>NC_072436.2:98659545-98962575 GCF_028878055.3 Symphalangus syndactylus
TAGAATTTTATTTTTGATTTATAACCTATCAGTGAAATCTCTAACTAAACACATTCATAAATTTTAGTCATTTGTGAGCTATGAGCTGAAACTTCCAGGAAGCTAACCTAATTTTGTCATCTACTCAGGTAAGATAAATATCTTTCATATGTGAATACTTGAGTTTAAAGGCCAATAAGCAGGAAAACTGGCACTTTGAAGCCATATGCTTCATGTTTACCAATTATTTTCGTTTCAAAAAGTGCACAGGAAGGCCGGGCATGGTGCCTCATGTCTGCAATCCTAGCACTTTGAGAGGCTGAGGCAGGAGGATCGCTTGAACACAGGAATTCAAAACCAGACTGGGCAATGCAGCGAGACCTCATCTCTATTTTATTTTAAAATAACATTAAAAGTAAAATATAAAATAAAAAAAAGCACATAAGACACATACTTTATTGCAAATGGACAGTACCCATAGGTTATGTTTCTTCTGAGAATGTAACTCATTAACCAATTTTTATGAGTATCCCTCTGAAATTCTTCTGGGCCTAGAAATGCCAAAGTGGATGCCAAGTGCCTTTTTAGAGTAAGGGAACAAAATAATATCCCAATTCAGACTGAACTGACACACCAAAATGACAAGATACAGAGATGCTCTGTATCAGGTGAGTTTTTAGTGAGTTTTTAATGAATTTATGGAAACTTTATGACACTCTCATGCATTTAAAAATTATTTACCATTTTTTTTTGAGACAGGTCTTGCTCTGTTGCCCAGGCTGGAGTGCAGTTTACTGCAGCCTCAACCTCCCAGGCTCTCAGGTGATCCTCCCACCTTAGCCTCCCGAGTAGCTGGGACCAAAAGCACGTGCTATCATGCCTGGCTAACTTTTTGTAGAGGAGGGGTTTTGCCATGTTGCTGGTCTCGAACTCCGAGGCTCACGCAATCCTCCCACCTTGGCCTCCCAAAGTGCTGGGATTACAGGTGTGAGCACTGCACCAGCTCAATTTTTATTTTGGAGAAGCCCCAACTAATACTGTTTTAAGACTGTTTCAAAGTCAGTTTAATCTTCCTAGGAAAACTATGTAATTTTATCTCTTTGGACACTCCCTGAGAATGTAATGAAACCCTGGAGTGTCTGTTTTGGTAAAACGTGTAGAAACCTAAAACTCTTAGTCATTTACTGGTTAGAGATAGTGACTATCAAAAAAGAAACCAAAAAAACCCCCACCAAAACTGTGCCTAAGTTTTCTATTTCTTTAATTATTAATACATTATTAGACACTAATTCTTCTACTTTTGGTAAATCATTTTTAGTAGTAATTCAATGCTTGTTATTAAAGATATACAACTTTCATATATAGTTTTGGAGTTCCCACCCCTTTTCATTGCAAGGACTATGTTTTACCTTCAGAAAAGACTTTTGGGCTCAGAGGTTCTATCTCTAACAACAAATCCTCTAGCCAAGGGGATTTTCTACAAATTAAAAAAAAATTTTTTTTAAATTTCACTCCTGGCTTCAAGAGATCTTCCTGCCTGGGCCTTGGGCCTGAGCCACCATGATGGCCAAATAAATATTTAAGTTTTTACTATTTCACTGTATTCTTAGTCTAGAGTATATACATTAGAACCAAGCTTCTGGCTGGGTGTGGTGGCTCATGCCTGTAATTCTAGCATTTTGGGGGGCTGAGACAAGCAGATCACTTGAGGTCAGGAGTTCAAGACCAGCTTGACCAACATGGTGAAACCCTGTCTCTACTAGAAATAAAAAAATTAGCCAGGCATGGTGGTGCACGCTTGTAGTCCCAGCTACCTGGGAGGCTGAGGCATGAGAATCACTTGAACCCAGAAGGCAGAGACTGCAGTGAGCTGAGACTGCGTCACTGCACTCCAGCCTGGGAGACAGAGCAAGACTCTGCAAAAGGGAAAAGGGAAGGGGAAGGGGAAGGGAAAAGGGGAAGGGAAAAGGGGAAGGGGAAGGGGAAGGGAAGGGGAAGGGGAGAAAGGAAGAAAGATCCATTAGGCCTTACAGAATTCCATAATGATTACAACTATGGTACTGCCGTAAGCACAGATATATATATATTAATGGAACAGAATTCAAAGTCCAGAGAAAATCTCATACATCTTTGGTCAATTTATTTTCAAAAACGGTACCAATACTATTCAATGGAGAAAGAAAAGTCTTTTCAACAAATGGTGCTGTAACTGAATATCCACATACAAAAGAATGAAGTTGGACACCTACTGGGCCATACTATACATGAAGACTAACTCAAGACGAATTGGAGACCTAAAGATAAGAGCTAAAACTATAAAACTCTTAGAAGAAAACATAGAAGTAAATATTTATGCCCAAGAAACAAGAGAAAGAACAGATAAACTAAACTACATCAAAACTTAAAACTCTGGTGCTACTAACATCATCAAGAAAGTGAAAAGACCACCCTCAGAATGAGAAAAATATTTGAAAAAGATCTATAAGGAAATGTATCCAGAATATATAAAAAACTCTTACAAGAACAGACAACCCAATTCAAAGATGGGCACAGGATTTCAACATACATTTCTCTAAAGAGGATATACAAATGGCCAATAAGTACTTGAAGAAATGCTCAACATCATTAGCCATCAGAGAAATGCAAATCAAAAGCATAATGAAAAACTACTTCACACCCACTAGGATGGCTATAATCAAAACACAGATAATATGTACTGGCAAGAAACTGAAACCTTCATACATTGCTGGTGGAATCATAAGACAATATGGCTGCTGTGAAAGTTTGGTAGTTCCTAAAAAAAAAAAAAAAAAAAAAAAAAAGATTTTTTTTTTTTTTTTTTTGTGGTTGTTGTTTTGTTTTTGAGAAAGGGTCTCGCTGTCATCCAGGCTGGAGTGCAGTGGTGCCATCATAGCTCACTATGATAGCCTTGACCTCCCAGATTCAAATTATCCTCCCACCTCAGGCTCCTGAGTAGCTGGGACCACAGGCATGCGCCACCATGCCTGGCTAATTTTTTTTTAAATTTTTTGTAGAGGCAAGGTCTTGCTATATTGCCCAGGCTGGTCTCAAACTCCTAGGGATTCCAGGTGTGAGCCATTGTGCCTGGCCTTAAAATGTTAAACATGGAGTTTTAACACAACAATTCTACTCTTTTATATCCCACAGAGCTGGAAACATATATCCACTCTAAAGCTCGTGTATGAATGTATGTAGCAGCATTATTCATAGTAGCCAAAAAGTGGAAATAACCCCTATGTCCATCAGTTGATGAAGGTGGTATATCCATACGATGGAATGTTATTTGAACATAATACATGCTATATATGAAGTACTCAACGTGGATAAACCTTGAAAACATTAAGTGAAAGAAGCTAATCACAAAACTTCACGTTATATGATTCATTCCATTTATAGAAAATGCCCAGAATAGACAACCTACAAAAACAGAAAGTGGGTCAGTTGCCTAGAGTAAGGGGGAGGTGGGTGGGGTCATGGGGAATGACTATTAATGGGTATAGGATTTCTTTCTGGGTTAAAAATTGTTCTGAAATTAGACTGTGAGGATAGCTGCAAAACCCTGTGAACTTACTGAATTATATATCTTAAATCAGTGAATTTTATAGTATGTGAATTATTTTTTATTTCTTTTTCTGGGGGGCATGTGAATTATATCTCAACAAAGTTGTTAAAAAGAATCCTTTCTATGTGAACATTAACTTTTGTTTTTTGTTTTGAGACAGTGCCCAGGCTGGTGTGCAATGGCGTGATCTCAGTTCACTGCAACCTCTGCCTCCTGCGATCAAGCAATCCTCCTGCTTCAACCTCCCGAGTAGCAGGGACTACAGGTGCACACACCGCCACGCCTGGCTAATTTTAAAATTTTTCTTGTAGAAACAGGGTTTTGCCATGTTGCCCAGGCTGGTTTCAAACTCCTGGGCTCAAGCAATCCACCTGCCTTGGCCTCCTTCCAAAGTGCTGGGATTAAAGGCATGAGCCACTGTGCCCAGCAGCATTAATGTGTTAAGGAAGTACTATGTCCACTTAAGGTTATACGTTTTTTTCTCTTAAAATTACATAAATAATACATTATTTTAAAATGATAATTGTACTTATTTGATGCTTTATTCACACTGTGCTTACTCTTTGGTTACATGAAGTAGAAGATATCTAGATCTGGACATGAAGACATCATTATATATTTTTTACTTGTCACTGTTTTTGGATCATGCACAACCTGGACATGTGTTGCATTCTACTAGAAAAATGTCCTTGGCTGGGCGTGGTGGCTCACGCCTGTAATCCCAGTACTTTGGGAGGCCCAGGCAAGGTGATTACTTGAGGCCAGGGGTTCCAGACCAGCCTGGCTAACATGGTGAAACCTGTCTCTACTAAAAATACAAAAATTGGCTGGGTATGGTGGTGGGCGCCTGTAATCCCAGCTACTCAGGAGGCTGAGGCTAGAGAATCGCTTGAGCCTGGGAGGCAGAGGTTACAGTGATCTGAGATCATGCCATTGCACTCCAGCCTGGGCGAAAGAGGGAAACTGTCTCTAAATAAGTAAATAAATAAAAATAAAAATAAATAAAATAAAATAAAATAAAAATTTCCTAACCCTAGGTGTGACTTTTTTCAGGCTTAGGGTCAGCGATAATAATAGAATGGCTACATTAAGATTTTTCCATTTTAGAAAATACATTCAGGTATTCATAGATCCAAGGCAAAAATAAAAACAAATGAGAAAGTTCCCCAAGGATCAACAGAACCTAACCAGATTTGAAACCAAAGACAGGAGTTACATGCAGAATGAACACTGACAACTACATCTCTCCTAGATTCTAATCAATCCCCAAATGGACTGCCAGCACTTTCAATTTAGTTATCACATCACTCTCACTTATGAAGTGTTTTCTACTTACAACTCCAAGACAAACCAACTGGCTTTAGTTTAAGTCACTAAAATTGAGTGACTTTCCATTTTAAGCTTGTCAGTGATGACTTCACAGCTATGTAAATGTTGGAAAGTAATTTCAGTGAGTTTTTCGGAACAATTTTCCCTACAAATTGGGGCTGTGTATGTATATTCGTAAACACACAGTGTTTTCTTCAACCAAGCAGTTTATCTTCATGATTCAAACCCCGCTAGCCTTACAATTGCCCATTTAGTGTTTAACTCCCTTATATACACAGTATGCTTTAACAAGGTCAATCAGTGATTTGTCAAAGATAAACCTTCCTAACAATATTAAGTAATGCTGTAAATATCTCAAAGAGTATTGTTGGATTAGAGGAAAAGACAAGCTTTGGAACCATGCAGAACCTGAGCTCAATCACAGGTAACAGAACTCTATGGGTCTTGGTTTCCTGTCTGTGCAATCATGATTATTAATAAACTTTGTTACATTCTTGTGAAGATTACGAGTAACATATAAAAAGAATTTAGCGGCCAGGCGCGGTGGCTCACACCTGTAATCCTAGCACTTTGGGAGGCCGAGGTGGGTGGATCACGAGGTCAGATTGAGACCATCCTGGCTAACACGGTGAAACTCTGTCTCTACTAAAAATAAAAATAAAAAAAAAAATTAGCCGGGCGTGGTGGCGGGGCACCTGTAGTCCCAGCTACTTTGGAGGCTGAGGCAGCAGAATGGCATGAACCCGGGAGGCAGAACTTGCAGTGAGCCGAGATCGTGCCACTGCACTCCAGCTTGGGTGACACAGCGAGATTCCATCTCAAAAAAAAAAAAAAAAAAAAAGGCATTTAGCACAAGGTCATCCATCAGACACTGAATAAATGATATCTCTTACTTTTATTATTTCAAGGACTTTAGCATTTGTGGTATCTGTTTAGCTGCCAAAAATAGAGATCTGAAGTGAATTGCTTTGTGGTTTTCTGAAAACTAGATCAGCACTACACCTCAGATAGTTTCCTATGTGCTTAACAACAATTTTTTTTTGTTGAAGAAAATAATTTCCTCCAAATCCTACAGTGACCTGTCATGTGTCTTCCTCAAAGAGAATGGACCAAACTCGGTCCAAATGGCCAAATGTCCAAGTCTAAGTGCTTTTAAACCTCATAACGATCTATTACTAACATGTGTTTTGGGGAAGATCTGAGCTAGCCTTCTATATTTGCAAAGTATCACCAATTGCTCTCTCAAGCAGCCTAATTCTAAAATTCAATGATTTCACTCAATAGCATCTCTAGTTTCACATTCATAATTCAATTATCTTTAAAGACCTATTTTTCCATTATTCTGAAAGATTCTGCAGCACTATATGTAAGAAGAAATTGGAATGTTTTCACATTTCAGGTGTTAATTTGTATCTTACAGCCAGAAGGAAAAATTGCTATAAAAAAACCCCTCTAAATGACTAAATTTAGTTAGAATTAAATGAATTAGTTGGTTTAAAGTATTTCAGTCTTATATAGAAACAAAAATATTTATATAAGCGTGTTCACAATAGTCTCACCCCATTAAAAATCAGCATTCCACATTTTTTAATGAGTTTAATTTTGGGAAAATTGACTTCATGTTTTTCTTTGTCTCCTTAAAAAATGTGAGGAGGACTACTTACTAGCAGAGGCAATAAAGTTGAGTCAATTAAAGATATATAAATCATAAACATGTTAAAGGTACTATACAAGGTTTGCAAGATAAGTCTTAAATTATTTTAGAAAATATATCTTTATTATATATCTGCGTAGCATTTTAAAAAAGAGGATGGCAAAAGGTATAGCACAAACAACTTATAAATGCTCAATGGTGTTACATCAGCTTCGAATCCTTCCCCTGCATAAAAGATGAGGAGAGAAATTTTCTGATTCTTCTAATTTCACAAAGGAAAAGTCAAATCTGCAACTCCTTTTCAATGAAGCCCATAATGACCACTCTATCATTTTGCAACTGCACTCCCTCTTAATCTCCCATCATTTTCCCTATCCTCACATGGTTCTTAACATTTTATAATATAATTCGTGATAATGTTTATTATTTTTCTTTTTTATTTTTTGTAGAGATGGGGTCTCACCCAGGCTGGTCTCAAACTCCTGGCCTCAAGCGATCTTCCTGCCTCAGCCTCCCAAAGCACTGGAATTACTGGCGTGGGCTACTGCAACTGGCCTTATTATTACTATTTTTGAGATGGAGTCTTGCTCTCTTACCCATGCTGGAGCGCAGTGGCACAATCTCGGCTCACTGCAACCTCTGTCTCCGAGGTTCAGCTGATTCTCCTACCTCAGCCTCCCGAAGAGCTGGGATTACAGGTGTGTGCGCCACTATGCCTGGCTAATTTTTGTATTTTTAGTAGAGACGGGGTTTTGCCACATTGGCCAGGCTGGTTTCGAACTCCTGACCTCAGGTGATCCGCCCACCTTGGTCTCCCAAAGTGCTGGGATTACTGTGCCTGGCTGCGTCAGGGCTTGTTTTTTATTCTGTCCCATACACACTAAAATGTGGGCTTCACAGGGCAGGAATTTTTGTTTTGTTTTCTGATGTATTCTGAATACACACAATAGCATATAGCAAAAGGCAGGTGCTCAAAAAATAACTGAATTGTATGAATATAAAAAACGGATAAGAACAACAAGCATATTAGTGTGCCACTTAAGAGATTATTTCTCCAGATCAGATTGAGAACACTCCTGAATAGCATTTAAACATCCCACCACTTCAGATTACACAGCTCACTTAAAGACCCTACCTGCCTGAGTGCGTTCCTATGGCCACCACTGTGCCACTTGGATGAAAATCTGCACAGTGTCCTGGTTCCTAGAAAAGAGAGAGACAGCTGTTGGGGAGTATATGAGAAAGTCTCCCTAGATCTATGGGGACAGTGGCAAAAACATCTGAGAATAACCTGTTTCATACAAACATAAAATTTCAATCAACTTTGTAGCTAATGAGAAATACCACACAGATATGAGAGGAAAAAGAATTTCAGAGCATGAAGGGGATATGCTGACAGAGTGGTGAGAGAAAGGGACAACCAGCTTGTGGCTAGGGAGTGGAACAATAATAAGAATAACAACAAACACTGGTACAGTTCTTTAGCATCCACAAAGAACTTATATACACCTTTTGGGCTAGAGAAGGTGGATATCCGGGTTGGGTAGAGAGGAAATACAGTAAGAGACCACCCAGAAAGAAGACAGTAGAGCCTGTTAGTGAGCAGCACTTACTGAATCCAACTGCAATGCCACCCGAGGCACAAATATTTCCATAATAATTAATGCTATGTAGATAGGTGAAATCTTTATGATTTTACTACTGAAGCTGATGGACAAATTGAGCTTTTATGCTGCTAACTTACTTCTTTTTTTATTTTTTTGAGACGGAGTCTTGCTCTGTTGCCCAGGCTGGAGTGCAGTGGTGTGATCTTGGCTCACTGCAAGCTCCGCCTCCTGGGTTCATGCTATTTTCCTGCCTCAGCCTCCCAAGTAGCTGGGACTACAGGTGCCCACTACCACGCCTGGCTAATTTTTTGTATTTTTACTAGAGACAGGGTTTCATCATGTTAGCCAGGATGGTCTCGATCTCCTGACCTCGTGATCCGCCCGCCTTGGCCTCCCAAAGTGCTGGGATTACAGGTGTGAGCCACCTCGCCCGGCCTAACTTACTTCTTTAAAATCGGTTCATGTTCACACTTTAAACACTACCCTCTTACCTCCACCCTCTATTACTAAACCATATGTTTACATTTGGTTTGAATCAACACTTAGTCCTTTTTACTTTGCTGCTCTCAACTGCCAGTGTGAGGAGTTTCTGTGGGGAGGTTAATAATCGCATCCTGCTTCACTCACATCTACCAGCCTGGTCCATTCCAGCCTGTGTTCCACTGAGTTCCACAGGCACACCTGCCTGTCCTGAGCACATGTCAAGAGCAAATCTTTGAAGGGATGTGTGGCAAGACCCCAAAGCTCATCTGTATGACCCTGAAAATGAAAGACACTCATTGTTATAAGAACCAAAGAATATCATAAAAAATATTCAGTTAATGGTTAATATCACACAGCTTACCTGTACTTCTATTTGGAAGCCATCATTAAATGTTCCCCGTAAAATAAAGTTTCGTGATGTGCCTACTAAAAATTGATCTGCCTTTCCTTCTGCTACAGCTCTGATTGTGCCATACTGATCAGGAACCTAGAAAAAAAAGTGTAAAGTCACCATATACATACTAATATGCATTAATTACTACTCGAAGCCTGCATTTATAGCTGTAAGCAATTATGAGGTAATTATGACAAAAGCTGAAATTTGAATATGGTAATCTCATACTAATTTATTTGTCCAATTACATTTTATTATACAGAAGTTATAATAATTATCAACATTCTTTGCTTCAGTTAATTTTAAATGTATATTTTATATGACTTTAGGAGTTAAGAGTTAAGAATAGGTAAAAAAAAAAAAAAAAAAAAAAAAAAAAAAAAGGCTGGGCACGGTGGCTCACACTTGTAATCCCAGCACATTTGGAGGCCAATGCAGGTGGATCACCTGAGGTCAGGAGTTCGAGACCAGCCTGGCCAACATGGTGAAACTCCATCTCCACTAAAAATACAAAAATTAGCCAGGTGTGGTGGCGGGCGCCTATAATCTTAGCTACTCAGGAGGCTGAGGCAGGAGAATCGCTTGAACCCAGGAGGCAGAGGTTGCAGTTAGCCAAGACTGGGCCACTGTATTCCAGCCTGGGCGACAGAGCAAGACTCCACCTCAAAAAAAAAAAAAAAGGCAAAAAGAAATAAGTTCTATTAGATCACATGAAATCATATGAAGAATGTGGTCGGGTTTTGTTACTTATTAGTTATATTAGTTACATTACTTTGGGTAAGTTACTTAGCCTAAGAAACATTTTCTGTAATATAAGGATAATAATACATGCCCTATCTACTCTTGATTGTTATAAAGATCAAAATATAAAAATATTCTCACCACAAAAAAATGATAAATGCATGAGGCAACAGACATACTAACTACCCTGACTGGATTACTATACAGTATATCTGCATCAAAACATCAGATTGTATCCATAAATATATTCAATTACAACGTGTCAATTAAAAAAATGTAATGTGGAAGTTCTTTGTAAATTAAAAAACAATATATTGTAAAGTATTATAATAATAGGACTCCTTGGGAGAGCAATTTCATTTAATGCAATACATGGAATAATCTCAGTGAAAGCTGTGTTAATACATTTAATACTAATCTCAAAGAATGATTCTGAAATAATGAAATTATAAATCCCACTTTATCAAGTGGGATCTAAAATTACTCCTAAAAATACAAATAACTGAACTCTAAGAGTAATCCAAATTTACATTAGAAATGGGAAAGGAAGGAGTGAACTAGATTGTATAGCTTTTAATAACAAAGGATATGAGTTATCTGTGAAGAAAATAGTGATGGAAGTTGCATTTTCAGTATGAACTGAAGGTTGTGATTAAGCAACTCTTTATTATCCATCTTCTTGGAAATAAAATCCAAGAGCAGTACTATCAGGATCTTGTTTTTAAGAGGATTTTCCAGAAGATTTTCTCTGGAAAGAATGTTACATGTAGAAAAAAAACACTAAGAATAAATCCAAAATATAAATCACCAAAAAAGAGAAGAAAAATTAAACTTTGTGACATTTGTTCTGGTTTTAACAGGAAAATTATTCTGCCTAATCTTTAAAAATATTCTTTCAAATTATTTTGTTTAATGGTCTTTTTTCTTTTTTTAAAAAGTTATCTTAAAGGCAACAACAAACTCCTTTCTTGAGGGAAGGAAATGAAATTATAAGAATTTAATAAGTTTGCCAGAAAAGTGTAAGTTATCTTAATGTGGGACAAAATACCTGAGTTTAGAGCATTTAATATTTTTATATTCTGTTTCCATCCTTACCTCTATTTCTCTTTCAGGATTCAGATCATGATCCCACAGAATTATTTTTCTGTCTTTCCCTCCTCCAGTTAATAACATCCCATTTCTCATCTGACAAAGTGTGAACACACTGCCATCATGAGCTTTGATTTGTTTGCTGATTTGATATACACCTAATATGAGAGAAAAATAAAAACACTAGTGATAATACTTTTCATCAGATTTTAGTGTCTACCTGGAAAAAAACTTCAGTAGAACTAGAGTTAATAATCAGAAAGTTCATATGACTCAATCAAAAACCTATTTTCAGAAAGTCTTCCATGCGAAGCAGGTAGTAAAGTTTAGGGTATAATACAAACTTTTGCATTTATGTCAATATTTATTTACTCTGAAAGTATTTCAAAATATTTTCCTACAAAAAACCAAAGCAAAAGTAGTGATAATTCCACAGATGAAAGGGGATATAGTACAGGTTTCAGAACTTTACTATCTGTCCTAATCATCTTGTATGGTAGCTAGGGTAGGTGTTACTCTTCTGATATTAGAGCTCAAGACACAAGAGGTACGGGAGCAGCTTAGGGGATACCACACAGTTAGCTAATAACAAAGCTGTGACTAGACTCAAGTCTCCCACCTTGATGTTCCTTTAACTTTGCAAAAACATCTTTGTTTCCTTCTGAGTTAACAGTCACAATGCTTAACGTTTTACAACCATTGTTAACCCAGAGGCCTTCTGCTGTGCCAAGGATTACTCCCCTTTATTTGCTGAGATATGGGGGCACTATGGAAGTTATTAGGACAAAGGTAGGCAATGGATACCTGCAGTGATGGCTTTTGACCTACTAGCAGAGAATAATTTCAGTATTTTAAAAATTGATTCAGCTGTACCAATGTGATGGCTAAATAACAGCCCAGTTTTCTTGTATACCCATAGCACTTTGTTAAGTACCCAGGGAGCAACCAAGGGGATACATAAAAGGTATTTTAGGCAAACACATGTGGTTAATTATATTTTGCCCCCTTTTAAAGGTGAGAATAAGATGATAGTACTCATACCTTTTTCTCTGGTATTCATAAATGCCTTACTCAGAGAAGCTCTTTAGCTAGATAGGCTAGCAGAGCAAGAGTAAAGCTTTTTGGAAGACGATGTCCTACAGAATTAGTTACCAGGTTCAAAATGGGAAGGTAGAACCTTATTGAAATATGGCCAAAGTAAGTCAATAAATAGCCCTTAGTCGTCTTCAAAAAATTCAGGTTTAACTATTCATTTTCTAAAACTGTTCCTCAACTGATGAATAGATTTTAAAAACATAGTATGTCTATACAATGTGATATTACTCAGCCATAAAAAGGAATGAGGTATTGACACATTGCTACCACCATATGGATGAATCTTAAAAACATAATGCTAAGTGAAAGCTGGGCGCTGTGGCCCACACCTGTAATCCCAGCACTCTGGGAGGCCGAGGTGGGTGGATCACCTGAGGTCGGGGGTTTGAAACCAACCAGGCCAACATGGCAAAACCCCGTCTCTACTAAAAATACAAAATTAGCCAGGCATGATGGCACATGCCTGTAATCCCAGCTACTTGGGAGGCTGAGACAGGAGAATCGCTTAAACCTGGGAGGCAGAGGTTCAGTGAGCCGAAATCGCACCACTGCACTCCAGCCTGGGCAACAAGAGTGAAACTCCGTCTCAAAAAAAAAACAAACAAACAAACAAAACAAACAAACAAAAAAAAACTAAGTGAAAGAAGCAAGTCATAAAAGACCACACATTGTATGACTCCATTTATATGAAATGTCCCGAACAAGTAAATCTATAGAGACCTAAAGGAAATTGGTGGTTACCTAGGGTCTGAGGGGAGGGAGAAATAGAAAGTGACTACTAATGGGTACAGGCTTTCTTTTTGGGGTGATGAAAATGTCCTTAGGTTAGATAGTGGTGATGGCTGCACAACCGTGTAAATATACTAAAAACCACTGAACTTTAAAGGCATACTTCAACAGGGTAGATTTCATGGTATGTGAATTATATCTCAAAGCTGTTACTGAGATTCTTCTTTTTTACTCATCTATTTGAGCTGCTATTATACTTAACAAACTGACTAAAATTTCTAAGGCTTTGGTATCCTAAAAAAAATTCTGTCTCAGTTTGAGTATGCTAGTGGTACAAATACTTAATAGATGGGTATATATGGCAGGGAGACAGGAAAGGGCTTGCTTGATTTGGAGGACAGCTTGCCCAATTCAGCAGAGCTGGAAGTAGAACTCCAACAAACTTGCTGTGTCAAGTGTCTCCACTTACATCAACATTTATCATCTAAAAATACCTTAAAAATTGAACAACACAACTGTGTTCAGTGGGATAGGCAGACAAGTATCTATCTCTGTTCTGATGTTACCACGACAGGGAGGACACCTGAGAGATGAGAATTTTCTGAGAGGACTATTGGCTTTATTTGGATATTAAAAATAGAGAAAAACAAATTTTAGGCTTATTTCCCTATGCATGGTCAAACAAACAAGAGTAGCCTGAAGGTATCATGTAAGAAAACACAAAAAGCAGAGGTGTAGGAGTTTCATAGTTCTCCATCAGAATGTAAGAAAATAAAGTTTTTCTATGCTTAAGTCTGCTTTCTGTATTTCTAAACATGACGAAAACCTTGTTAAACACTTAAAATCCTCCCAGAATGATGGAAAACTGGAAAAAAAATATGAAGAAAAAAATGCTTCACCAGAAATAAAAATTCTCTATATAGTGATCAAGTCAGTGAGTCCTTCTCACCCCAGGAAAGTTATTTCCTGAGGTGGACCTAGTATCTATTTAGCTTAAAAAATTCAGTGTTTCCAATTTAAACAAATTATCAAAGTTTCCTTTATATAGTATTTACCTATAAAACAAATTTATAGCCAAAGATGTCTTTCTTATGGGCCTGTATTTCTGATATTCCAGTTGCCAAATAATGTTTGAAATTCCTGCCAAGGAAAATAATTATCCTTGAATTAAAAAAACCTATTCTGCCTTCAGGCTTACTCATGTGGTCAAGTCCATCCAAACTTAATCACAAATCTCACCCTTTCTTCTCATCTCTAACAGAAACAAAGCTTCCATAAAAAGCAAGTTTACACTGCCTGCCAAATAAAGATGTTTGGAAGGCTTTCTGTGCCTGTTTAAAGAATCAAATATTAGGGAGACTTTGAAATTTATGTTGTATTCTTAGCAACTGGGCCCATTTGATTATTTGGAGAGCACATAAAATGGCAGTGTTTCTTAGCTCCTTTGCAAGACTTAAGAATGGTGAACATTTTAATGGTTCCGTAGATACTCTCAACTTCCACTTACGCACTTAAAAGATTACAAATTATTTTGCATTAGAACAATTTCAATCTATTTCATATGTGTAGGAAATAAATAACAAATACCTCATACCTACTTAAGAAACAGAAAACACTAATTACTTTGAAGATTCCCATTAATTTAAGGAAGAAATGGTTTGGAAACAAGAAAAAAATATATAAGAGCACTTTTAAGACATAAAATACAGTTTTGGTTTGTCTCCTATTACAAAAGTAAAAGGATTAGTTGTGCAATTATACTTCTTCCATCCAAAAATCTCCTTTTATCAGACAGGATGCCACAGTACACTCAAATTTTGGTTGGTAAGACTGCCACAGGTGCAGAAATGCCATAGTTGGGAATATGTAAATTGGATCTACTGAAATCTGGGGGCAAGAATTAGAAAATGGAAACTGTGGGCACTTATTCTGGTCTAGACTTCCATTTATTTCACTACGCTCACCAAATCCTTTCCAGCCAATTGAAAACCTCAAAGTCTTAGCAACTTTGCCCATAATAGGGTTAGTCATGTGGCAAAGTACAACACAGGCCATTTCATGTGCCAGCAATTTACAAGATTGGATTTCCTGTTTCCTGTTTGTGCATATGTAGATAGGTTAAGCAATAAATTTTTCAAAGATCAAAATAAAAACCTCTGAACCTCTTCTTCCTGTCCCCAACCTGAACACAAATATTAAGGATAACAAAAGGGTATATTTATACGCAAATTCTGCTCAGTGTTGGAGATTCGTGAACAATTTAAAAGTCACTGTTTTAATATACTATGCTATTCCTGGCATTTCTGATACTAAGTAAATGTTCCCAGGAAAGAAAAATAAGAAAAAAAGAAAAGAGAAATAAATGGGAAAAGTAGTTGATAATATATTGTTGTTGTAACTCTATTTTTTAAGAACCCTCAACCCACCGCCATTCTTCTCGTATGTAAATTTTGAACCTAAACGGAATGAAAGAGGCTAAGAATATATGGCCAGTGACTGAGATAGGAGTCAACGGTAATACAATTTAAGGCTTCTTGTTTTAAACTTCTTAATATGTCTAATTCAATTCAACTGCCAAGCTTAGAAATTCAGGTGAATGGATTTGAAAAACATTTAATTAAAACATTAATTTAGTACAGATGGTCCTTGACTTATGTTGGTTCAATTTATTATTTTTTGACATTATGATAGATTTATCGGGATATAACACCATCCAGAAGTCAAGGAGCATCTGAATATCTTTCCTAAAAAATACAGTATAAAACTCTGTGCAGTCACAAGAAAACAGTAATGTGAAATTTAAATTCCACATTTCGGTGAAAATAGTGCTTTCATCGATACTACTCAACTTTTACTTCTACATTGACACCCAAAGTTAAGATGAAAGTTATTTCCTTAATGTCTGACAAATAGTTTTCAAACAGCTAACAGCAAATGCCAGACACCGTGCTAGCCCAAGGAAAACTTATTGGGGAAGGCAGATACGTAAATCGGGTCTTTCTGAGCACATGAACAGGGATTCCCTTATTCATAAATCACTTAGGGTGATTTTCATGGCCTGATGCAGGGACTCGAGAGAGAGAGAGAGAGAGAGAGAGAGAGAGAGGTAAGGAGTTGTTCCAGTGTGTTTAGGGGAGGCGAATGAATAAGAGAAAGGACACGTTCCCCTGCCAATCCCCAGGGGAAATGTCTCAGAAAACTCAGGGTGATTTCCCCATTACCTCCTTTCTTACTTTTTTTTGGGTGAATTATCAAGGACTGGCTGACCTAGCCAGTTCTATTTCTACTGTTACCACCTGCTGCTGCTAAGAATCTCTCTCTTCTCCTGGCCCACTGGTTTTAGAACCAGGTCTCCAATTTTTCTCTTAGAACCTCCTACTCTGAAGGAAGTACATGGTGCTCTGGACATTTTTTTTCAAAGTTTGATTATTCTTAAATAGTAAGGAAAAACGGGGTTTAAAAAAGGTTATTTTCCATGTCCTTCCTCTAATTTTTTTCATTTACCATAGAAAAGGACAAAGAAGACCTGTATATTTGGGTGCAAATAAAACTTAAGAATAAAATAAATCTGTGTTTTTTTAGGAAAACTGATTTGAGGTAAAGTTGAATGGATGCCAAGGACCCCTACACTAAGGTTGCGAAGAAGGGCTGCAGTGAGGAAAAGAAAAAGGAGAAGTGGATTGAATTATGAGTTTATTCCTTTTTTCTCCCCTCTCCCATTTTATCACATGGCCATGCATTCTGCCCTAACAGATATCCCAGAACCAGCTCAGGGGAAAGTGAGCTTTTATACTTTTTAAACTAACATATATCCATATCATTTCTTTCTAATTATTAACTTCCTAAAGGGAATGGTTCAGTATAGTCAAATGTGGGTTATATAAGCTTAATAAATAACTGGATAAATAATTTCATTAAAAAAAGATTATGAAGAATGTTGAAAACAAAAGGTATGTTGGTGACTTGCTCATATTGTTACACTGCAGCTCTTTCTCTCCTGGTCTAAGAGATGGGACTGAAAGAGCACTATGTGAGAATCATAAGAAATGAGTTTAATATAAGAATACTGTACCTTTAGGTCCTTTCCCAGGTGTGGGCTCTACAGTAGTTTTGCTCCATATAAGCATGACTCCACCTGAGTCTCCAGTAAGAACACCTCCATTCCCCAAGAATGCTAAACACTGCACAAATTTTGGCTTTTCATATTTCTACAAGGAAACAACAAAAATTTTCAATTTTCTTTTTGGCATGACAACTTGATGCTTACTAAACAATTAAAAAAATTAAAGTTTTATACACCTAATGACATTAAAACAATCTGATTCTTACCCCAAAAATTCCCTGTTTCCTTGTTAGTGAATTGCCACTCCAGGTCCAGAAGAAAATATGAGATTTACCGCATGTAATTATGGTATTTGCATCTGTCGGGTGAAACTCCACAGCCAAAACAACTTCATTTGTTGTCTATGAAAAGGGAAATAAAGCTTTAGATGAATGTATATCCTTATCTCCTTCAAGTATCAATTCAATTACTGCTACTTACAATTAATAATAGGGAAAGATTTTGAGAAAATGCCTCTTCTTCTAAGATAATTTTCCCGAAAAATTTTGATAATGTATTTTTGGGATGATTTAAATTTGATGTCCTTGTATTTTATCACCTTTATGCTATTTATAAAAACTTTGCATTAGAAAGACATTTATATGAATACCTTTAACTTCTTGCACATGCCAGAGAAGTACACTTAAAACTATCAAATTTAAGAGCAATGTACATTCTTTCTTAAAGACACTGTTATTTGTATTAAAAAAAAAAAGAAAATCTTATCTTTCTTTGTACTATTATTATGGAGCATTCATTCATGCAACAATTTTTTTTTTTTTTTTTTTTTAAGATGTAGTCTTGCTGTCACCCAGGCTAGAGTGCAAAGGAGTGATCTCAGCTCACGGCAACCTCTGCCTCCGGAGTTCAAGTGATTCTCCTGCCTTAGCCTCCCCAGTAGCTGGGACCACAGGCGCCCGCCACCATGCCCAGCTAAGTTTTTTATTTTCAAGAGAGACATGGTTTCACCATGTTGGCTAGGCTGGGCTTGAACTCCTGACCTCAAGTCATCCGCCCACCTCAGCCTCCCAAAGTGCTGGGACTACAGGCATGAGCCATTGCGCCCAGCCTCAACAAAATATTTAGAGATTAGGACTAATTTAGAGATATGTCCTTCAGGCTGAACTCTTAAAAAGTAGATTTAGAATGGTCAATACTGATTCCTACAGAAATTAAAACAAAAACATTTCCAGAGAGCTTTTATGCTTTTTTCCCTCAAAAAAATCTAGCAAAGACAGGCATTAAGTTTAAAAGATTTATGGTGGAATAGGAAGAATACAAGCATGAGACTCAAGAATAAATTACTAGTTTTTTCATTAAAACGATTTCAATTGAGGATATTATTCTAAAACAGTGTATTTCTATAATTTCAGTAAATCATAATTCTCACTAAATTGATTTTTTTTTTTTTTTTTTTTTTGAGACAGAGTCTCGCTCTCTCACCCAGGCTGGAGTGCAGTGGCACAATCTTAGCTCACTGCAAGCTCTGCCTCCCAGATTCACGCCATTCTCCTGCCTCAGCCTCTCCAAGTAGCTGGGACTACAGGCGCCCGCCACCACACCGGGCTAATTTTTTGTATTTTTAGTAGAGACGGGGTTTCACCGTGGTCTCGATCTCCTGACATCGTGATCCGCCCGCCTCGGCCTCCCAAAGTGCTGGGATTACAAGCGTGAGCCACCGTGCCCGGCCAATTGATATTTTATAGTAAAATCATCTACTCAAACTTAACAGTGAGGTGAAACCTACCTACATGCCTGTAAAGCTACTTATTATTAGTGTTTATTTACAGGGTGATCATTAATGTCCACTTTTTAACTTAGCAAAGAACTTTATGTGTACGGAAGCATTTCCTTTTGGCAAAACAACATGGGCGGGGCGTGGTGGCTCAAGCCTGTAATCCCAACACTTTGGGAGGCTGAGGCGGGTGGATCACGAGGTCAGGAGTTCAAGATCAGCCTGGCCAAGATGGTGAAACCCCGTCTCTACTAAAAATACAAAAAATTAGCCAGGCGTGGTGGTGGGCGCCTTTATCCCAGCTACTTGGGAGGCTGAGGCAGAGAATTGCTTGAACCCGGGAGGGAGAGGCTGCAGTGAGCTGAGATTGCACCACTGCACTTCAGCCTGGGTGACAGAGTGAAACTCCGTCTCAAAACAAAACCAAACCATGATGAAGATGATAGTCTTATGAACCGTGTTAAAAATAATAAATTTCATGTTATACTAATAAAATGACACTTGAAAAGGTTGTTGTAAATTCTTTTTTCCCCATAGTTTCAATATTTCCATGAGTTTTACATTTCTGTTACTTAACATTTGGGCTTAAGGGCCTTTGCATAAGCACATAAATAAAATTCAACTAATAAAATCTAATCTAGGCCAGGTGTTGTGGCTTATGCTTGTAATCCCAATGCTTTGGGTGGCCAAGGTGGGAAGACTGCTGAGGCCAGGAATTACAGATCAGCCTGTGCAACAGTGAGACCTGTCTCTATGAAAAGTAAATTAGCCGGCGTGGCGGTGCGTGCTGTAGTCTTAGCTACTTGGGAGGCTGAGGCTGGAGGATTCATTTGAGCCCAGGAGTTTGAAGTTGCGAGAGCTGTGATTAAGCCACTGCACTCCAGCCTGGGTGAAGCATGGGACCCTGACCAACAAAAGTTGAAGATAAAGTACAGCACATCTTGCTTGTTATATAATTTTCCACAGTGATTGAGTAGTATAGAACTATATATATATTTAGGAAGTCTAAGTAAAGTTTAAAGATTTACTGAACAGTCTTTAGTTTTCACTCAGACAAATCAAAACTACACGACAGTTAAATCTTAGGCCAAATTAAGATAATCAAAGGGTTGTAAAACTAACTAAAAATATTCCCAGCATACCCATCATGCTAGTGGTAAGACAGTCAAGATATAAACTGAAGAAATCTATGAGTTTAAATCACTTTGCGTATGAGTATTGCCTTACGGGATATATCCTTTTAACTTTTTATTGATATATATATATATATATATATATATATATATATATATATGCACACAGATTTTAAGTACATAGCTCAATAAAGTTTTATAAATTGAAAACATCGCTATTCAGCATTCAGAACAAGAAACAAAACATTACTAACATTCCATAAATACCCTAGATCCCCTTTCCAGTCACTATCCCCTTCCCCTATTTAACCATTATCCTAATTCTTAGCAGCAAAGATTATTTTTCTCTGTTTCATTCAAATGGAATTATACACAACGCATTCCTTCACGTCTGGGTTATTTTGTTAACATTTCATTTGTAAGATCCATTTGTGTTGGTGCATATAGTTGTACCTTGTTTATTCTATTTGCTCTATTGTATTCTTTTGTATGAAAATATCACATTATTTACTTATCCATTCTCCTGATGGGCAGGGTAGTTTCCATGTTTTTGGCTACCATAAACAGCACTGCTATTTGCCTTCTAGCAAACACATGTATACATTTCTGCTGAGATGAACAATTTGGGCTAGAAGGCATGCATATGTTCGACTTTAGGTTATGTCAAATAGTTTTCTGAAATTCACTAAATTGTTCCTAAATTCACTAAGGAACAATTCACAAAGTTCCTAAATTCACAAAGTACCTAAATTCACTAAAACTTACCTTTCTGCTCTAAAAGTGTCCTTTCCTCCAAGTCCTACAAAACTCCCATAATTCAGAATACAGTTGCCAACGCCTAACTGAACAGATAATATGGCTATTATCAACTTATATGCCCAGCAACACTGTGTGAGAGTTCCAGTTACTTTGCCTCCTCACCAACCTTAGTATGTCTTTTTCATGTAAGATATTTTGGTAGGTGCATAGTGGTATTGCACTTGGGTTTTAATTTGAATTTCTCTGATAATTAATGCGGTTGTGTACCTTTACATATGCTTATTAATCACCTGGACACCCTGTTTTATGTAGTGCCGGAAGTCTTTTGCTGTTTAAAAAACTGTCTTTTTCTTACTGAACTATAGATGCTTATATATTCAGAATATGAGTGTTTTGTTGGAAGTACGTATCACAAATATTTTCTCACACTCTTAAAGGTGTCTTGATAGGCGGGGCGTGGTGACTCACACCTGTAATCCCAGCACTTTGGGAGGCTGAGATGGGAGGATCATTTGAGATCAGGAGTTTGAGACCAGCCTGGCTAACACGGTGAAACTCTGACTCTATTAAAAAAAATACAAAAATTAGCTGGGCTTGGTGGCACATGCCTGTAATCCCAGCTACTCAGGAAGCTGAGGCGGGAGAATCACTTGAACCCAGGAGGCGGAGGCTGCAGCATGCAGCATTGAGCCAAGATCATGCCACTGCACTCCAGCCTGGGTGACAGAACGAGACTGTCTCAAAAAAAAAAAAAGGTGTCTTGATAAAGAGAAGTTTTTAATATGATTTATCTTTTTCTCCCATTATGGTTAGTACTTTATATGCCTTAAGAAATCTACTTATAAAGGTGTTCTGTATTTTCTTCCAAAAGCTTTACTGTTTTTTACCTTTCATGGTAAGATGCATAATCCATCTAAAATTGATTTTTCTGAATGCTGTGAGGTAGGGGTCAAGGCGATTTTTTTTTCATGAGTATCCAATTAATCCAGCAACATTCACTGAAAACATTATTCTGTGCCTACTGCATTGCCACCTTTGGCATAAGTCAAGCAACTGATTTGTGTAACCTGTTTCTAGATTCTCTTCCACTGATCTATGTTTGTATCACAATGTCTTAATTACCTAAGTCTTGATATTTTATATTTTATGTGCTTTGACCTTATTCTTTTTTTTCACAATTGTCTTGACTATTCCCTATTCCTTCCCCTTCATATTTCCATATATATTCAGTTTGTCAACTCCTATGAAAGCTGAGTTTTGACTATGCTGAATGTATAGCTCAATATGCAAAAGTGACATCTTTATTGTCTCCTATCCAGGATTATGTAATATCCCTCCTCTTTAATTTCTGTCAGTACGGTTTTTAAGTTGCCTTACTGAATTTTATTTTTATTTTGAAAATTAAAAAAAATTTTTTTTGAGACAGGGTCTCGCTCTGTTGCCCTGCCTGGAGTGCAGTGGCACAATCTCAGCTCACTGCAGCCTCAATCTCCTGGGCTCAACTGATCCTTCCACCTCAGCCTCCCAAATAGCTGGAACTACAAATGTGCACCACCATACCCTGCTTTTTTTTTTTTTTTTTTTTGGTAGAGATAAGGTCTCATTATGTTTGCCCAGGCTGGTCTCGAACTCCTGGACTCAGGCGATCCTCCTGCCTTGGCCTCCCAAAGTACTCGGATTATAGGTGTGAGCCACAGCACCCAGGCCCTTACTGAATTTTAATGTTAATTTTTTATTTTTTTTTCATGAGAGGTCCCACAAGCTTGGGTCATCTTGGGGTGCCCTCGCCTTACTGAATTTTAAACTTACATAAATTAAAAAGTTATGTATCAACTCCCCAAATCCTTGTGACTTAAGCAAGGATGGAGCTCATCTACAGTAGAACAGAATAAGGTCAAGACAGGGAGGAGACACAGTCAACCCGTAATCCGGCCCCTGAATCAAGTCATTTCTGAGTCAAAATCTCCCTCTGACCTTTACTAGAGGTTTTCTCTTCCTCCCTAAACAGGAGTCAATACATCCTCTGTTTTAAGTTAACTTTATTTTTATTATTTTTTGAGACGAAGTCTTGCTCTGTCACCCAGGCTGGAGCGCAATGGTGTGATCTCAGCTCACTGCAACCTCTGCCTCCAGGGTTCAAGCAATTCTCCTGCCTCAGCCTCCAGGGTAGCTGGGGTTACAAGCACCCGCCACCATATCCGGCTATTTTTTTTTTTTTTTTTGTATTTTTAGTAGAGATGGGGTTTCACCATGTTGGCCGGGCTGGTCTTGAACTCCTGACATCTAATGATCTACCCACTTTGGTCTCCCAAAGTGCTGAGATTACAGGTGTGAGTGACTACCCCTGGCCAGGTTAAGTTAATTTCAATTGTTTTGCAGTAGCTTGTACTAGAAATTGTTATAATGCAGATATTTGGGACACGGTGTTTAGAGAACTTCCTGACTACCTGGATGTGAGAAGTGAGGTAAAAAGAGCCAAGAATGATGTCCAAGTTTCTAGCTTAGGTAGCTAGGTGAAATGCGGTGTCAATCACTAAGGGATGAAACTGGTGGTTGGGGGCTAGGAAAGATGATTATGTACAGATTTGAACATGTTGATTTTCATTTGTGGTAGAGGACATTCAAAGAAAGATGTCTAGGATGCAACTAGAAATATGAGTTAAACCTGTTAGAGATCTGGGCTGGAGATAACTGATATGGGACTCAGCAGATAGAAAATGGGGCCATGGGAGCAGCATATAGTATCAGTGGAGCATCTGGAATAAAACTCTGAAGAACACCAACATTTAAAGTCCTGGAAAGGAGATCGAGAAATCGCCGGTAGGAGGAAAACCACAAGACTTCATCTAGTAAACCTTACTATGAATAATCAAAATTGACATATTTCATTTTCATGCAACTTCCCTATGTTTCAATGTTAAATTACTCTGAATAACCGGAAGTCAATCTATATCTTCATTTATGCTTTTTAAAGTTTGAGGTTTTCTGACAACTTATATTCCTTTTAAGTACAATCAAATCTACTTCTTTCAAAATGTTAAGTTAAACATCATATAATCTTTTTGCCCAACAAGCTAAAAGCTTGAAGCTTACTCAAAACAAAACTGTTAAGAGAGGAGTTGGAGAGAAATGTGATGTTATTTAAGAGTATGGCAACTATTACACAGACTTTTTAAAGCCATTCTATCACTTTGAATCTTTTTAAAAGCCTGTCAGAGGGAGAAGTCCATTTCTGGCTCATATAAACACAGCTTCAATGCATTTTACATTCTTCTCTTGCAACGTACAGCTTGATCCACACAGAGATCAACCCTTGTACTGTAAAGAGTTATAATGCAATTATAGCAATTATAAATGCTATTAAATTTTCTAAAATAATCCTACAAACACAATTAAGACCAAAAAACTTATCATAAGCCCTTCAGTTACATCAGCCATATTCCTACTGAATTTTTCCTCTAGATTTCTAAAGTTTTAAAGATGGAATGAAATTACATGTTTTATTGAAGAAGAAAACCAAGAAGATTTGAGATCACACATCCATCTACTCTGGCATTTCAGGATTATAGTAATGTCTGAAATATTGAAATTGCTTCAAGTTGCTTGACTATTTTATCTTGTATAACTATAGTGTTAATATCTTAAGGATTATGACAAATCACTAAATTTGCTGAATTTGGCTAGTAGATCTGCTTTTGTGACTTAAGAACAGATAGTTCTAATACCAATATAGTTCCAAATACCTGCGAAACAAGTAACGTACTCTAAGAGAGAATACTCAGTTTTTTAAAAATTTACCTTTATTTCTGCTCCTTTTGCTTTTTTCTGCCAGTCCCATACAGTAAGCATATGCTCATTGGAGTCATCAATAACACATAAATGAACACCTGAATCCTAAAGAAAAGTCAATTAGAGGCATTTTAAAATTCACTGATAGGGCTAACATTCTAAGAAAGAAATACCATATTATTAAAACTGCTAATAGTATGATAACCCAAAATCTTTTAAACTCATCGCTCTTTGAAACATAATGAATACACTATTTACTACAATTGTATTTTCCTCAAAAATATAAAGATTCTTTTAAAAAATATTCTATTTAAATCCCCTCATCCCTCCAGGTTGATTTCCACTTGCCATCTAGTCACTCCTATTATTCAGAGATAGTGACTAATTTTGAGGCTATCCTAGTCCCTTCTGCATCTTATGCTTCCTTCTTGCTGCCTGTATTAAGGTATTTTTCCTTGTGGTAGGCAAGAAGAAATGTACACAATTTCATAACTTTGTTCCTCACTAAATTTTGACAGTTTGACAGAATAAGCTAAAATTCATGGCTATTTTAAAGTTTGCTGATTTCAGTTTTCTGTGAGACACCTGACTTACATTAACTTGAATAAACAACCTAAGTAAAATTATAATGAAATTCCTTTTTTATAATGAAATTTCCTATTTTTCTGAAACCATTCTCATTCATGTATTTTAAGTATCCCAGTTTAAGAAAAATAACTATAGATGATATTAAATGCTTTTTTAAAATAGTATCATTTGTGAAATATGCTTTACAATGTTATGGAACAGAGAAACACTGCAATGAAGAGTGAGAGGCACTGAGGAAGGGCAGAGCTTACTCTCTTCTCCTCTTTATCTTTCTCTTAGCCTAAATTGGAATATTATCTGAATCAGAAAAGATAGAGTTATGAGGCAATTCAAGATGGTCTTAACACCGTAACAATGGTTATCAACAACCTGACAACAGTTCCTGCTATAGAGATTTATGAGAGAAAATAAAGTAGCAAAAGTATTGCCTTTATGACCTCTTATCTCCTTTTCTAAATGTCTTTCTCCCAATTCCTGACTTGTTGGACCCTTGACATTCAGTGCCTTCAAGCTAGCAATGTTCCTAAATTCACTAAAATTTATCTTTCTGCTCTAAAAGTGTCCTTTCCTCCATGTCCCACAAAACTCCCATAATCCAGAATACAGTTGCCAATGGCTAAGAACTGAAGACATAATATGAATATATAACTGAGGTCACATAAAATCTACAGGGGTATTTATCTTTGAAATTAAAAAAGTATGTATCCTAAAATATAGACGGTTGCCTGTATACTTTATAATCATAATTATATACAATTCAAGAAAAAAACAGAATGTTTAAATGAGTAAGATCTTGTCTTATTTTACCCTCAGAATAAGGCCTCAACACTTAGAAAAGACTGCTGGGGAAAATTTTAAACCCATGTTGTCATCAATTCAAAACCAAGATAATTCAGGACTTTAGGAAATACAAAGGTCTGTTTGTTACTGCTGCTCAAATATGACATCAAGAAAAGCCAGTATTTGTACAGAATTGGCCAAGTTTCCTGTGAATTTTTAAAATAAAATAGATCTTTTCTATGATTCAAGGTAAGGCAAAAATACATCCTATTGCTTGTGTGAAATTGTACTATGCTTTGTACATATTCCTCTAACCACTTCCTGCTACTACATGGGAGCTCTACCTCAAGGCAGCATAATTACAAGAATAATTAAAGTAAAATATCTTGCATCCTAACTAAACCAAAGTACTTTAGCACTTAGGTCGAAATGCTAGCCATTTAGCAATAGCTAATATGTTAGCAATAGCTAGCATCTCATTTTTCAATTCAGGATTATCACTTCATGGACACATAAACACAAAACTGAGCTTAACTTCTTTCCTGCTTTTTTGTTCGCTTGCTTACTTCTCTAAAAATTGTTACTTACTGCTTTTGAAAAATCCAGGCATCCTACTCCACGCTCAAAAGTGCCAAGTCCAATAATCTGCAAGGTGGATAGAGTAACAGAATCCCACACTCTGACGTGGGGTTGTAGAGGCTGCAAAAACACAAGATAGCAGGGCTAACTGGACAGGTGGATGCAAATATACACCAACAGCACACAGAACTAATGCCATTTAAAAAAGTAATAGGGATGGATAAGCTTCTAATAAATTACTAGATTTAGACATGCCTCCAAATGAATCTTAAGTAGGTATTTTCTTATACTGTGAAAATAAGAAAACAATAGCAGCAAATAACTTGTGTATTTACTATGTTACACATACTATTCTAAGTATGACACGTATTAATTCATTTAATCCTATGTGCTATAGGTACACTACTATAATTATCATTTAACAGATGAAGAAATTGGAATACAGAGATTTAAATAACTTGCCCAAAGTGATACCGCTATTAAAAGGTTGAGTCGGCCAAGTGCGGGGGCCCACACCTGTAATCCCAGCACTTTGGGAGGCCGAGGCGGGAGGATCGTGAGGTCAGGAGATTAAGACCATCCTGGCTAACACAGTGAAACCCCATCTCTATTAAAAATACAAAAAATTAGCTGGGCATGGTAGTACGCGCCTGTAGTCCCAGCTACTCAGGAGGCTGAGGCAGGTGAATCGCTTGAACCTGGGAGACAGAGGTTGCAGTGAGCCAAGATCACGCCACTGCACTCCAGCCTGGGAGACAGCAAGACTCCGTCTCAAAAAAAGAAAAAAAGAAGAAAAGAAAAAAAAAAGGTGGAGTCCGGATTCTAATCCAGGCAAATTTGCTCTGGATTCTTTGCTTTTAGCATTACTAATCTTCATTCCTGAGAAAATAACACTTTTTATCAATGTCCAATAAACTGCTAAACAGCCCTTAAATAGCATTTGAAACTGGAAGGGGTCTTAGAAGTTATCCAGCAGAAACCTTCTACTCCTTTTCTTTAAAGAAATTGAAGCCTGAGAATGTCATGAGTATAGTCATACGTACGTTACTCAGTCACCATTAATATTCACTGTTGATCCTTAGAAATAAGGTATTTGTTATACAAACCAACTGAATAATATTAAATAGTAACTGAAACTCTTCAAGTTATATCAGTTCTAGTCACATATAAAATCAAGAGTTAGCCGGGCATGGTGGCATACACCTGCAGTCCAGCTACTCACTCAAGAGGCCAAGGCTGGAGGATCACTTCAGCTCAGGAGCTTGAGCCCAGCCTGGGCAACAAAGTGAGTTTCCACCCCTATAAATAATTAATTAATTAAGTAAATAAGAATCAACAGGTTCATCAACTAAGGGAAACTGCAGTACCTTCCGGCAGACACTGGTAAGTTATTTTATACGTTACTTTATATAAAGAAAATGTAATGAGCGTATCAGTTTTCCCATTTTTACAGTAAATAGTTTAAGGGAGAACACTTATTTTTTAGAAACAAAATTTATTAGTATGACTTTGTCTTTTAAAGTATTCTTATATCCTAATGTTTTTTCCATGCTTATCCTAGAAATTTCTCAGTACTTAAATTTTAAAACAATAAAACAAATGAATTGTGGTTAAAATTACAATAGATTCCACTCTAACAGCAATGTCTCTAGGTACAGAATGAATAACACTGTGCCACTCACCCGTCCATCTTTATCCACGCCAGCTATCTGTCCAGTTGCAATCCTAATTTTGTCAGGATGTATAGCAAGGCTAAAAAGCAGTATTAAGAATGATTTTAAACACAGGAAACATGAAACAGCAGAACACCTTTGTATTGACATTTTTCAAATAAGCATTTTTTAATCATTAAAAAACACGTTTATCTGTTTTCTTTAGCAAATCAAACAAACATCAAATATCTGAAGATTTCTGAATCGTCAGCTGTACTTTTTACTTGTTAAGCTGCACAGATTAATGAAACACTAAGTTCAAAGAAAATATTTACAACTGTGGCATGCTAACAAACTGTTTTCATTTGTTCAAGTTCCTTTCTAGTCCATGCACACTGGCATACAAATCACATGACTTTATTATAGTGAAGATGCAATATTGTGCTGTGTAATTTTAATCTATTAAAGTACAAGCATTTTTTCCTTTTGCTACATAATCCTCATACATGCTGACTTGACAACTCTTTCATCTTTTAGGCCATTCCTTACTTTTCAACAAAAGAAAACAGCAATAGCATCTTCACACATAGTGCCTTCAATCTTTTAATTAGTTCTTAGTGCTAAATTCTTGTAAGTCAAACTGAGGCAAGGAATTTTTAAATAGAAATGGGAAGTAGTGTAGCGTATGTGCCTAAATTACTCACAGTACGTATATGAGTGACTAGCAAATTTCTGAAAAAGACATCTTTATGTCCGTATCTAGACTCTTTCAACAACGGTCGAACACTGTGAACATTCTCTTGCTCCCAAATATTTGTACTTAAGAATACATCAGAGGGATATTTACATATTAATACATAAAGTGCTTCCTCATTCTTTACAGCTACATAGTGACCTATAGGTACACTACAACCTCACCAGTAGTCCCCAACTGAAAAATACTTAGGCTGTCTCTAATCTTTATCACAAACAATGTTGCAGTAAATAGTTTTGTACATACATTATTCTGAGAGTGTAAAAGGCAATATTTTAATCAACTCCAAAAGTTCAATATTTATATAATATTCTAATAGTCATCTATTAATTTTTTTCTGGATAAAGATACAGGTGCCAGAATAGTATAGACATAAAAGCTTTTAAATGTTAGGAAACATCCAGTCAGTCCTTGGATCTAAGTGGGGAAAAGGGTAATAAATAAAAAATAAAAGTTGGAAAATATTAATAAACAATAAATAATTGCATTTAACTAAAGAGTAACAAAATAATTTAAAAGCATTTAAAAGGAGTTCTCACATTTGTAGTCTGATATCCTATGGCATACTTATGATCCTTATTCAGCTAGATTTCTTTCTTCCCAAAAGAATAAAGCTTCAAGTCTAAAATTTATCTACAGAGGACAAATCCTCAATAAATAAGTAACCAATAATCACTTTCAGAAACCTGAAAATGTCCAGTCTGTCCCATATATGCTTCATACTACAGACCAGAGAAGAGAAAGACTTTAAGACATCTGAGAAAGCAGAAGAGGTTCCAATCATGATTTATGGAGGATGTGTTTTGTTGCTGCTGATACCATACCACCATTTTGGAGGCTGAAAAGTCCTTTTTTTCTTTTTAAAATATATTCAACAGATGACCCATAATATTTTTACATTCTGAGTTTTCCACAAGAAATCACTTTCAATAAAACCCAAATTTAAAAAATACAAAATGAGGGCCTGAAAGAACAAAAATGAACCAATGTTAAATGATACCAACCATTTCACACAGTCTGTATGACCCAGGTAGTGTCGTTGAGTTCTCTCCTCATAATTAAATAGTACTACTACTGATGCAATGAAATAAACTATTTCTCCGGTCGGAAGAAGGTAAACATTAGCTCTACAGTCCTTTCCTCGATAACCGTATCTTAAAAGAAAAAGAGTCAAGGTTTTAAATAAACATAGTTTTCAAGTTGTTAAGAGATTTTTCAATGGATACTTAAGGAATTAGGAAGGTACAATGAAGAAGACTGAACTAGAACTAGAAAACTTATGTCCTGGACGGGCAGAGTGCTCACACCTGTAATCCTAGCCCCTCAGGAGGCCAAGGTGGAAGGATCACTTCAGCCCAGGAGTTTGAGAGTAGTGTGGGCAATAGTGAGACCCCATCTCTGACAGAAAATAAAAAAAATTAGCCAGGCATGGTGGCCTGTGCCTGTAGTCCCAGCTACTTGGGACGCTGAGGTGGGAGAATCACTTGAGCCCAGGAGGTCAGGTCAAGGCTGCAGTGAGCAATGATTGTGCCACTGCACGCCAGCCTGAGCCACAGAGACTCTGTTGCCGCCCACCCCCACCCCTCCACCCAAAAAAAGGAAAACTCGTATCCTGCCATTATCCCTAGTGTAACCTGACTCTTTTAGTATGTTTAAATCTTAGTTTTCTCCTTTACCAGACAAATATATATTGAGATCCTAATGTGTATCAGGCATAATGGTGAACATTCAGTTCTGAACAAAAAAAATGTAGGGCCTATGTCTCTGGAGCTTATCCTCTGGCAAAGAAAAAAATTAATCACCAAATATAAAATTACAAATCGTGGGGGCGGGGGGGGAAAGACTGCTAGGAGAAAGCCTAAATGGAGGACCTAATTTAGATGGAGAGAAAGAGAGAGAAGGGAGGGACCAAAAGAAGGCCTATCTGGAAAAGGGGTATTTATGCTGGACCTAAATGATAAGTAATAGCCAGGAACAGTTTGGTAGGCAGAATGTTTGTTAAAAATATGTTGTACAGAACTGAAGAATTGGTGAGTGTGTCCAAGCTGATATCTGCCTAAGAAGGGAATAATTCAAGGGACGTGGGAGGAAGTGCAGGAGAATGGAGGCAGACAACAGAGTTCAAACTACCAACTCCTTTTGTTTCACTGAGTTTCTTGGAGGTTCTAAGAGAAGTGAAAATTTCTAGGTGAAATTAGGAAAGCTCTCCTTTAACAGTCACTTAAAAAAAGGTCTGGCTGAAAAGTTAATTCTGAATTAGAATCAGCCTTGTTAATTTGAGGTTACAAAATGCTTAACTGATGTTTTCTTATTTAATTCCTACAGTAGCCCCTGTGAGGTATGGGTTATTAATTAACCCCTTTTATAAGTAAAGAAAGTTAAGGTTCACAGAGAGTAAGTGGCAGGGCCAAAACTCAAACACTAGTCTTCCAATTCCAGTCTAGTGCCTCTTCTACCATACCACAAGTACCTGCCACGATGTTCACAAAATACTGTTTGTCCTTTCCAAAGATATAAACTTTGATGGCTTTAAATTGCTAACAGCAAAGAACTAGAGATAATGTCTCCTTTTTTTGTTTTTTTTTGAGACACAGTCTTCCCCTGTTGCCCAGGCTGGAGTGCAATGGCATATACTGGCTCACTGCAACCTCCGCCTCCCGGGTTCAAGTGATTCTCCTGCCTCAGCCTCCCAAGTAGCTGGGATTACAGGCATGCACCACCACACTTGGCTAATTTTTTGTATCTTTAGTAAACATGGGGTTTCACAATGTTGGCTAGGCTGCTCTTGAACTCCTGACTTTGTGATCCGCCTGCCTCGGCCTCCCAAAGTGCTGGGATTACCAGCGTGAACCACCGCACCTGGCCTGATGTTTCCTTTTTAATTTTTTAAGTAGCTGTTACCTTTTTTTTTTTTTTGTATAAAGACAATTTTGACAGAGAATAGGTTAACTCATTTGTCAAACTAGAGACAAAGCAAACGAATTTGCTGTCATGGGAGAGAAGGATACGCCCACTCCAGTTTGAGCTTCTCAGGAGGCAGTTCCGTTCTGATGTCATCATAGTTGTCAACATCGGAAGGAATGAACATGGTAATTGGCCGACCGCGCATAAACATTTTAATATATTCTCCTTCTGTTGAAACATAAGACGAAAGTTAAGTCATACGTATTTTCTGTATAGTCATACAAAAGTGGATTATTAACGTGATACAATAAAAACAAGACAAAAATGACTACTTCAAAGTTTTAGTCTCATTATATACAATTGTTTTTGTTATACAGTTGTCCTGTATCCATGGGGGACTGATTTTAGGAACACCTTCCTCAGATACCAAAATCCATGGATGCTCAATTTCCTGATACAAAATGGCATAGTATTCGCATATAACCTGTATATTTTAAATCATCTCTAGATTACTCATAATACGATATGAATGGTATGTAAATAGTTGTTGTATTGTTGAGAAAATAATGACAAAAGTCTGCATATATTCAGTATAATAGACAATTTTTTTCCCCAAATATTTTCAACCCATGGTTGGCTGAATCTGTGGATGTAGAACCCATGGATGCAGAGGGCCAACTATATTACACAGCATACAGAAAACAAAGTGATACTATAAAGTCCTAGTCTAAAACATTGTAGGGAAAAAAACCAATGGCCATTTCCTTAACTGAGAATAATTTTTTCATAATTAAAATATAATTTATCTAAGTTGACACATTTCTACAAGAAGTCCAGGAAGGCTGAGTAGAAAAACACTAAAGAAAATTTTGTGACAGCAGTTTTTCTAACACTTGAAGAGTGAGATTATTTGGATAGACAACAACCATGTCTACCACACTACTGGATGAACCTACAGATGTTAAATGGCATAAGTTTTTCTTACGCCAGGAAACAATCAACAACAAAAAGGCCACCTACAGAACAGGATAAAATATTTGCAAGCCATGTATCTAATAAAGGGTTAATCTCAAAAATATATAAGGAACTCAATAGTTAAATAACTGATTTTAAAATGGACTAAGGACATCTTTTCTTTTGTCTTTTCTCCAAAGACATAAAAATGGCCAACAGGTATATAAAAAACTGTTCAACATCACTAATCATCAGAGAAATGCAGATCACAATCACAATGAAGTATTACCTTATACCTGTTGGATGGCTATTAATAATAATAATAATAATAATAATAATAATAAAAAGACGGCCAGGCACGGTGGCTCACGCCTATAATCTCAGCACTTTGGGAGGCCAAGGTGGGCAGATCATGAGGTCAGGAGATTGAGACCATCCTGGCTAACACAGTGAAACTCCGTCTCTACTACAAATAAGAAAAAAAAAAAAAAATTAGCCAGGCATGATGGCGAGCGCCTGTAGTCCCAGCTACTTGGGAGGCTGAGGCAGAAGAATGGTGTGAACCTGGGAGGTGGAGCTTGCAGTGAGCCAAGATCGCGCCACTGCACTCCAGCCTGGGCGACAAAGCAAGATTCTGTCTCAAAAAAAAAAAAAAAAAAAAAAGACAAGTGTTGATGAGGATGTGGAGAAACTGGGACCCTTGTACACTGCTGGTAGAAATGCAAAATGGTGTATAGTTGCTATGGAAAGCAGGATGAAGGTTCCTCAAAAAGTTAAAAACACAACTACCATATGATGCTGCAATCCCACTACTGGGTATTTTCTAGAAAAATTGAAATTAGGATCTTGAAGAGATATCAATATTCTCAGGTTCACAGCAGCACTATTCACAATAGCCAAGATGTGGAAACAACCTAAACTCAACTGAATAAAGAAAATGTGGCATATATATATATATATATCTTGCAATAATAAAAAACAAAAACATGACCTCAAGATTTCAAATATAATACTCTGAGATTTTCAGGACAGTGCTAAGAAACAGTTTTCTTATTGGCAGCATAGGTGTCTTATATTTACATAAACCAATAGGTGTTTATATGATCTGCGACAGTCTAAAACTAAAATGTTAAAAAACACAAGTCTAGAATCAAATCAATATTACACATCTTTTTTTTTTTTTTTTTTAAAGAGAGTTTTGCTCTTGCTGCCCAGGCTAGAGTGCAATGGCGCCATCTTGGCTCACTGTAACTTCCACCTCCCGGGTTCAAGTGATTCTCCTGCCTCAGCCTCCTGAGTAGCTGAGATTATAGGCATGTGCCACCATGCCCTGCTAATTTTTTTGTATTTTTAGTAGAGACGGGGTTTCACCATGTTGGTCAGGCTGGTCTTGAACTCGTGACCTCAGGTGATCTACCTGCCTCAGCCTCTCAAAGTGCTGAGATTACAGGCATGAACCACCACGCCTGGGCAATATTATACATCTTTTACAAAAGAAAATACTTCACTCAACTGATGGAATTTTTCTTTTTTTTTTTTTGAGATGGAGTCTCGCTCTGTCACCCAGGCTGGAGTGCAGTCGCACGAGCTCGGCTCACTGCAACCTCTGCCACCCGGGTTCAAGTGATTCTCCCCACTCAGCCACCCAAGTAGCTGGGATTACAGGCATGCACCATCACAACTGGCTCATTTTTAGTAGACACGGGGTTTCACCATGTTGGCCAGATTGGTCTCAAACTTCTGACTTCAAGTGATCCGCGCCCCCTCAGCCTCCCAAAGTGCTGGGATTACCGGAGTGAGCCACCGCACGCGGCCGCTATTCCTTTGAAAACAAAAAACCAAAAAAACCCCACCCCCTCTTAACCCTGCCTCTAGCATCCCAGTGACCTACATATAACAGGTTTAATAATATTGATGGTGATTGTGAAATGGTTACAAAAGGAGCTAAAGGAGAGACAAAGACTTAGTACAAATGCATGGGAAATGTCTAGCACTTGCCAACTTGTCTGGCATGATACGAAAATAGCATTAGAACCAGACTGAAAACGTGATCATCAACCAGAGGCTGATACAACCTTAGGATCTCTAATAATGACTTAAACGACCTAAGGAGAAGAGTATGTAACAATGCACTAGTTTATATAATGCAAACCATGAAGACGAAGGAAAGATAAATTACTTCCTGAATGTCTGCAAGTATTTCTTCAGTCAGATTAAAAGGTTGTGCTTGGGCTGGGCATGGTGGCTCATGCCTGTAATCCCAGCACTTTGGGAGGCCGAGGCAGGCAGATCACAAGGTGAGGAGTTTGAGACCAGCCTGCCCAACACGGTGAAATACCGTCTCTACTAAAAATACAAAAATTAACTGGGTGTGGTGGTACATGTCTGTAATCCCAGCTACTCGGAAGGCTGAGGCAGGAGAATCGCTTGAACCGGTGAGGCGGAGGTCGCAGCGAGCCGAGATCATGCCACCGCACTCCAGCCTGGCGACAGAGTAAGACTCCATCTCAAAAAAAAAAAAAAAAAAAAAAATGGTTTTGCTTGTTATGGGTGAGAAGTTCAAGTTATTTTTATTATTATTACTCAGTGTAGTTGGCCTCAGAGTTTGATCTAAGAACAGGCTAAGGCCTCCCACACTATGGTTTTAACATCACATGATGTACGTCTTCATTACTTCTGAATCTAAGAGTGGGCTCTACTTCCTGATGATTTTTAGCATAGCTGAAATTTGATAAGAAAACGACCAGTTATAAATATTCCCTACTTCTGCGGTCATCCTGATCTGTATTTCCTTGTCCTTATTTGTATAGTTTACTCTTTTAAGTATCAACTTGTTATATAATTTTTCCTCTAGTTTTTAAGATAACAAACTTTTTGAAGGCAGATATCTCATCCTTTGGAATTTATTCCAGGATCTTTGATCAGAGGTGTACATCATAAATACTTTCTGAATAAAAAAGATATTTAATAGATGCTTCTATCACCACTTAGAAAGGCGTGTAGGTATAGCAAAGGGGGAGGGTTAGTGATAGTATCAAGGAAGAAAAAAAATGCTCTCCTTTTTGAACAGGCACAGCTCAGAACACCATATTGGGTATCAAGTGTCAAGCAGCCTAAGAAACCAAGTAGAAAAGCAAAGGCATGATCTAGTGCTTCTAACTTTTCTGATATGATATAAAAATGGCAATGCATATTAGGATGACAATGCTTTCACTATCTATAAATTGGTCATATATGTTGGAGATCAAGTATATAACCTAAACGCTTCAAATAATTTCTGGCAATACATTATATTGAAAACAGTATGAGCTTTGGAAAAGATTATGACTTGAATCTTAGCTTCACGCTTTGTTAACTGCAAGACTGGCTTCGTTTTCTCAATACATAAAGTGGTAACACTACCTACTGTTTGGAATTATAAGTGATTAAATAAGACATCATACTATAAAGCATAATACGAGGTTCTTGACATATATTTATCCTTTTGCCTTTGAAAGGGATTTATGACCACTCTAAACACTGTTTAGCAATTGTTTATGATTTAGTACACTATAGTATCTTTTCATAAGCTTTAAAGTGACTGTCCACAGAACAGCAAGTATAAGCAAACTAGAATTCTGCTGAGTCTATTATGCACATTTTAAAACAACACAAATTCATTTGCAGGAAATGAAAATGAGAGAAGTGGGAGAGTACATGATGACTGAGGGTGGGGACACTGTATTCGAATACCCCATACCCCATCTCAGGGAGGGAGCAGCAAGCCCACTCAATGAAGAATGTGGACCCAGTGTTACTAAGTCTTATTTTTCAAAAGAAATAGAAAATCTATAATTTATTGTGAAACCTGCCAATTTTAAAATGTTTACTCCTCTACCAAAAAAGGGAAAACATCATATGAAAACATACCTTTGGCCTGCACACAACACCAGTTTGCAACCTCTTCTTTTAGGAAGACACTCTTTACCTTGGGTATTAGGTAAAATATATAGAAGAAGAGCCTCTTTTCTCCCCAGTCATTGTCAAATTCTCACTGCAAACTTTTTCCTGAAAGTCTCAGGCTTCTTGATCTTACAATCATAAAACTTATAGTCAGTATGTATTAATTATCCCAATGCTACTTTCTGCCTATCTTCACTATAAACCACCAGGAAACTCAATAAGGGATGGGCGATGGGACTGATCAAAGCAGAATACGAGATCAGTAACAATACGAAGTCTGGTGGTCCAGAAAAGGAAAGTGAGGAAAACTACCTGCCTCATGATAGTAAACACAGTATGAGGTATTCAATAATGAAGCTGATGCTAACTGAAATATAACTAGACTCAACATTTTATCTCCAACCTTGGTATGGTGAAAATTTCTGGGACTGAGAGGGAGTGAAGAGAAGCCAAGCTTTGTGATACAGACCTTGGTTTGAATCTCAGCTTTAGCACTTACTAGCTTATGTTCAAACAAAATAAATATTCTTAAGTCAATCTGATCAGTGATAGAGTAGTTTAATTATTAAAGAAGAAATTCTGTAGGATATTGTTCATAAAGGCTGTTGTTCATTTCCCCAGACACATACAATGTTGGGGCTGGATGAAATTTTACAGCTCTCCTAGTCTAACCTCCTTTTACAGAAGGGGAAACCAAGGCTCAGAGAGGTTAAATAAATTTTTAGACTTTGTTCCAAAATTCTATTACTTAGAACTCGGGAAACATTTACACTCTAAAACTATGATCTAGACCTGCTCTGTCTAAAATAACAGAACTGATTACTGAACACTTACCATGTGGCTAGTCTGAATTGAGATATGCTGGAAATATAAAATACAAACCAGATTTTGAAGACTTAGTATGAAAAGAAAAGTAAAATATCTCACTAATAATTTTTTTATACTGATCACACATCAAAATGACAGCATTTTGGCTACCTTGAGTTAAAAATGTTATTAAAACTTAATATTACTTGTGTCTTTTTAAAAATTTGACTAGAAAAATTTGAAGTACATATGTGTTATACATTGTATTTCCATTAGGCAGTGCTGTTCAGATACTGGTAAGGGCCTCAGACTAGTCCAATTAAAAGGTAACAATACAGCTTCCTTTTAATCCAAATAGTTAGATTTGAGCTTGAGCTCTGAATCCCAACAGCTGGAAATTAGGGAGTACAGTAGAAGAGGAAGATGTTTCTGCTCTACTATCTTTGGAAAGAGTGATTGTTAGGCAAAAATTTGAAATATCTGATGTTGCACTTTCCCTTCTGTGTCCTTCCCCCATTCCTCCTAATGCTTCCCCTTCAGTTTCCTTGGGTTTTGCTCTTCTACTTTTGCATCTCCCTTAAGCCATCTGATATTCAGAGGTGTCCCAAATTGCAAAGTGGTTATCATATTCCCTAATCAAAACTCCCATTCTTTTGGGACAGTTATCTCAGGTGTTCTGAGCAAAGCCATCAAAATGGTTCATACTCACGTATAAATATTGGTTTTTAAAGTAATTTATATAAGATCCTTATAAAAACTTATTAATCGTTCACAAATTGTAACAAAGGAAAAGGAAAAATTCAGGCAGTGTGGAGAAGGGAGATGGCACTGGGCATACTCCATTCCAAGATCAGTTCCTCCAGTGATTTTTTTAAGCTTGCTTTATTTCTGGACTTAGAGATTTTTTAAAAAGAAAAAAAAAAAAAAGCCTTTCAAAGGCAACAGCAGAACTTCAGGGATTTGGACTGTGATTGTAATTATGTGTGTAATGGGTACTACCTGTAGAAAGCCTTCTGAACATCTAGATTGCTTACAACTTAAAGCATCTTTCTCCCGGAAGTTTCCATTTTAGGAATCCATTTTTTAACCTGTATTTTACAATCTTTAGAACTAAATAGCCTCCCCCAAACTGGAATTTGAGTTTTCTATTTAACTGAAAGGTAGGAGAGTATGATGCTACCTAATTTCTGAAAACAGAAAATTAAAGAATCTTTACTTAATTTGAGCCTTTTTTCTGATACTATCAGGCTCTACTTCCCAAAACCAGAGGTAAACAAAAGAAGGACAACCAAAATGCTAGAAATATTAACTATAATTTTATAGTAGAAAGTGACAAGGGCCATTTTTGGAAGGCTAAAATCTTTTCTTAAAAAGTTTCTTTATCCAAACAAAAGACTTCAAGTCCCAGTTAATGATCCAGTTATTTTCTGGTTATAATTCAATATTTTAAAATTCCAATGAAATAATGGAATCTGTAAGGATGTTTGGATTTTGCCCCCTTTCAATGATCTAGCTGTAAAAATAGTTAAATCATAAAACGTAGGTAACCAAATAAACTAAAAGGGAATTTAGAAGGATATAATCTAACTCTCTTATTTCACAGATTTTAAAAATTCCTACTTCCAGTACTTGCTAAAGATTAGTAGTTTTATTAGCTAGCATAAAACTTGGGTCTGAAAAATCTGACTAAATACAAAATGCTACTTTAATTTTTTTCTTCTATTGGCAGAATTCTATTGGCTGATAAAATTTCCTGAATTTTTAATTACATAGTGGGGTGGGAGATGCACAGTGTAAAAGATACAAACCTAACCTCTTAGGAGCTTAGATTGGAGACATAACCACGTCTTGTGCACCTGTTAATCAACTCTTATACTAATTACAGTAGTAAGCCAACTTACAGTTACCCACCTTCTTGAACCTAAACCTCCTTTAATCAGATTTCTCTTGATGTTTTGTTTACAACTCTGATTGTCATAAAATTACTTGAAAATATCAGATATGAGTTTGCTTAAGCATTTTAGATTATTTTTACTGCTTTAAAAGACTTTTTTGGGAAAAGATGGAAAAGAAATCTATTTCAACAATATGAGACACATAAAACTGCTAAAAGACTAACTATACTGCTTAAAACTTTTCTGTAGGCAAAATATGGTTTTATTTTTAAAATTTCCCCAACTCATTCACTTATATCCTCAGGAAAAATTATTTAGAGCACTACATAAATGAAAAAGCTTCTCATTTTATATGAATATACCAAGTTGCACTTAATTTTTTAAAAATAAGAAATTTGAAAAGGAAACTTCAAGTGTCAAAATATTTAACACCCTGGCTCTGCTTTCTCAATTAACTATAGCAGGGAGGGAATCAGGAGGCCTCAGCAGAACATTAAAAACCTGTATATAAAAATTCTGATTAAATAGGATTAATGAGAAGTTTCAACTATAATGTGATTTCTTAAAGGAAAAAAAAACAAACGAAAAAAACCCCTGAATCAAATAAAGCAAAATGTAAAGATCTGATAAATCTGGGTGGTCAGTATATAGGTGCTCACTATATTATTTGAATATATTTTTAGAAACATTAAAATAGTTCACCAAAGTTTAAAACGCATTATTAAAGGAAAACAATAGAATATTTTTTGGTGAAACTGTTCTTTGGAGAATTGTGAGTGTAGTTCAGGGACGTGGCACATGATTTACTATGCCTTTTCCTTGAAATCTTGGTATATGCCACTGATCAACTGCAACTCTTTCTGGCTACAGCTAATCACAAATTTTAGCATTCTTTTCAAAGTGCTTCTAGAAAACAATAACAATTATTAGAGCTAGAAATACAATATAGAATATAACTGCCATTTTTGGACAGGATTAGTGTTTTTTTTTTTTTTTTGAGATGGAGTCTCGTTCTATTGCCTAGGATGGAGTGCAGTGGTGCGATCTCAGCTCACTGCAAACTCCGCCTCCCGGGTTCAAGCGATTCTCCTGCCTCAGCTTCCCAAGTAGGTGGGGACAACAGACAGGCGTCACCATGCCTGGCTAATTTTTGCATTTTTGTAGAGATGGGGTTTTGCCATGTTGGCCACGCTCGTCTCAAACTCCTGACGACCTCAGGTGATCTGCCCACCTTGGCCTCCCAAAGTGCTGGGACTACAGACATGAGCCACTGTGCCTGGCCTGGACAGCATAGATTTCTAACTATGAAAATATTTCACTCAGTTAACTGGCATACTTGAAGACTGAAAAATTTCTGGTTAATTACATTTTCTAGTTTAGATTTTTTAAAAAAGTATGTGTATAGCAAGAATACACATAATTTGAATGAAAAGACTTTAACCACAATAAATACATAAAAGATTAGAACGTTCTCTAATGAAGTCATATACTTGATGTCCAGAGAAGGCAGTTGGGGCTTTTTTCTTCACTGAAAATAAGGAAAGAGGATGTCAAGAACATGTTCTTAGAAGTTGGGATAGTTTCTATTTTAAAAAATTGGACAGCCTTCAAACATATTTTAATCTAGAAGACTGCTACTAACCACAACATTATGAAATCAGATCTTTGCTTTATAGGGCTTAAAAAAAAATCTCCAACAGAGGAAAGGTCCCCTTTTTTTGGTCTCCTTTTAAAATACAGATGGCGAGACCAGCAGCCTGGCGGGCCTGCTGTCCTTGGCAGTGCCTTCTTCACCCTCTTAAATAAATAAAAATACAGAGAATACTTGGACAAAGCCCAGATGTAGGGATCCAAGTTATGGTTACACAGGTTATTAAAAGGGACAGTATGTAAATTTTAGAACTAGCCAGGCACAGTAGTTCATGCCCGTAATCCCAGCAATCTGGAAGGCTGAAGTGGACGGATTACTTGAGCCCAGGAGTTCAAGAACAGCCTGGGCAACATGGCGAAACCTTGTCTCTACTAAAAATACAAAACTAGCTGGGCACAGTAGCACATTCCTATAGTCCCAGCTACTCTGGGGGCTGAGATGGGAGGATCAACTGAGCCCGGGAGGTCAAGGCTGCAGTGAGCTGTGATCATTCCACAGCATTCCAGCCTGGGTAACACAGTGAGACCCTATTTCAAAAATAAAAAAGAAAATAAATAAGTTTTAGAATTAAGTATGTGTCTCCGTTGGAAATGCATTGGTCTTCCGTCCTTTCTGTTTATCCACACTCAACAAACTTCTTCCCTAAATTCTGGAATTGCCAAATTTGGGATACCATCTTGGTAAAAAGAAAAGAATCGGTCTGTAGTTCAATTAAAGGCTTTTGACTTTTTTCGTTTGTTTCAAACTGCACTCTAAGTGACAATATACACCCTCTCAATAGGTGACACAATATACAGCGTCAGCAGGACACTGCTATTACATATCTTTATCGATAAATTTTAGCTATTCTTTCAGATACAATGCTAAGTTTGCACAGGTGTGAACAGGTTTTAGGACTAAAACGTGCCTGGAGCCAAAAGGTCAGAAAACATAATGCAAGGCTCTGAACAAAAGCACCTGCATTCAAGCCATCCTCCCACCTCAGACTCCCAAGTAGCTGGGACTACAGATGTGTGCCACCACGCCTGGTTAATTTTTGTAGTTTTGGTAGAGATGGGGTTTTGCCATGTTGCCCAGGCTGATCTTGAACTCTTGAGCTCACGCAATCCACCCACCTTGGCCTCCCAAAGTGCTGGGATTATAGGCATGAGCCACCTCACCCAGCCTTTAAGTTCTTCAAAAGGTAGTTTACAAGCAAGTTAGTGAAGGTATTGTGGGGACAGGAGGAAACTGTCCTTCATTTTCTGTTTGCTGCAAGAAAAAGCTTTCAGAAAGTTACCAAAAAGACCTTAGTGATATCTAATCTAAGCCTAAATATATGTAAGGAAACTGAGACCCAAAGTCTCAGGGTAACAGGAAAAATTTTATCAGACAACAATGTTTTGTTTTCTAAAATCATTTCCTTTAGCAAATGGAATTTTCAGCTTCTCCCAAAGTTATGACTTATCTAACTCACAGTGCAGAACTGTGATTCTTTAATTTTCTGTGATACAGGTCATTTTACCCCTAATTAGGTCTCATGTTTACTACTCATTTGCCCTTTCTGCTATATCACTTTGCTTCCCTTTCCTACATGAGGTACCTCATGAAGCTTCTCTTGCTTGGAATGAATCTGTATTTTATAAATGTAATTGCTAAATAATACAAAATTGTATGTACTCTATGATGAATGACCTCCTTGCTATTCGTTAATAGAGCAAGAAAGTTCCTGCCTCAAGGCTTATATACTTCCAGCTTCCTCTGTTCATAAAATCCTTTTTACAGTTATCTACATACTTCATACTTCATTCACTTCCTTCAGGTCACCGTATCAGAAATATCTTCCCTAACCACTCTATATAAAATAGCAATTCTCTACTCTCCTTATTCTTTCCCCATATATATCACCTTCCTGACATATGAAGTATTTATCTGTTTTGTCTATGGAGCATGAATGTAAGTTCCACATAGCTCAACACTGTAACTGCTGTAACTCTGAGTGCCTAGGACAGGGTCTGACAAAATAAGCACTCAGTAAATATCTGTTAAATCAATGAATGAATATATAAAATGTTTATCTGATAAAGAACAATAAAGAAACACATTAGAACTGTACCCTGTTAGAATGACAAGATTATTCAGGTTTTTTCCTTTCCCCAATTTTATAAATGAGTTTGTATTATTTTAAAATTATTTGATAAAGCATTTGGCTACAATAAATTACTGAGGGATTTTAGACAGTATATAATTCAAAATGACTTTTCAAGTATTTTTAATCTGAAGCCATGTTTGGAGAGGTAGCTAATAGTCAATTACTTCTCAACTTTCTAAGATATTATAACTGTCCTTCTATCTTGATATACCTGCACAGTTAGGATATTACTGTACTGAAATGGTAAGTAACAATGAATCTAATCCTAGAGCAGGGAGGCAGCACAATAAGAGGAAGACTGGGATTTAGTGATTGATGACTTCCTTTTTCCTCAAAATAGGCAGATTTCTTTCCAGTAGAGATCTGAGTCATTCAGTTTCTCAACATGACCAGGTAATTATGTGTTAAATCTAAACAGGCCTAGTATGAAGTTCTACAAGAGAAAAATTAAATTTAAGATTATTCAAGTCTGAAAAAAACATTTTGAGGACATTCAGATTCTGCTTCAGAAATAATGACAGCATGTGACACTTACTTTTCATATCTAAAAAATGTAGGCCAGGTGCGGCGGCTCACACCTATAATCTTAATGCTTTGGGAGGTAGAGTTGGGAGGATTGCTTGAGGCCAAAAGTTTGATAAAAGCCTGGGAAACACAGTGACACCCTGCCTCTATAAAGTAATACAAAAATTAGCTGGGTGTTGTGGTATATGCCTGTAGTCTCAGCTACTTGGAAGGCTGAGGCAGGAGGGTCACTCAAGCCTGGAGTTCAAGGCTGCAGTGAGTTATGATCGTGCACTGAACTCCAGCCTGGGTGGCAGAGTGAGACCCTGTCTCTAAATAAATAAATAATAAATTTAAAATGTAATATATAGTTGGTCCCTTGGTTTCCATGGGACATTGGCTCTAGGATCTCTTGCAGATAGCAAAATCTGTGGATGCTCAAGTCCTTGATATAAAAGGTATAGTATTTCCATGTAATCTATGACTATCTTCCTGTATACTTTAAATCATCATTAGATTACTTATTAGTTGTTGTACTGTTTAGGGAATTATGACAAAAAAAAGTTTATACATGTTCACCACAGATGCAACTTTGTTTTCCTTGAATATTTCAAATGCAGGTCGGTTGAATCCAGGAATGTGAAATCCGCAGATATGGAAGGCCAGTTGTACCTGATAACTATTTCAAGGATGACCTTAATGGCAGTATCATTTTGTTTATTAGAAAATTTGTCAAATTGTTATCTATTTTCCACAATAAGCAATTTTATATATGGTGCTTCAAGTCCCCCAACTTAGCTTGGAAAAATTTTTGAAATCAGTAACTCACCAAAGTGAACACTATTGTACTAGAACCTAACTGCTACCTCTAACAATAGATAGTACTCATGGAACTTATTCAAATTTTAAGTTGACATGCTAGGACTTTATCTCTGCTGTATCTGGAGCACAACCCAGCAGAACTAGGGAAGAGAGTAATGAAAAAAGTTTAGGTTTCAGGGTATAAACATATAGGTCAGTAAGAGCCTCTTTTTAGTGGCATAACCTGCCCTTCCTCTCACACCTAACCTCAGAGATTGCCCTGTGTACATCCCATTCCACTTTCTATTTCTTTCAACAACCAGTTTCCTGACTTCTGCCTAAGTGGTGACTGGAATACGCAGCTTTCTAGCTTTTCTCCTACTCTTCTCTGTCTGAAGGACACAGGCCTTTCAGGTTAAGTATTCTCTGTTACCACTCACCTAAATGTACCATATGTAAATAGGCTTCTTCTCAAATCAAAGCAGATGATTTGGAACAAGCCACAGCTATCATTGTCAAAAAGAGGCTAAATTAACGTCATATTTTAAAAAGAATGTCCAAAAATGACAAATATTAGCATTAATAGCTGAAATACTGGAAAATGTGTTGTGAATATGCCATGCAAAATGAATACCACACTTTTAAAATAGCTTTACAACTTACCGTCAATGAATCTCACCTATTTAAAAATTATCTTTTCATCTTATAATACAAATCTGAGTGCAAGGTTTTACTGCCAAATTCATATATTAATATCTAAAACTTACTTGGCATTATATGTCAGGTACTGGGTATACTTTATTACTATAATTTTTACAGTAACCCTTTAATGGCTTATTATTATCTCAATTACAGATGAGAAAACAAAGACTTAGGGAGGTTGAAGTAACCTGCTCAAGGTCACTATAGCTAAGTCAATGGTAAAACCACTCTCTGGACTCCAAAATCCATGTGTTTAAACATCTACATGACACTGTTTGCTATACATCTCTACATGTAGGTTAAGTTTTATAGACAACTCAAATGCAATTGTCCAAAGCCAAACTCCTTTTCCACACATCTCCTTCTCCTCAAATGTTCCCTATTTCAGTAGATGCCACTATATTTCAATTTGTATTTCATATATATTATTTCATCCTTCAGTAGTCATGTGAAATAAGCTTTATAGTTACTATACTTAGAGTAGAAAACCACTCAGAGACATTGTCATTCAGCCTAGGTCATAAGGCTATTACGCGTAAGAGCCAGGACCAAACACTAAACACAGCTATTCCCCATTCGCTGCTCTTCCTATCACATACCACCGCCTCTATTTAAAAAAAAAAAAAAAAAAAAAAAAAGTTTTCAGACCAGAAGTGGTGGCTCACGCCTGTAATCCCAACACTTTGGGAGGCTGAGGCAGGAGGACTGCTTGAGCCCAGGAGTTTGAGACCAACCTAGGCAACAAAGTGAGACCCCATCTCTACAATAAATACAAAAAATCAGCCAGGTATGTGGTGTGCGCCTGTAGTCCCAGCTACTGGGAGGCTTCAGTGAGAGGACTGCTTGAGCCCAGGAGGTCAAGGCTGCAGTGAGCCAAGGTAGTGACTGCACTCCAGCCAGGGCAACACAGCAAGACCCCCTCTCTTAAAAGTTTTGATATATAACATATTAAGAATTATCTTCATAAATAAAATTTCATTTTTCCCTTTAAAGTATCTCAAACATTACTTAATCTATGTTGTATTATAAAGAAGAGAGAAAGTAAGACCTACTAAAGAAGAATGCCAGCAAAATTCAACTTCACTTAGAACGTCTATGTAAATACAAATGACCTAAAGACTATTAGAAATATTTCTTTCTTTTCTTTTTGGAACCAAAAAAGTAAAAATCCACAGAAATCAAGTTAAATCTCTAAAAAAAAAAAAAATTTAACCACATTGTAGTTGGTTACTATAATAGACCAGAAAATAAGGCTAACTATGACACATAGAAATGAGCTGTGAAAACCATGCACAGAAAGGACATGCTTTCATTAAGAACAGCATGCTTCAATTAAATTTGCAGTCAATCTAAAGAGAATGTAAAATTGATGTATAAAACTTACCTACACTGCAATTAAATTAAATATGCATTCGCCAAAAGTCTGCTCTCTCTTTTTGGTCTGAACAAGCCAACAACAGCAAGTAGCCAGAAGTTACAATCAATATAAAAGAAAAACTTAAGAGGAAATGGATTTGCTAGACTCATTATATTTTCAGTCTCAGCATCAAGAAATGAGTGATTATTTGCAATGAAGTTGGCAAGACAGAAAATTGAGTTAAAATTTATCAATCTTCTAAATGGCTTTTCTAGGTAAAACTTTTTTTAAAGGAGAAAACTCCCTTTAGTATTTTATCCCTTTCTGTAATACTGTATTTTTACTGTTCACTTTGAATCTTCAGATTTCTTGGAAATAAGATGGAGTTTTAAAAATGTAGCTGGGCCAAGTGTGGTGGCTCACGCCTATAATCCCAGTATTTTGGGAGGCTGAGGCGGGAGGACTGCTTGAGGTCATGAGTTTGAGACCAGCCTGGCCAACACGGTGAAACTCCATCTCTACTAAAAATACAAAAATTGGCCGGGCGCCGTGGCTCACGCGTGTAATCCCCGCATTTTGGGAGGCCGAGGCGGGTGGATCACCTGAGGTCAGGAGTTTGAAACCAGCCTGTCCAACATGGTGAAACCCCATCTCTACTAAAAATACAAAACAAACAAACAAACAAAAAAACACCAAAAATTAGCCAGGTGTGGTGGTGCCTATAGTCCCCAGCTACTTGGGAGGCACAAGAATCGCTTGACCCCAGGAGGTGAAAGTTGCAGTAAGCCGAGATTGCGCCACCGCATTCCACCCTGGGCAACAGAATGAGACTCGGTCTCAAAAAATAAAATAAATAACATTAAAATAAAATAAAATAAAATAAATAACATTAAAATAAAATAAAATAAAATAAAATAAATAAAATAAAATAAAATAAAATAAAATGTAGCTGGATTCCTCTACTTCAAATCATTGTATTTCCTTTGTTAGGAAGAAAGTCAGGCAGCATAAATAATGAAAAGCCAAATAAGAGATCCAGGAAAAAATTCACTTAGAAGGCAACCAACTGCGTAGCTTATTCTTACCTTGGCTGTTTTTTTCGCGAGTTGACATTTTTGCTGGTTGAGACAAAAATGACATTATCTTACAATAAAAACTGGGTATTTTCCTAAATGACTACAGTAACGCACTTTGCTTTGATTACTATGAACTGATAAAGTGCACTGGATGAAAATATTATTTTCAATTAGCAAAAATTAAACTAAGGCAAAATAAAATTTTTAAAAGGATTTTTAATTTACCTTGGTTGATGATGACATCTTTATGCCTAGAAAATAAATTTAAGAAACACATTTATTTTATAAGTTTATATGGCTGACCATTAGAATCACCTCAAGAAACTGTAAAAGTTTTAATGCTTAGGCTATAAACTAAATAAATCTCTAGAAGTGAAAGTAAGAAATCAGCATTTTTTAAAGTTTCTCACTGATGAACTACTAATATAGAATATTTTATAAAACAATGAATATCCCACAAGAGCATCTAAACAGTGAAAGCATAAAAATAACTTATGAAAAATACTCAAATCTTATATGATTATTAAGATTTATTATTTGGCTGGGCACAGTGGCTCACACCTGTAATCCTAGCACTTTGGGAGGCTGAAGCAGGTGAATTGTTTGAGTCCAGGAGTTCAAGACCGGCCTGGGCAACATGGCAAAACCCTGTCTTTACAAAAAATACAAAAATATTAGTTGGGCATGGTGGCACGCGCTTGTAGTCCCAACTACCCAGGAAGCTGGGGTAGGAGAATCACCTGAGCCCAGGAAGGTGAAGGCTGCAGTAAGACGTGATAGTGATGGTGCCATGGCACTCCAGCCTGGGCGACTGAGACACTGTCTCAAAAAAAAAAAAAAAAAAAAAAAGACGTATTATTTGAGTTGGGAGCATTAAAAGGTAGATACAACTTTTTGTAGAAAACATACACCGGGCTGGCACAGTGGTTCACGCCTGTAATCCCAGCACTTTGGGAGGCCAAGGCAGGAGGATCATGAGGTCAAGAGATCGAGATCATCCTGGCTAACATGGTGAAACTCCGTCTCTACTAAAAATACAAAAATTAGCTGGGCGTGGTGGCGCGCACCTGTAGCCCCAGCTACTCGGGAGGCTAAGGCAGAAGAATTGCTTGCACCCAGGAGGCGGAGGTTGCAGTGAGCCAAGATTGTGCCACTGCACTCCAGCCTGGCGACAGAGTGAGACTCTGTAAGAGAAGTATAAATTATAATACAGAGTTTTTAAAAAGATTCAAACCAAGGCCGGGCGTGGTGGCTCACGCCTGTAATCCCAGCACTTTGGGAGGCGGAGGCAGGCAGATCATGAGGTCAAGAGATCAAGACCATCCTGGCCAACATGGTGAAACCCCGTCTCTACTAAAAATACAAAAATTAGCTGGGCATGGTGGCACGTGCCTGTAGTCCCAGCTACTCGGAAGGCTGAGGCAGGAGAATTGCTTGAACCTGGGAGGTGGAGGTTGCAGTGAGCCAAGATGGTGCCACTGCACTCCAGCCTGGCGACAGAGCAAGATGCCGTCTCAAAAAAAAAAAAAAAAGATTCAAACCAGACATACATAACTATACATGCAAACATAATAGCCAAATAATTATTACTTTTCAGATATAATGAAGAAAGTGCAATACTTACTTGTCTGTAGTTTTGGTAACTTTTGGTATTAATTTGGGTGTTGAAGGTATTTTCGACAATTTATTACGGCTATCATCTGAATTTTCCCATGAATTATGTGACTTTTCAGCTGGTGATGGTCGTTTTATGCTAGAAGGAACATGAATTTCTTAGAGAAAAATTCTGAGTGTCAAAGGCACGTAACTGACAATTTAAACAGAACACAAAAGCAGCAATTAACATTTCCTTAAAGCTAATCCAGAAAAGAGAAGGATTAGTTGAAAGACTGCCTGGATGAGTGAAGGAGTTAAACAAGGCAACTCCCAAATCTGTATTATAATTTTCTGTATCACTCAGAAGATTCACTAGAACAAATATTACCTGAATTTTTTTAAAAAAACACTTTTGGTAACAGAAAAAAATTATTTCCTTACATCTGAGTAATGTTTCTCATAATTTGTAGTTACAAAAAAACCTGTATTTTCTCATAGCCATTGAATAAGGCTGCCATTTTCATTCTTTGTGCAATTATGTCCTCAAGTAATTATATTACATATGGTACAAATGACAATTTCTAAATATAACAAGATATAAACTCTTGTTTATATCTTTAGGGACAATTTTACTAATGATCAGAAATAAACAAGACTTTACATAAGAATGTGGTTATTGGCAATCCCGATTCCCTATACTTATAAGTGAAATTCGTTTCTTTACAAATGATTTTTTCCTTGCATTGCTAACTATCCTCAAACTCATCCAGTCTCCAATACTTCTTGCAACAGTATATCCAAAGAGCAATTTAGGAGGGCAAGCACATTTCCAGGAGACCTCAAGAAGCTGAAAAAAAGATGCTGGGACAAAGAAGATACCAAGTGAAATCAGAACCTTAAAGAGACTGATTATAAAAAGCCACCTTAAAACACACACAATCCAAAGTTATGTAACATTAATAAGCTATATCCAAGAAAAACTCCACAGGAGAGCAGGCAGAAAAATTACAAACCATTTAGATTGGGTAAGAATCTGCATGAGACACACAGACAAAGCATTTTGTAAGTGGTAAACATGCATCAATCAAGTGAAGGGTATTTTGGTTTTCCCAATTTCCATTAGCAATTTGAGGCAAAATATTAAATTGATGAAATAAAAATATAAATCTTTTAGGAATGGTTGTCATTTATTTTATTAAAATTCTAGCCAGTTCTGGAAATGGTTTAATAATTTCCTAAGATTTCCAAGCAGAAGTACGATGATAAAATATGACTATTCCTAATCACAAGGCTTGAATAAGCATTTCTAAACAGGCAAATTTAATTAGATTGGTCTCAATATTTGATTAGGAGGCAGCTGTAGCACTGAACTCCCGGCATGCAGGTTTAGATTCTCAATTTAGGCTCACACACATTGTTAGAATGTTTCTCCCTTTTCCCCTTCTCATAACTTTAAAATATTAATTATTACGGACACAGAGAGAAGCCCTCAAGCAAGCCTTTAGCATAGAAAAGACCAGGTGAAATGGATTCATTTCTCTACTCAAGCAAGAACTTATCCTCCCAAGACCCAAAACTGAAACTGAGATGCAGCCACAATGAAGAGCCACTTGAGATGGGCCCTTGCAGGTTGAAGGTTGTAATGATGCCAAAATACAGTGAGGACAATTACATGTGGCCATTTTCTATCCATGGCTATAAATTTATGCATAGTTACAGACAAATTTAAAAAGTATTCAAAAACTTGGTTAGGAAAATATTGTTTGGTTTTAGACTAGGTCATTCCTGCCTTCCTTTCATCAGATTGTTTATAACAGTTTTTTTTTTTTTTTCCAGTTTTAACTGAGAAGTTGTGACCTTAATTCTTTATTCCCCAATGGGCTATAAAGCATAAATTATAAGCAACAAAGAAGGGAAAAATAAAGCCACAGCCTTTTCTCTCAGAATCCTTGGATAGCTAACTTTTTCCCAAGTCACAGAATTTAGGTATCATTACAACCATTCCCTAGCTCTGTACTTGGGGACAGTTAAAACCTTTTGGTGGGAGTAGCATTCTTGCTTTCTGGAGTTTGTCTGTGTATTTGGAGAGGTTGTGAAGAGGGCTGGGGAGAAGGTGATGCTCGAATTTGTGGACTTTGATCATTAGAATGAGATTCCTCTTTTTTTTCTCTCTGTCCTTGTGGTTTTTCTTTCTTTTTTTCTGTACCACTGTAAAATAAAGTATAACATGGAACAATACACATTTAAACAAATAAAAAAAAATCAAACGATAGAAAAGTGATTATTATATAATTCAAAACCCTAAGTCATACAGCTAATACAATTTGCACTGTTTTCATTCAATAAGGACAATATTTCTTTGAAAATTCCAGAAGCTATTAACATCTTCAGTAAAGAATTTATAAAAATTCTAAGGCGATACATCCCATGAAGATTGCCCCTTTAGACAGAAATGGTCTCTAATAAATTTTGCCATCTTGGCAGATTTTGGGGGACAAATGAAGGTCTCTTGACCTCAAGTTACCCAAATCAGAGGATTATCTGTGTAAAGCATACTGACTGATGCCAAGGGAACACTAAGTATTCATGTTTAATAGGTTATTCTCCAATTCCTGTTTTTTTTTCTGTATACTTCTACTCCACTCAACTGAGTTTTAAACTTACCAAGAGTTTAAGTTTTCCCCAAATCTGTTTATGCCAGTTGTTATTTTAATTATGTAAGTTAATTAAATGCAAAGAGAATTGCAATTTCTATGAAAACTAAGTTTAATGCTCTGGAAAGACTACAAAAAAAATGAGTTACCAAAAAAAAATTGCTGTTAAATTTAGTGTGAGTGACACAACTTAAAAAATCACAGAGGCGGCTGGGTGCAGTGGCTCACGCCTGTAATCCAAGCACTTTGGGAGGCCGAGGCAAGTATCACCCAAGGTTAGGAATTCAAGACCAGCCCAGGCAACATGGTGAAACCCCGTTTCTACCAAAAATACAAAAATTAGCTTGGCGCAGTGGCATGTGCCTGTAATCCCAGCTACTCGGGAGGCTGAGGCAGCAGAATCACTTGAGCCAGGAAGGCGGAGGTTGCAGTGAGCTGACACTGCACCATTGCACTCCAGCCTGGATGACAGCGCGAGACTCCATCTCAAAAATCAAACAAACAAATCACAGAGCCCGGGTGTGGTGGCTCACACCTGTAATCCCAGCACTTCGCAAGGCCAAGGCAGGAGGATTACTTGATCCCAGGAGTTCAAGACCAGCCTGGGCAACAAAGTGAGACTCTGTCTCTTTAAAAAAAAAAAAAAAAAAAAAAAAAAAAATTAGCCGGGTGCAGTGGCTCACACCTGTAATCTCAGCATTTTGGGAGGCCAAGGTGGGTGGATCACGAGGTCAGGAGATCAAGACCATCCTGGCTAACACGGTGAAACCCCGTCTCTACTAAAAAATACAAAAAAATAGCTGGGCATGGTGGTGGGCGCCTGTAGTCCCAGCTACTTGGGAGGCTGAGGCAGGAGAATGGCGTGAACCCAGGAGGCGGAGCTTGCAGTGAGCCCAGATCATGCCACTGCACTCCAGCCTGGGCGACAGGGCGAGACTCTGTCTCAAAAAAAAAAAAAAAGAAACAAAATCACAGAAAGAGAGATGGGTTTTAACATACTCTTCTGCCAGTTTTAAATTTCTTACTCATTTCATTTCTGAGAAATGAAACTAAAAATTTTAGAAAGTTATTTATGGGTATATTTTAATGAAAGACAGTCAACAAGGAATTTGATCAGAGATATATACTTAGAGGGTAGGTTTGGTCTTTCATTTAAAAACTGATGAATGAATACAGGTGAATATATCTTCTGTTAAAATATTTCAGATATTTACGTATAAAATTCTTTTGATTCTGTACTTTAACTCTTTAAACCACCTGCTATTCCTAACCAGACTGGATAAGCATACTTATACTGAAAACACTCTTGACAATATTATAAAGCTGATGGAATCAAGACTTGAATTCCAGTGATTAAAAGGTAGGAAACTACTAAATGCCTATTTCTTTTCTTTCCCTTCTTTTTTTTTTTTTTGAGATGAAGTCTTGCTCTGTCATCCAGGCTGGAGTGCAGTGGTATGATCTTGGCTCACGGCAACCTCCATCTCCAAGGTTCAAGCAATTCTCCCACCTCAGCTTCCCCAGCAGCTGAGATTACAGGCGCCCGTCACCACACCCAGCTAATTTTTACATTTTTAGTAGAGATGGGGTTATACCATGTTGGCCAGACTGGTCTCAAACTCCTCACCTCAGCTGATTCGCCTGCCTTGGCCTCCCAAAGTGCTGGGATTACAGGCGTGAGCCACTGCACCGGGCCCTAAATGTCTTTCTTAATCAAAGGACATTTTGTAATTCGATTATAAGGTACATAATCAACAAGAAAGTTTGTTCAAGAACATTTTAAATAAATGTACACAGTATATACAATTTATCACATTATAATAGTTTAAAATGTTATAGATATTTTAATGTCAAGTGACATTTCTTAACCTGATGCACTTCTGATAACTTCTGACTTCAGACTGGCCCTTGACTATCTACTTTGTGTTCAATTTTTTTAAAAGCAGGTGCTAAGAAATACAATTTTGGCCGCGCACAGTGGCTCACACCTGTAATCCCAGCACTTTGGGAGGTTAAGGTGGGCGGATCACCTGAGGTTGGGAGTTTGAGACCAGTCTGACCAACAGGGAGAAACCCTGTCTCTACTAAAAATACAAAATTAGCTGGGTGTGGTGGCGCATGCCTGTAATCCCAGCTACTCTGGGTGCTGAGGCAGGAGAATCGCTTAAACACGGGAGGCCCAGGTTGCAGTGAGCCGAGACTGCGCCACTGCACTCCGGCCTGGGCAACAAGAGCAGAACTACATCTCAAAAAATATATATATATTAAAAAAATAAGAAAAGAAATACAGTTATACTTCAAGAATATCAGATTAACTCTGAAATTAAAAAACTGAGTTCCAATATGTCCAACTCTCTCAAAAACAGAAACAAAAAACAGAAGTTACTTCTTCCTTGCTGTTCTTCAACAAGATTACAGAGGTCACTAGTTTTATGTGGGCCGAGTACAACCTAAAAGAGCCATTTTCCTTCTGGGTTATTTAAAAGCAAAATACAGGGACCCGGAATCATAAACTAACAAACTCAGCTGGCCTTAGATTGTTGAATCACTAATGTGCATAATACTGATCACTACACAGCAATAAGCAACAATACAATAGCTATGTAAGAAAATGGGCTGAATCTGAACCATTACTGGATACAACATGGAAATTTATTTAAAATTGTACTAAAATTTTCTAACATTTTCTTAGTTTCCCTTTTTCTACTCAAAGTGGAGTACAGGTAATTAAGTTTAGCATCCTTTGTAGGGGAAAGTCTAGATTCTGTAATGACGACGACGAAGACTGAGTTCTAGAAGGAATTTTTTTTTTTTTTTTTTTTTTTTGAGACGGAGTCTGGCTCTGTCGCCCAGGCTGGAGTACACTGGCACAATCTTGGCTCACTGCAAGCTCCCCTTCCCAGGTTCACGCCATTCTCCTGCCTCAGCCTCCCGAGTAGCTGTGACTACAGGCGCCCGCCACCATGCCTGGCTATTTTTTTGTATTTTTTAGTAGAGATGGGGTTTCACCATGTTAGCCAGGATGGTCTCGATCTCCTGACCTCGTGATCCACCCACCTCGGCCTCCCAAAGTGCTGGGATTACAGGCATGAGCCACCGCGCCCGGCCTCTAGAAGGAATTTCTAAAAGGGCTGAAGATCTTGGTATTTCTTCAACATTCTTGTCATCAACTGTTTGGTTAAACATCTATGAATCCACACCGATGAATAATTCGGGCACTAGCATATGTTTATTGAGGTAAGCATTTTCCATCAGTACATTGTTACACATGATCTTATTACTTAAGATTTTTCCTCACTCATTCTTTGAAGAAAACGGTTGTAAGATTTTGTAGCTGATCACCTATGGTCTCTCCAAACTCTACATCGAATAATTTGCTAGAAATTACAAAAGGGGGAAAATCCTGTGAGCACTTTTATTGGAGTAAATTAGTTAACTGATGAAAAGAACATAAAGAATGCAAATCTGTAATCCACTGAAACTTATATTGCTGTAATTCCACAGCCCTCCTGCCCACCATCCCCTAACACACACACACATACACCCCCACACACCCCAGATAGTACTATATTTTTGAAATAAGCCTTAATTTTATAGTTATGGTTAAAAAATAAAAGTTATAACAGCATTTGACCTCCCACTAACATAGATATATCGAAGATTGTTTTCCCTTTAAAAATGCTGTATCAAATATATCACTTGCTATGGAAAATTCACTTATATAATTTCTTTAAATATAGTGATGCTGTCAATAAATACTTGTTAAAAAGAAACAAAACAAAACCAGGAAATGAAACTTTCTTTCTTTCTTTAGTGAGAGCGGAAAGCTTCCTCACACAACTTGACAGGTATGATGAGTGCAAGCTGAGTGAGCACAGGCTAAATGTCTCTACTTTCACAGTTTAAGAATTCAAAGGACATGCTCACTTGAAATCAAACAGCTCTATTTCATATTCTTTCTAAAGGTAGACCTCTACCACATTTAGACAATTCTGCAATGTTAGTTTTTCCCCCCTTCATAAATGGGTACCTTTTAGCAGCAGATGAAAGAGTTTCTTTTCCTGCAATTGAGACAGTGCTGGTATGACTTGGTTTTCTGTTTGCACCACTTCCATTGGTTATACAGGACATGGGAATAGCTGCTCGAGGGCTTGGTTGGCCTAAAGATAATTAAGGAAAAAAATTATATCAAATTTGAATATATTCCTTAAAGATCTAAATTTTAAAATTAAGTCCATTCGGAAGGAGGGGGTGGTAGAAAAAAAATAAAGTATATTATTGTTTATAACTCTTGAGCAGAATGCCCCCATGGTATGCAGCACGTGATATTGTCTCAAGACTTAATCCCATCAAAACAGACCTATAGGAAAGCCATACTAATTTACTAAAACACAATTGGGCTAGTTCTCTTAGCTAAATGGTTTGCTTTACCACACACAGCAGCCTTGTAACACATGATTCAAATGTGTGCCTCAAGTAAACCATAAATCCCATGCCATCAATCTTCAAAAACAGCTTGTTAAAACCATAAATTTTAAATCCTAGAAACCATAAATATTAAATTCTAGACTGTTATTCCATATAAATAAAGCATAAGTATATAAAGTTAACCTCTCCTTTAACTTACACAGTACAAGGAGTGGAATAAATGTGTGATTGGTGTATTAGTGTGGTCAGAAGACACAACATCACAAGATAAAACAGTCCTATCTATACTAAGAGTCAAGTAAAGATTTGGGAATAGAGAATATTTCTATTTTTTAATTTTTGGACTCAGTTTTCTCACGTGCACACAGTAATATCAAGTACCTTAGGAAGTTCCACACATGGTGGTATAACACTGCATTTTTGTCAAGAATAAGATGTTGGAGGTCATTTGTATCATAATTGCCTAACGTGCTTCCTTAATACAGATTCATAAGTCCTACATTGGATTGAATGAATTAGAAGACAGGAATCAGGAGACCTGCTGCATTTATTTTTTGAAACCTCTTGAGAAATTTTTTTTTTTACATATAAGTTACATTAACCCCCAAATTATGCAAATATCACTGGTCATCAGATTTAATTCTAGTATGTCGAACAAGTTACTTATTGTTGTATCAGTAGCTTTTTAAAAACTGTGGTAAAACAGTCCTAAAATTTATCATTTTAACCATTTAAAATGTACAATTCAGTGACAATTAGTATATTCACAATGTTGTGCAACCATCACCACTACCAAGTTCCAGAACATTTTCATCACCCCAAATAGAAACCATGTATCCATTGGCTGGGTGCGGTGGCTCAGCCTGTAATCCCAGCACTCTGGGAGGCTGAGGCGGGCGGATCATGAGGTCAGGAGATCGAGACCATCCTGGCTAACATGGTGAAACCCTGTCTCTACTAAAAATACAAAAAATTAGCCAGGTGTCGTGGCAGGCGCCTGTAGTCCCAGCTACTTGGAAGGCTGAGGCAGGAGGATGGCAGGAACTTGGGAGGCGGAGCTTGCAGTTAGTGGGGACTGCACCACTGCACTCCAGCCTGGGCGACAGAGCGAGACTCCGTCTCAAAAAAACAAAAACAAAAACCACGTATCCATTAAGCAGTCACTCCCCATATTCTACCCTCCAAAGAAGCCATACCTTGTTTGGCTTCTTTTATATAGTACAATGTTTTCAAGGTTCACCATGTTGTAGCACATATATTTCATTCTTTTTTATGACTGAAAAATATTCTACTGTATAGATATATTTTGTTTTTCCATTCATCTGTTGATGATCATCTGGATTGTTTCCACCTTTAGGCTAATGGGAATAGTGCTGCCATAAACATTTGTGTAAACATTTTCATATAAACACCTGTTTTCAATTATTTTGAGTAAATACTTAGGAGCGGAACTGCTGAGTCACGGTTGTTGTATGTTCAACTCATTGAGGAAATGCCAAACACAGTGGCTGCACCATTTTACGATTTCACTAGCAATGTACAAGGATTCCAGTGTCACCATATTCTTGCCAACACTTGTTATTTTCAGGTTAAAAAAAAAAAACTCAAGAGGGTATTAAGTGTTACCTCGTAAGTTTTGGTTTCACTGATTCTACTGTTTTTCTATTCCCTACTTCATTTATTTTGCTCTAATCTTTATTTCTTTCCCTCTGCTAAGCCTTGGATTTAGTTTTTTCTTCTTTCCTAGTCTTTTTTCTTTTTTTTCTTTTTTTGAGACAGGGTCTCGCTCTGTTGCCCAGGCTGGAGTGCCATGGCACAATCATGGCTCACTGCTGCCACAGCCTCCTGGGGCTCAATCCCTCTGTCTACCTCAGCCTCCTGAGCAGCTGTGACTACAGGTGCACACCACCATGCCTGGCTAATTTTTGTATTTTTTCGTAGAGACAGGGTTTTGCCACATTGCCCAGGCTGGTCTCTAACTCTTAGGTTCAAGCAATCCACCTGCCTCAGCCTCCCAAAGTGCTGAGATTATAAGCATGAGCCACTGTGCCCGGCCACCAATTACAGGCATTTTTACCATTCTTTTACCAATGCCTCAAATGGCATATCAACTTCAATTGCTCAAACATTTCGCCCACTTTAAGAATGGGCTTTCTTCTTAATAACTGAGGCATACGGGTTCTTCAAATATTCTACATAAAAGTCCTCTGACAAATACACGTCCGGCAAATATTTTCTCTTATTCTATAGCTTGCCCTTTAATTTTCAAAACAGATTTTGAAAGAACACGATTTTTAAATTTTGATGAAATTCATTTAATTGATTTTTCTCTTATAGCTTGTGCTTGTTTGTGTGCCACTTATGAAATCTTTGTCAAACTCAAGGTCACTAAGATCTTTCTTATATAAGTTTTAGCCCTTACATTGAGGTCTATGATCCACCTTGACTTAATTTTTGTTTATGGCATGAGATAAGAGTCAAGGTATTTTTGTTTTTTGTCTTTTTTTTCCCCTGGCATATGACTTTAATAACTCGAATTAGGGTTGAAATAACTCTTGAGCACTCTGCCTAGCACACAGAAAGTACTTAACATCAAAACAACTAAATGGATGCATCTTCACTACCAAATTTCTCTTTTGGATTATGTTGAGTTTATCTCGAGTCTCTCTTCTTGCAGTTTTACCCTACACTATGGCATCACTACACTGTGCCAGAATGACCTAACACATGCTATGTATCTTTAAATTTAATGCCACTAACTGTAATATGCCCCATTATTTTAAGTACCATTAAAAAGACGTATTTCCTATTAGAACTATCAGACAGTATCAATTGTAATATGCATCGTAATTTCAGAGATGTTAAAATGTCAAAAACATAGGCATCTTGGACCAATTACTATAAATCTGCCTGTCAGTCCTCAGCTTAAGATTCTTTAGTGGCTCTCTACTACCTTCAGGATGAAAACTAAATTCCTTAACAAGATGTAAGAAAACCTTCCACTATGGGCCCTACCAGTCTAGGTTCATTTCTTGAAACTCCCAATCTCACACCCTATGCTTCAGTTTATTATGAATTCCTAAACTAAGTACTTTTTACTCTTCTGCACTTTTGCACCTGGATGATCCTTCTCTCCAGCATATGCTAGTCACTAGTCACCTCTGCTTGCCTAAACTAATGTATTCATCATCTATGCACCAATCAAATATTTACTCAGGACCAATTATAATCCTAGTCTTACGTTTACAAACATATATAAGGCAGTGACTGACATCAAGGAATTCAAAATCTTCAAGGAGAATCACATCAGCAATGAAAACATGTGGTAAGTACAGTAACAGAGAGATATCAATGGAATATCATGGAAGTACAAAGAAAGGACACGTAATTCTGTAAGGATTAGGGACACAGTGCTCAAGAAAGGCTTCCTTGAAAAAAACACAGAATAAGGCCTTAAAGAATAAGAAAGAAATAGACAGCTGAAAGGGCAGTGATAAGATACTGGGATCCTATTGCAGTATGTGTACAGGAACAGAAACACTCTAACAGCAAAGAGAGCATATGTATTGAGTGGGTGGTGGTGGGGAGACAAAAAGCTCCTTGATGTGGCCAGCATGTAGTATAAAAGAGGGGATAGTTCAGAGAGAGGAGTTAAGTAGCATTCAGATGATGCAGACTTTATCTATAGAGAATAAAGAATCACTAAAGGGTTTTAAGTGGAAAAACAGAGTTCAATTTACATTTTAGAGAATACCCTCTAGTAGCCACGTGAAGAACTGATTTCAGGGCAGTGGTCTGAGAATAAGATGGTGGGGACCAAGACTTATGTAGCACGAACGAAAAAGTGAAGGAAGTTTTAAGAATCACAGTGGAAACCATCATAATGCCAGCATGAAGGTCAATAAAAACTTTTATACTTGATCATGACCTGAGAATGCTAATCATTATAGTTTATACTCCTTAATGACAGACTCAAGTAGATGACCTTACTGACATCTTAGCCTGACAGTTCCTAAATACAAATAAATTTCAGTGTATTGTAGACTAACACAGTAAAGTTATCACTAAGAACTGCTGCATATTCCAAAGCTCAAAATCTGAAATCCTTCTTGCTACTCTGGTACATATTATCTTCTTATTCTTGCATCTGTCCCAACCTGTCTCTCTAAAACTGTAATTTTATCACAACTTCCTGTTTCTATAACTAACTTCTTCCGGCATCAATTTACAAACAATTTATTGATTTGTAAATTGAAATTGTTTCTCAGCTAGCCTTGGGATGACTATGTCAGTGACTGTCCCTGCTTTCAAATAGTGTATGATCTAGTGGGAGCAACAAATACATATGCCAAAAGAGATGTACAAATAAAAATTTAAAACAATTCCAAAACGTGCCAAAAAATAGATCATTTTCAGGAGATAATTTCTGAGGCCTTTAAGATGGCTACAGTTTTGATCAGAAGGGTAGAGATAGTCTAGCTGATATTCCAAATCTTTTATTTATCTCGAATTCTCTATCACATGCCTCATGGCTCCAACTGTATACTTCTTCCACTCCTCATTTTCAAGCTCTTCGTCATTTTTCTCAATTGGCTGATTACTCCTGCTTCATTCTTTGAGAAGATTGAGGACTACGTGTACTCCATCAAATTCTATCTTCCCCATTTGGAATTTTATCTGTATACTTCTGCCTTCCTCTTATGTCACAGGAAGATGTACCCTTAGGCCTTTCAACTTGTGGCCACTACTTAAAAGTATATTTTGAGTGGAAGTGACAAAGGAGCATTTGACTCTCATATAGAAATGGCACTCTGTAAACAGTAATTGTTACCTGGTCTGAGGCAACACCTGCCAATATACAGTCATGCACTGCATAATGTCTTGTTCCACGATGGACTGCATATACGACAGTGGTCCAAGAAGATTCTAATATCCTATTTTTACCGTATCTTTTCTATGTTTAGGTTTGTTAGATATACATATACTTACCATTGTGTTACAACTGCCTATGTAACCTAGGAGCAATAGATTATACCAGGGGTCCCCAACCCGTGGGCCACAGACTGGTACCTTTGTGGCCTGTTAGAAACCAGGCCGGACAGCAGGAGGTGAGAAGCCAGCGAGTGAAGCTTCATCTGTAATTACAGCCATTCCCTATCACTTGCATTACCACCTGAGCTCAGCCTCCAGTCAGATCAGTGGTGGCATTAGATTCTCATAGGAGTGCAAATCCTACCGTGAACTGTGCATGTGAGGGATCTAGGTTGCATGCTCCTATGAGAATCTAATGCCTGATGATCTATCACTGTCTCCCATCACCCCACCATGGGACCATCTAGTTGCAGGAAAACAAACTCAGGGCTCCCACTGATTCTACATTATGGTGAGTTGTATAATTATTTCATTATATATTACTATGCAATAAGAATAAAACAACAAATGTAGTATGTTTGAATGATCCCAACACCTCCCCCCAACCCACCCCAGTCTGCAGAAAAATGGTCTTCCATGAAACCAGTCTCTAGTGCCAAAAAAGTTGGGGACCACTGGGCTATGCCAAACAGCCTAGATGCATACTAGGCTATACCATCTAGGTTTGTGTAAGTACACCCTATAATGCTCAAACAAGGAAAAAAATGCCCAATGATGCATTTCTCAGAATGCATCCCTGTTAAGTGATGCATGACTATACTTCTATACACAAAATAATGAGACATTCCATCATACCCTTCCACAATTACTAGTCATTTTAGTGTAAGGGTCCCACCAAGGCAATTCATACCTTCCTAAGCTGATGGATGTAATGCGCTTATCAATAACAACATTTACAGCAAACCTATGATCATCCCTGAATCCTCCCAAATGTTATTTGGACCAGGAGCTGAATGATACAAATCTGTGCCTTTAGAGTATCCCAGATTTTACATAATTAGCAATGTTTCTTTTGGAGAACTGATTGCTATATTTCAATTTTGCCTTTGGGTTCTTTCATTTCTCAAGTGGCAACTACAATGCTTCACACTTTGGCTTAACCAGCAATTTCCTGATTTAAATGACTGACTGCCACCTTCAGATAAATTTAACTTTTTAACTTCTGTATCATTGTGTACTAACAGTTTGTCTTCACATAATGCCACTGGGCTGTGTTCTCAAATTGCATTCATTTGGTCACCTCAAGAGGTCCTAATGAGTTTCCCAGGCACTAGCTGTGACATAATTCGTCTTCTTGGCTGCTAAAACTTCCAGTGTTCTCTGGGCCTTCCCTTTTGCTCCGAAGTACAGGTAATTTTTTTTTCTTTTGGCAAGGATTCAGCTGCAACTGGTGCATATATTGTGAACATATGCCGTCAAAAGGAAAGAATTCTCTGACAGAGGAGAAGGTATATGAAAAATTTAAGTGACTGGCCACCTTAAAAACTCATGGGAAAATTTTCTACCTCAGTCAAGTGTCCTGCATAATTTACTCAAGTAAAAAATGGGGCTTAGCTTTAAATACTGCTGGCACACTGGAGAAGATAAACTAAGACAACGAAATATATTTAAAGGTTAGGTGTGTTTCTGATTTTGGTATTTACTGAATGGCAATACTACTATGAAGCGACATAGCAGAATTTCATTAAGCCCTTACCACACACATCATTAACATTTACTTTTGATCATATCTGATGACAACTTATGTCCTTCCCATATCACCACCATCTAAGCAAAACCATAAAATAGCTGTCTTCAGTGATAGGGAAGTTGACTTGTCCTTTGAACCACAGCTTCATCAAAGGGTTCTACCCTATTTATCCATAGGAATTTAATTTGACCTCTAAAGAAAAATCTTCTAGAAAATGTAAATACCTTAAGATGATAATGATCATTTTCCTGTCAATAATTTATGTGATACTCAATACTATAAATTCTAATTTCACAGGGGCTAAAAAAAATCACACATAAAACTGTCTATAATATAAAAAATGACTTTACTTTTTAATTGAAGAAAAAAATACAAATTCCTACAAGATAATTTCATTTTTAATGTTATGAAAAACTTCATTTATTTGAAAATACTTTGCTTAAAATGTTTATTCCAAATTTTCTTACCACTAATTTATTCATCCTGTTTAGTATCAAAACTGAGATGATCTATTTTAGGCTGTACACAAATGTCAATAGTGAACAGTCACTTAAATTCCAATTTTTTTTTTTTTTTTTTTTTTTTTTTTTTTTGAGATGGAGTCTTGCTCTGTGCCCCAGGCTGGAGTGCAGTGGCCCGATCTCAGCTCACTGCAAGCTCCGCCTCCCAGGTTCACGCCATTCTCCTGCCTCAGCCTCCTGAGTAGCTGGGACTACGGGTGCCCGCCAACACGCCCGGCTAATTTTTTGTATTTTTAGTAGAGACGGGGTTTCACCATGTTAGCCAGGATGGTCTCGATCTCCTGACCTTGTGATCCGCCCGCCTCGGCCTCCCAAAGTGCTGGGATTACAGGCTTGAGCCACCGCGCCCGGCCTCCAGTTGCTTTCAACGATATGCTATATATAAACTCCAAGATAAAGCTGTTCAGAGTTGCCAATAACATGATGAAACTTTACATATGTATTTCTCTCAATGTCTTAAAATCACTATTGGAAACATAATTAGTTGGACATATTTTTCCATTAAAGGAAAATACAGTAATTAACATGAATTATGCTCATCTATCAAATAATTATTTTCTCAAATTATTATATAATCAATACCCCCATCAATCCATTTCATAGACTGCCTGTGTTCCAGGTAACAGAGTAACTCAGAATGAACCACCTTAGCATATTATAAAACAGCAAAGTTAATTATGAAGTATAATTTAAAAATCAATTGGAAAAAATCTCTAATTAATAAGGTTATTAAAAAGAATTAAGAGTTAGTGTTATAAGTTCCACAGAGATGGTTCTGTGGCTCCAGAAAAAGAGCCATTAACAAAACTGATCCTAGACTCACTTTAGAGACATAGGAATTATGACTAAGGATAATTAGAAAAGGATCAGAAAGGACAACTTACAAAAAATAAGCTGCTGGGGAACAGGAATTATAGCTAGTTAACTGTATTTATATTTCATGACATTGAGAAGTAGGTGCTAAATAACTCATGTGTCATATAAAATACTGTGTATATGCTGGAAAAAAAGCAATCTTTAAATTTCTTTAAAATATTTCAGAATTTTCTTTACTGAAATACCTTAGTAGATACAATATGAGAGAAAATATCTTTAAAATTTTTCTCAATTTATGTAAAATTACAATGTACTATTGTTTCAGCATATTAAAAAGACTTTGGAGACCAAGGTAGATCACTTGAGCCCAGGAGTTTGAGACCAGCCTGGACAACACAGTGAGATTCTGCTTGTACAAAAAAAAAAAGAAAAGGTTTTAGCAGGGCATTGTGGTGTACACCTGTAGTCCTAGCTACTCCAGAGGCTGAGGAATGAGGACCACTTGTGCCCAGGAGTTTGAGGTTACAGTGAGCCTGGGTGACAGAGTAAGACCGTGTCTCTTAAAAAAGTTTAAAAAAACTAATATAAACTATTTAAAATAAGCCTTTAAAAATGTGAATAGCAATCAAACATCGTTATCATTTTCTATTATAGGTTTTAAAACACTTATATGTACCCTCAGGTTCTGAGTCTATTATATATAGGAAACCTGTTCTTCCCCCTCTACACAAAGCTTGTATTTCCTATAAAGCCTATATACATTAACAGATCTAGCTCCTTATTCTACTCTAAAAATCCAAAATCCTCCTATAAAAATCAATTTATAACCAAACAAAATTTTTTTCTGGCTTGATCTTCTCGGTCCTCAAAGTTGGCTCTCTAAATAAATAAATAAATAAATAAATAAATAAATAAATAAAGCAAGCAAGCAAGCAAGCACAACATAACATTTTATTAGTCAAAGTGGTTTCTATCAAATCTTTTGCCAAACCCTCAGGTCCCTTACCCTTTGTCATTGACATATTTATCTCACTATCACTAATGAAAAAGATCGATCCTTTCTTCCATCTGACTCTCCACTGTAAATACACAGACCCAGAGTACATGAGGCTGAGAGGGAAAAGAGTGGTAATCACAAAACCAGGCAGAATGATACTCACCTTTCCTCCACAATAAGTTTCCCGCCTCCATACCCTCAGGGTCTCTCAGCATCTCTTTCAAAGGTCTACGGTCTTCCATTCTCCGCTTTAACCATTCCAAACATGCATTCTCTTTTTTTCTATCACTGAGGACCTATCTTTGCACCTAAAGGTTATCATTGTCTCGATATATATTCACAGTTATCAGGGCCAGAAGTTGTAGTTCTCAAAGATCCCTTCTCAAATTCTCAGGATACTTGCCTCATCAATTACCACCCCATTTCCCCATATTGGTCTTCCTCTCTGCTGCCTTTTTGTCCTCAACCTATCTTTGTGCTCAAGTCTATCACATATTTTTAACATATTTTAAAAAGTAATTAAAACTGGCCTTCAACATAGCATCCTCTCCTAGCTATTACCACCTTCCTCCACTCAGGTGAATTTTTGAGAGTGGCTATATTTGTTGCTCTCAATTCTACAATTCTTTATTGCTGCTTCTCAAAATACTGGTATTTGATTTGCAGTTCTACTACTCCACTAAAATTGCTTTTGGAGAGGTTTCTAATATTGCTGTAAATGCCAAATCCAATGGTCATCTCTCAGTCTTTGTTTTATTTGACATCTCTGTAGCAGTTGGCAATGTGCATCACTTTTTGTGCTATGCTGAAATGTTGGAACTCCCAATGGAACTACGCCGGACTGCCTTCTCATTTTACATCCTTTATGGCTTCAACTATCGTCCATAAGAGGAACATTCCCAAATTCTTATTGCTAGCCAAGACTAACATGAGCACTAGATCCATATGTAATTCAGCTACCAATATGTATCTCTACATACCATATACACCCTAAACAACATTCAGAAACTGAATTCACAATCTTTCTTCTAAATCTGCTTCTCATTTGCTGGTTGGCTCACTGTACTATCTCCTAATCAGCTAGAATTTGGGAGTTATGTAAAACTCCTCCCTAGGTTAATAATTTACATTGACTTATCGAAGTAGTAAGGCAAGCCAATAAATGTCCTCACTTTTCCCATTGCCAAAATGGGCATAATCATGCCTATCCCCATATACTCTACCAATAAATCAGTAAGAGACATCAAATGATATGTTCAAATCTTGATTCATGTCAAAGAATAATAAATTCTTTCTTGGTGGTTGAAGTAAGGGAAAAGGTACACTGCATCTGCTCCAAACTCAGAGCAACAGGGTCTTGATGACTGTTTCTCTCAACCTTGAAAACTCCCAATACTGGAAAGTTAAAAGTCCCATTATACTGGGCTAGTAAGCTTCAGAGCTTAAATTTTTTCAGGATTCTGCTAACAACGACAGAGCGTTCAGAATAAAGCTATTTAAACTATAATGATTTTAATTATGTTTCTGTATTGACAACAGAATTAATTTTAAAAACACATGAGTGCCTACCAGCTATGTTCAATATGAAATGAGAGACACAAAACGATGATTCAGTTCCTGCCCTCAGTAAACTTATCATCTAGTTGGAAGATACTAACTTCACACCAATACTGTGACATAAAAAACCTGTAAGTATAATCAGTGTATTACGCAAAAATTCTTTATTTTAAATAATAAAGAATAAACTTTCAGAACTTTTTGGGAATTAAAAAAAAGGAAATGGAAAACAAACTATAATCACAAGTAATCCACATAAAAAACTAGTTTTATATTTCCAACTTCAACTTTCAAAGAAAATATTGCAAAAAGCAAGACTCTTTTTAAGTTTACAACACAATTACCTTTACTTGAGACTGATTTTTTCACTGAGGCCACATGATCTTCAGAGATTGCAAGACGCCTCAAAACATCAGCCAAAGCTGCCTTTAGCACAGTGATTTCATCTTCTTGTTGCTGAACTCGTGACTCAAGAGCTGACAGGCGATCTTGAACATCAGAAGTACTTGCAGCAGAAATACTATCATCTATAAAATAAAATATGGAATATTTTTAAGTAAACTGCTTGAGAAGTAATTTCTGATAAGAAAAACTATCCCAGATAAGACTTACAAAAGATGAGAAAAATTCTGGCTAGGTGAAGTGGCTCGCGCCTGTAATTCCAGCACTTTGAGGGGCCAAGGCGGGCGGATCACTTGAGGTCAGGAGTTGGAGACCAGCCTGGCCAACATGGTGAAATCCCGTCTCTACTAACAACACAAAAAATTAGCTAGGCATGATGATAAGCTCCTGTAATTCCAGCTATTTGGGAGGCTGAGGTGCGAGAATCACGTGAACCCTGAAGGTGGAGGGTGCAGTAAGCTGAGATTGCGCCACTGCACTCTAGTCTGGGCAACAGAGCAAGAGTCTGTCTCAAAAAAAAAAGGAAATTTCAAAACAAAAAACTCTGTAACATCCCATCATGTTGACACATATTAACTTCTATAAAGATTTTTATAGCTATCTTAATTTAAAATAAGTTAATAAATTTCACAAATAATTAAAATGGTGACAACTGTCCCCATGGTCAAATTTCCCCTATTTTTACAACATCATCTTAATTGGTTTTCTCACGAAAAGGCTCCCTAAATACATCATCTTGTAGACATCAGGAAACTTGCAAGAGAGCAAACTATTTAACCTTTCTTAATTACAACATTATTACCATAGTTCTCTCTGAAAACAGAAAAGGCATATAAATCACTTCTGTTTGGCTTTATGTATCAGATAGGGAGTCTATCACCTTAACCAACAATGATGAGGAAGCATCTTTACTACTTTACTTTTTACTATCATACTCTCCCACACCCCACAGAAGTCAGTATTGCTATGTAATTAACAAAAGACTTTTTGCTGCTCCTTCTCTCCACCTAACACCACAACCTCTTTTAAAAAAAGGTTTTTATGAAGTACATACTTAATATTTGCCTTAGGTATGTAACAACAACAAGAGAAAGACTATTCAAATAAGGCCTAGCTATACCACAGCAATTACAAAGGACTTGCAAAGTTACATAACTTTAGACTATACTACTGTATTTGTTGGGTCAATCAGAATCCAAACATATAGAAACATCAATTGCCAGCTGGGCGCAGTGGCCCAAGCCTGTAATCCCAGCACTTTGTGAGGCTGAGGCGGGCGGATCACGAGGTCAGGAGATCGAGACCATCCTGGCCAACAAGGTGAAACCCCATCTCTATTAAAATACAAAAAATTAGCCAGGCATGGTGGCGTGTGCCTGTAGTCCCAGCTACTTGGGAGGCTGAGGCAGGAGAATCGCTTGAACCCAGGAGGCAGAGGTTGCAGTGAGCCGAGATCACGCCACCGCACTCCAGCCTGGCAACAGAGCAAGACCCCATCTCAAAAAAAAAAAAAAAAAAAAAAAAAAAAAAGAAACATTCATTGCTATTGGTTCATTCAGTATAAGCAGGAAAATTCAGGAAAATAACTAACTGTTAAGTACACCCTTGACTTACACTGAGGGGAAGTTTTAGATTCTAATGTAAGAGTTGTTTGGACCACACTGAGATAATTTAAATGACTGTTTCAGTCATTCAGACAATAAGGCATAATGTACTGTTTTTTTCTCATACTGAGATAATATGCTATGGAACTTAACAATTTAATTCAAAGTTTAAAACCACCACCACAACATTTAAAAACCAAAGCTATCACCATTACATTATGGAACAGTAAACAATATTCATATTTCATATTTAAGATCATATACACCACCAGACCTCCCATGCATACATATCTACTCTCTTCTGTCTTTACTAGTATTTCACTGACAGTCTTATCTTTGAGAAGTACTGATACTGAAGGAAAAGTTGGGTTTCATCTTTAATTTAGACTTCAAATTCTGGTTCCATACTAACTAGTTACATAATCTTAGGCAAGTTATTTTAGTTCTTTAAGCATTAATTTCTTCATCTTTAAATAGGATTGTTTTAAGGAGGGTGCGCCTAGGATATGTACAAAGTACAAAAGTTAGAATTTGAAAGCTTTGAGCACATTTGTTTCTTAAAGGCAGATGTGTCCAACTCTGAGATGCTTAAGGAATGATAAGAACAATTCAGTTTCTCGCCTTAGAAATTTTTATATTTTAAGTATTTTTCACTTCCACGGTGGTCTAGCTGAATTCTAGCTGATCTATATTCTTTGTAAGTATGTTAGACTATGGTCACTATTCTTTCTACCCAAAATTCTTTCCTATTCTCCTTCTTCTCACAGGAAGAATAGCCACTCTTGTCTTTTGTGAAACTCCACCATATTTCTTGGTCCTAGTAAGGCTGTCAATCTATGATGCCTCACTTTACCCTCTGCTCCCCATACTATGAGACTGAACCATATAAAATGACGTTTTCAGTTGTATAAATATTACTATTAGAAATTTCAGCTGGACAAGGCAGCTTATGACTGTAATCCTAGCACTCAGGGAGGCCAAGGTGGGCGGATCGCTTGATCCCAGGAGTTCGAGACCAGCCTGGGCAACGTAGTGAGAACCCATGTCTACAAAAATGGAAAAAATTATCCGGGCATGGTGGCACGTGTTTGTAGGCCCAGCTACTCAGAAAAGTGAAATGGGAGGCTCACTTAAACCCAGTCAAAAATGGGTTTAATTCAAGGATGCAGTGAGCTTTAATTACACCACTGCACTTAAACCTGGGTGACAGAGAAAGACCCTGTCAGAAAGAAAAGAAAAAAGAAAAGAGAAAAAAAGAAGAGAAGAGACAACACGAGAAGAGAAGAGAAAAGAAAAGGAAAGAAAAGAAAAGAGAAAAAAGGGAAGGAAGGGAGGGAGGAAAGGAGAGAGAGAGAGAGGGAGAGAGGGAGGGAGGAAGGAAGTTAGTTAATATTGCTCAATCTAATACTACCACAGGAGTAGTAGTCATGAGATACAGGATAGGCCAAATGAACCCCTCTTGAATTTCCCACAGATAAGAGTTATAGCCCATCCTCCTTGGTTCTCCATCTACGAGGATGTCACCCTAGGACTGTCAAAAATAAAGGTGGTTCTAACTACCTTGTGTTCCAGTTCTCGTCTCTGAAGCCTTGGCCCTTCAATTCTGAGAGCTACTCCAATATTCCTCCCAGCTAATTATATAACCTAATAAATTCACTTTTTGCAAGCCATTATTTGTAAAGCAAAGGTCGTGATTAAGTCAGTAAACTATATGGATGTATTTTTCTAAATTGTTCTCAATTCATGAAAGATGAGCTATACCTTTATATTATGACCACAGATAAAATGCTTATATGATTTTTGTAAACATATAACCTGCTTAATTATTCTGGGAGGGCAGCTGAGCTACTAGATCATCAGGCTATAACGCCAAGGTTAAGGTGCTACGTTTTAGTACCAGCTTGGTAACTTTTACCTTCAGCAAACTTTTACAAACTTTGATTTTTTAAAAAATGACTAAGGTGTTCAAGTTGTGTGAAACTTGGATCGTGACAAGAAAGGTGGTTCAGCCTGTAAAATTCCTACCCAACCGTGATAGACACTGTGAGACACAAGAACAATTTTTCGAAGGGCATAACACATACAAAGTTAACTATTAACAATGTCCTGCATTTATATTGTGCCTTTCATATTTATTACCTCAGCTCCCCCCCCACACACATACACACATAGTCTATATTTTATATTGGAGGAAATAGCTCAAACTAAATAACTTGCTCAAGGTCACCAAACTAATCTAGGTATCTCAGACTCAAAGACAAGTCTTTTGACTCTCAACTTAAGTGCCTTTTATTTTATTCCATGCTGCATTCTATTCCATGCTGCATTCTAACAATCATCACATGAGGACCAAACAAATACATCCTTTCACAAAGCCACGCAAGGGGCTTAAACTACTGAGTGATTTAATCAGTTTTTTGTTTCAGGAAGATCATTTTGGTTGCTGTGTGAAAACAGTATGGAACAGGATAAGAGTAAACACAAGAACAGACAGGAGGCTACTGCAGTAAACCATGTGAAAGGTGATGATGGCGTATGTTAGGGTTAAGATGTTCAAGTGTCTCAGTTTCTCCAGAACAAATATGTCTCCTATCTCAGTATAAATATTATCATAATGCCCCCTCTTTCACTGTCAAGTTCCCTGACTTGGATGATCAATTACAGGGCCACTAGCAATGGCAATGTAACAGAGCATAGTAGTTGATCGCCAGAGTTCGTCATAGCTCTAATTCCTTCCTGTCTAAAATCCTGGCTCTTAACCCTTTCAGGGGCATGAATTTCTTTGAGAATTCAATAAAAGCTGTGGTAGAATAGTGCATGAACTCTGGTATTACACTGACTAAATACATCTATTTGTTTGCTTTTTTTTTTTTTTCAAGACTCACTCTGTCGACCATGCTGGAGTGCAGTGGTGCAATCTCACTGCAACCTCTGCCTCCTGGGTTCAAGAGATTCTCCTGCCTCAGCCTCTATTAGCCGAGGCTCGGAGTAGCTGGGAGATTACAGAGGCGCGTGCCACCACACCCAGCTAACTTTTATTATTATTTTTTTGTAGATATGGAGTTTTGCCATGTTGGTCAGGCTGGTCTCAAACTCCTGACCTCAAGGGATGTGCCCGCCTTGGCCTCCCAAAGTGCTGGGATTACAGGTGTGAGCCACCATGCCCGGCCATCTGTTTGCTATTTACCGACTCTGTGACTGCTTTCTTCATGTGTAATTTACTCATGTGAACTGGTACTTACATCAGGCTTGGGATGATTAGATGAAATAATGCACAGCATGGCCATATAGGGTGGTTACAGTAAGTTACTATCCTATATTGATGTTCTTTATTGCACAGTTTATTATTGCCACAAAATTAGAAATGACCTAAAGTCTAAGGATGAGGTTAAATAAGCTATAATATGTCCATACCACAGAATATCATGGAATAATTTAAAACAACAGAGTAGGAGCATAAGCTAAAAATTTGAAAGATCTACAAGATGACTTAAGTGGAATAAGCAAAGTACAAAACAATATGTACTGAATAATTTATAGACACACATCAAAACACACTTTTAAAAATTAACACAAATGTATATATAATGTACATGGAAAGAAGTTGTGAAGTACACACATCAAACTGGTAACTGGGTTACCTCTGGCTAGGAAGGTGAGATTAGAAAAGTGGAAATAAAGAGAAATTTTTGCTTTTTAGTGTATGTATTCCTGTATTATTCAAATTTCACAATAAAAATGTGTATTAATTTATGCCTTTTAAGGTAAAATGCATTGCTTCTGAAGCTTAACTTCTTAAAACAAGTTTCCTCCAGTTAGTGTTCCAATGTTACAAGGAACATAGCAAAGCAGAATGCAAATAAATTTCTATCACAGATTACTAAAACAAGAACAGACACTATCTTAAAGTGCAACAACCCCTCTCATCATTTTATAAATAAGTAAACTAAGACTCTGAGACATCAGGTGAGTTACCCATGGCCACACAGCAAACTGGAGTCAGAGTTCCTTCCTCTGATGACTATATTATCCACTGCTCTTGTTCTTTCCATTTTGAAAACTTTGCTCTTACTTTTTTCACTCCCAATCTCTAAGATGCCCCCATTCTCATTCACAATAAACTAAAGGATATAATTGTTCAGTAAATGAATATATTTTCTGAGGGCTACTAACATTCCCTTTTCTTGATCAAGTAGATTAGATCATTTTCCTTACACCCCCCACCTTTTTATAGAGTAGGAGTATAAGCTAAAAATGGTAATCCCCTCCCTTTAAAAAATTTTTGGTATTGCCCCCCGGTTTTTAAAAATTGTTGCTCCTTCTCAAAATAGTTTCCAGCTTTGAAGGTTAAAATAAGAAATACAAATGAATTCTCAAGCATTTTTGAACTTGTTAAGAAAAAAGTAAAGAATGAAGAGAAAACGGAGATCCACAAACCTCTATCAGTCTAATCTATTTACTGGCATGAGTCAGTCTCTTTTTAGAAATACAAGGAAATTTATATGTGACCTGTAAACTTTGTATTTTAAAGTTTAAAATATTACAGTTTAAAGAACACAATGACAGCTATTCATTACGCTTTTATTACACTGAATCACAGTTAATTTATTTTCTGAACTGTTGAGAAATGTGTCATCTTTGCAAAGGTAAGTATATTGTGTTTTATTATAAATATCCAAAAGTTGGCAATCCAGTATCATATCAGAAGGAGACATGCCTACACATTCTAGTACCTTTGGATTTTACTGATTTTATATCTTTCTAAAACAGAATACTTACTGTCTTGTTTTCTTAGTGGGGGCATACAATCATAATGTAACCACTTCTTGGTGACTCAGTCTTCATTTAGAATATTAATTACTACGCTGCAAGCACTGTGGCGAAATGATGCCTTAGAGGCTATTATATTTCTAATTAAATAATTGAGAACCATGGCTCAGGCCTCTAATTCAGCACTTTGAGAGGTTGAGGCAGGAGGATTGCGTGAGCAGAGGAGTTCAAGACCAGCCTGGGCAATCTAGGGTGACCCTGTCTCTACAAAAAAAATTAGCCAGGGGGTGGCAGCACACACCTATAGTCCCCAGTCCTGAGGCAGGAGGATCACTTGAGCCTAAGAGGTCACAGCTGCAGTAAGCCATGACTGTGCCACTGCACTCCAGTCTGCGTGACAGAGCAAGACCCTGTCTTTAAAATAAATAAGTAACAACTTTTTAAAAGTTAGCCAGGTGTGGTGGCACATGCTTGTAATTGAGGGGCTGAGGCAGTAGAATTGTCTGAGCCCAGTTCAAGGCTGCAGTGAGCTATAACTGCATCACTGCACTCCAGCCTGGGCAAAAAAGTAAGACCCTATTGCCAAAAAATAAAAAAATAAAAATAAAATTACATTTTTAATTTTCTTTTTTGTAGAGATAGGGTCTCACTATGTTGCCCAAGCTGGTCTTGAATTCCCATCCTCAAGCAATCCTCCCCTCTCAGCCTCCCAAAGTGCTGGAATTATAGGCATGAGCCACTGCACCAGACCACATTTTTGGTTTTCTAATCTTTCTACTTTTCTCCTTACCTCTTTGCAGTTAGGATTAGCTATGCCTATCCATAGCAATGCTCCCTTTCCAATCTAATTTCCTACATTATGGGATATTGAATAACTAAGCTTTTTGAACTGTTTATATGAGAAGTCTCTAAAAGGAGGACCTCTTCTATTTTAAAAACATAGTACAGGTTGAGTATCCCTTATCTGAATTGCTTGGTACCAGAAGTGTTTCAGGTCTCAAATTTTTCAGATTTTGGAATATCTGCATATACATAATGAGATATCTTGTGGAGGGGATCCAAGTCTAACTACAAAATTCATTTATGTTTCACTTACATCTTATACACATGTCCTGAAGGTAATTTTATACAGTATTTAAAAAATAATTTTGTGCATGAAATAAAGTGTATACTGAACTATCAGAAAACAAAGGTGTCACTATCTCAGACACCCACGTGGACAACTGGTTGTTTTTTGGCATAATCATCATTCCTGACTCTGAACTTACATGCTACCAATAAGTAATCACTTTTTAAAACTTATTCATACTTAAGTACTTAACAGGAAAATGCAAGCCAACCTCTCCTCTTCCTCCTCAACCTATTCAACTCATGTTGAGTAGCTGAGATGACGAAGAGGAAGCTCTTATGATAATCCATTTTGATTTAATGAATAGTAAATGAAATTTCCTTATGACTTTCTTAATAACATTTTCTTTTCTCTAGCTTACTTTATTGTAAGAGTACACCATATAATATATGTAATACACAAAAATATGTGCATCAACTTGTTGTTACCAGTAAAGCTTCTGGTCAATAGTAGGCTACCAGTAGTCAGGTTTTTGGGGAACCAAAAGTATACGTGGATTTTCGACTGAGCGGGAGAGGGAGGGAGTTGGCACCCCAAACCCCCATGTTATTCAAGGGTGAACCATATATTAAAACCCATATCTCCACCACATACAAAAATAAAATCCAAGAAGAATAAAGAATTAAAGGCAAAATTATAAAATCTTTAGAAAATAACTACAAATGTCTTCATATCCTACAAACAGGAAGGTCCTAAAAAAGATACAAAAAGAACCATAAAATATTGATACTTAACTACAATAGAATTCAGATGTTTGGTCTCCAAAAGACATAATAGAGAAAGTAATCCATAAACATGGAAAAGATAGCTGTAACACATATAAATGATAAAAATTAGTATCCAGACTGGGCATAGTAGCTCATGCCCACAATCTCAGCACTTTAGGAGGTCGAGGGAGGAGGACTGCTTGAGTTCAGGAGTTCGAGACCAGCCTGGGCAACATGGCATCCCTGTCTCTACAAAAACTAGCCAGGCATGGCGGCACACACCTGTAGTCCCAGCTACTTAGGAGGCTGAGGTGGGAGGATGACCTGAGACCAGGGAGGTTGAGACTACAAACAATTCTATAGTTAGTCAAAGCTTTTGCCAGTCTTTCTAAACACCTCACAGAAAAGGAAACATAAATGGCCAACAAACATAAAATGAGGCTCAAGCACCTCATTAAAAATCTTGGAAAGGAAAATTGAAACCATCCAAAATACCATCTTATGCGTACCAGACTGGCCAAAAACGTAAAGTGACACAACATCCAGTGTTCCCAAAGATATGGAGGGACACAAGCTCTCAAACATTACTGGTAGAGAGTGACCTGTTTCAATGACTTTAGGGGGAAAAAAAACCTTGGCAATATCTAGTAAAACTGAAGACACACACATCCTATGACCCAGCAATTCCACTGTGTGTTACCCTAACCTAAAGTAAGAGTCAACAAACTTTTCTGTAAAGGGGAAAATAGTTAAATATTTTAGGCTTTGCAGACCACACAGTCTGTGCAGCAAACTACTCAGATGTGCCTTTGTAACACAAAAACAGCTAGAAATATGTATATGAATGGGTGTGGCTATGTTCCAATAAAACTTCATTTAATAAAACTTCATTTATAAAACAGGTGGCCTCCCAGGCAGTCTCCCAGTCTCTGTTCTAGAGAAACTCCTGCAGACATACATACACCAAAAGACATGTCCAAGAATATTCACAGCAGCATAGTTCATCATAAAAACAAATTGGAAACAACCTAAATATTAATTGTAAAATGGGTAAATAAATTGTGATATTAACAATCAACAGAATACCAGAATAGTAAAAGTAAACTATGGCGACGTGCAACATCATTTTCAGTCTCAGGAACGTGATGAATGTAAAGAGCAAGTCAGGTGAAATTTACATAAAGTTCAAAAACATACAAAAGTAAATCATACAATGTTTAGAATAAAACTACTGAAAAACCAAGGGAATGATATACACAAAATTTATGACAATAGTTACTTCTGATGGTTGTATGACAGAGGATAGGATAGTGAGACACTCACACATAATGGAACATCTATGTGATTAAAGCATGTATTGTACTTTTTAGGGAGGGGGAGGGAAGTTCAGTGATGTTTCTCTTCTGTAAAAGTGGATGGGGGACATGATAACTGGTCTACATAACTGATTTATTCACTTTATTCTTTGGAGAACAATGAATCCATTTTTGTGAATTAAATTCCAAAACAGAAATGAAGTTGTATTTTCAAGAACCCTGGGGTTTTGTGGTATAAAAACAACTATACTAGATGGTCTTTATGACAGTTTTGAGGCCTAATGGTATGACTCTAAGATTAGTTATCTACAAACCTAAGGAACAAAACAGTCCTTCATTTCAAAAAGTTACATGATATGAGATATAATATCATCCCAAGAACAAATAAGTTGTTAAAAAATTTGAAATAGTCTCTGATCTCCCCTTCCTAAAGCACTTATGCTGAGATACTAGGCAGTCTTCACAGGTTAGAATGGTAATGGCAGAAGATTAGGTTAGATTAGAGAAGCAAATGTGAGTGAAGACCATGAGAAACTAGTAACAATACCACACGCTGTGTATAGTGTTTTTTTTGTTGTTGTTTGTTTGTTTGTTTTGAGACAGAGTCTGGCTCTGTTGCCCAGGCTGGAGTACAGTGGCATGATCTCAGCTCACTGCAACCTCTGCCTCTCAGGCTCAAGTAATTCTCGCGCCTTAGCCTCCCGAGTAGCTGGGATTACAGCTGCACACCACCATGCTCTGCTACTTTTTTTTTTTTTTTTGAGATGGAGTTTCGCTCTTGTCGCCCAGACTGAGTGCGGTGGTGCTATCTCGGCTCACTGCAACCTCCACCTCCCAGGTTCAAGCGATTCTCCTGCATTAGCCTCCCGAGTAGCTGGGATTACAAGCACCTGCAAGCACACCCAGCTAATTTTTGTATTTTTAATAGAGACAAGATCTCCCATGTTGGCCAGGCTTGTCTCAAACTCCTGACCTCAGGTGATACACCCACCTCAGCCTCCCAAAGTGCTGGGATTACAGGCATGAGCCACCATGCCTGGCCCGCTAATTTCTGTATTTTTAGTAGAGATGGGGTTTCGCCACGTTGGCCAGGCTGGCCTTGAACTCCTGGCCTCCAGTGATCCACCCGCCTTGGCCTCCCAAAGTGTTGGGATTACAAGGCATGAGCCACAGTGCCCGGCCTAGATAATTGTTTTTGATGAAGTTTTTTGGTTAGACTTCACAAAAGCAAAAGTCAAGCTTAATTATACAATTTCTGAGTATTATTAAGACAGGCACTTTTAAATTATTTTCCATTAAAAGCTGCTGTTTTATACACATGACCATCTTTTTTCACGGAGAACAAGAACAAGCTGAGCAAAACCCACTCTGTCCTCTCAACAGGAATATATTTGTTTATAAAGCAAGTAGTTTTAAGTACTTTATACAAGTGTGTAGGCAAATGTTTATCATATTACTGACACATATATTTACAGGGAGAAGGGGGCTAATGGAGGGAGCAAGGAATCTAGATTCATTCCCAAGTCCTAAGACTTCTTTTGTCATAAGTTTGTGAGACAAGTCTGAACTCACAGGAATGGAGATAGGTTACCTCGTTAGAAATTTTTAAGTGTAGAGGAACCCCACACTGAAGTGAGACCAGGCAAGCTGTCTTCCACTCTCACCACCGATGTTGTAGGCAATATAAACCAGTTCTGTCTACGTTTCCTACCACCTTCCCAGATAGTTCCAAAGCAAATCTCAGCTCTCTAAATCTCACAACATACTTTACATTCTGAGGAAATCCTCTCAGTCCAGATGGCCTACCACACAAACTACTTCTATGTTGGCACAAATAAAACTTAAGATAGTTCTTCTCCTCCCCTTTTGCTCTCTGAACTAAAGAAAAGTGTTCTATTTTATAAAAGGGGACAAACTGAAGGACAGCGAGCACACAACACACAGGCAAAAGCAGGCAGGATACAGACAAAAAACCTGGGCTGCTTTGAGGAGCGGCTAAACCCTAGGCAGCAGAAAAGCATGAAATTAATGCACTACGCAAATATTCACTACAATTATTTGGTTGTCCTTTAGCACTACTTTTCGGATCTTCTTTAAACTGGTTAACAATAAGGTACTATTGCTTAAAGTCCCCAAAGTAAGTATTTTTCCTAGTAGGAAATAAAATAATGTGTATACAAAGTAGCAAGTCATATTTCCTTTTTCCTTTTGTTTTATTTAAAGTACAATGAAATCCACATGAATGGTAACAGAACTAAAGGAATTATCACTTTTCATTGATTTTTAAAACCAAAATATTAAGATATTAAGATTTATTATAAACATTTTGCTAAGTTAATGAATATAATTAACAATGAGAATCATTTTTCTTAACTAATTTTCCAAGTTGTTTGAAAATATTAACTGCAGTACTAGTATTAAGAAACCTGTAACAGGGGCTGGGCACGGTGGCTCACGCCTGTAATCCCAGCACTTTGGGAGGCCGAGGCAGGCGGATCATGAGGTCAGGAGATTGAGACCATCCTGGCTAACATGGTGAAACCCCGTCTCTACTAAAAATACAAAAAAAAAAATTGTCTGGGCATGGTGGCAGGTGCCTATAGTCCCAGCTACTGGGGAGGCTGAGGCAGGAGAATGGTGTGAACCTGGGAGGCAGAGCTTGCAGGGAGCTGAGATCACACCACTGCACTCCAGCCTGGGAGACAGAGTGAGACTCCGTTAAAAAAAAAAAAAAAAAAAAAAAAAAAAGAAACCTATAATAACAAACAATTTATCTTTTTTTGTTGCTTTTAAGCTTTACATTTGCACTTAATAAATTTAAACCAACTCAAAATAAAACATAAACAACATAACAGCTATAAACACACATGCACCAAAAACTACTGTGAAAGGGATGAAACCTAAACCAAACTAAATAACATGAAGAGATTGAGATAAGGATAAACTAACAGCAAAAGCTGATAAAAGACATTGGAATGAGGCAAAATGATCCAGATTAATACTTACAAAAGGCCTTCACAGGCCAGGCACAGTGGCTCACACCTGTAATCCCAGCACTTTGGGAGGGCGAGGCGGGCGGATCATGAGGTCAGATGGAGACCATCCTGGCTAACATGGTGAAACCCCATCTCTACTAAAAAATACAAAAAATTAGCCACGCGTGGTGGTGGGCGCCTGTAGTCCCAGCTACTAGGGAGGCTGAGGCAGGAGAATGGCATGAACCCGGGAGGCAGAGCTTGCAGTGAGCCGAGATCGTGCCACTGCACTCCAGCCTGGGCGACAGAGCCAGACTCCGTCTCAAAAAAAACGAAAACAAAACAAAAAGGCCTTTACAGAAAAAAAGTAGAAGCCATGAAAAGAGTGTTTCTACAAGTAAGACTCAGGAAAGCACTTCTCTTTTTATTAATACCTGGTACAGATTCATCAAAGTATAGGAGTTACTTGAAAGATTAACAGGAGTGAGGTGGGTTGGGGAATATATAATGTGTTTGAAACATTACAGCTAGGAAGGAATTCAAATTCTTGCTATTGACTGGTGAGAGGCTTGAAAGCAGATTGTATGTTATTATACTTCAATCACCAGACAAACGTAAGGCTGTAGTTTTATAATTCAGGTGTCAACTATACTCTTCTTTACAATAAATGGACCCAAATTAAATCATTGCTTAGAGGTTCCTAAGGTTAGAAGGGCTGTCAAAAAGTTCTGTAACAAAGTGCTTTCTAATTAGCATATAACAAAAAGAGGTCCTCTTGCACATCAAAGTATATTGGGCTTTTTTTCCCACCACCTCCCATTTGTGCAGTGCATTACTAATTTGTATATTATGTACCTTGGCCATTCCTTTCTTCTCAAATCAAAATCTAATTTCAGGGAAAAAGCTTGTGGGACCCAGTCTCAGCTGTTTCTATGATTAAGAATCATCTTCTCTCTTTTCTATTACAGTCAAATCTCTTTTCCAAAACTCCAATTCATCAAAATATTTGAGTACTATATATAAAAAATTTTCAAAGTGCTGAGAATTAAAAAAAAAATTACTGCCAGAAATTTATCTACCAAAAATTAGAAATAAAGCAATAATTTTTTTTTTTTGAGACGGAGTCTCACTCTGTTGCTCAGGGTGGAATGCAGTGGCACAATCTCGGCTCACTGCAAGCTCCGCCTCCTGGGTTCACGCCATTCTCCCGCTTCAGCCTCCCGAGTAGCTGGGACTACAGGTGCCCGCCACCACGCCTGGCTAATTTTCTGTATATTTAGTAGAGACGGGGTTTCACCATATTAGCCAGGATGGTCTCGATCTCCTGACCTCGTGATCCACCCGCCTCGGCCTCCCAAAGTGCTGGGACTACAGGCGTGAGCCACCATGCCCTAACTAGATTGTAAAACCCTCTGGGGAAGAAGTTATTTTTCATTTTCCTCTACACCTGCAAAGCATCACACATTGCAATAACTCTCCAAACAGTGGTTGACTTGTTGTGGTTGTACTTCAGAATAAGCAGCAAAGACAGGATAAAACAGGGAATGAAAAAAAGACACTTACTAGTTTGGTGACATGCATAGGACTAGGGGTTGCTTTAGAAGAACCCCCTTTATTAGAAGTTTCGTGTAGCTGAGGGGGAATCTGGAAGAAGCAAATTTAGCCAATAATTGTATCATAGAAAAGATAGGTATCTCTCTCCTCTTCCCTCACCATCTAGTATTTCTTCCTTCTTTTGGTTTTTTTCTTTCTCTGAATAACTCCTTCCTTTCTTGTACCTGGATTTTGAGGCTATCTATCTTCCTGCCCTCCTTTCCCTTCCCTCTTCCCCTCTGCCAGGATATGACCAAAATGAAGTATATTTTTGTTATTCCTATCAGTTTTAGAGATTTAGCCCAACCAAGAGGTTAGATGTTCTCGCATTACTGGGCCTCAACCCAGGACTCTAGATTTATTTTGCTAGTTTTCCTCTTACTATTTTTTATAAGCAAATGAGCTAAATGCTTTTATTTCTTATCCAAGAAAAAAAATCTACTTTACTTCCCTCCCTGATTCCTCTGACAAACTCAGTATTTACATGTATTTAGCCCTAAACTCACTCACTCACATTTCTTTTATTTTTCTCTCTCGTGGTGAATAGGTGATTCTTGCAAGACAGTTATCTGTCTTGCTTTATGAAAAAATACTCTACCATTTAAGATTTTACTAACAAAACTGTTCCTGGAATACAAAGTTCATGTGTAAGCTAAAAACTTACTTAATATGCATATGGTGCTTAAGAGCACAGTGCTGGATTTAGACTGTCTGGGATTTAAAAACTGGCTTCATCATTTAGTAACTATATACCCAGGCAAGTTTCTTAACTTCTTCATGCCTCAGATTCTCCATCTTTAAAATGAAGCTAAGAACATCTAACATATAAAGTCATAGAAAATTAAATTAGATAAATTAAACAGCATGTAAAAATGACAAATAGTGAAATTTTTCTTTTTATAAATGTTGGCTACTACTATAATCATCATAAGATTCCAATATAAAGGTCTGCTAAATCCACACCTATATCACCTTAATCCTTAAGGATGAGTAACATTTGCAGTCAGGTACCTAGGGTACACAATCAAAGTTTTACTAAAACTTAGTTTCTAATACATTAGCAGAAAGAGATACTATATTTTACTGATTTGTTTACTCACTAAATTTCATTTAATCATCAGAAAAAAATGGACTAAATTGGAATTAGCAGGAGACATTGAAAACAACACAAAGATATGTTATTTATTTGATAATCATGTTTAACATTAAGTGACCTTCTAATTATTAATACATACCATGCATTGTTAAGATTTAAATAAGACTGTTTCCTAACCCTAGCAAGCACTGTGGAGAGAAGAAGGTAAATAAATAAAATAAAGTACAATACAACAGTTGTCCTGACAGATATATACAGAAAATTGTAGAACTCAAAGAAAGTCAGTCAATTTTTACCAGGAGAGAAAAGAATGAAAGCCTGGTCTCTGGAGCAAGTTATTTCTCTGTTAAAAGAAAAATACTGATGAGAAATTTTTTAAAGCAATGCCATTTTAAGAGCTCACTATGTAGGCCTATAAAACATTAAGCAAAGCTATAACTTCTAAATTATAAGACTACAGCTATAATCCAAACAAGTATTGAATACTAAATTTTAAATGACAAGCTCTAAGAACATGATGTTTTAGGCTATTTCAAATAAAAAAGAAGGCAGAGAAAGACCCAGAGGAAATATATCAATCAACCACAAGCTATATCAGCAAAACTCATCAATTTCATTCCTAAAACTATGTCGATCCTTGAGCAATGTGGGGGTTAGGGGTGCTGACCACCCACTCATTTTTCTATGAGGAGAAAGAACACTTAAAAATCTACTCTCTTAGCAATTTTCAAGTATATAAATCCATGTATAACTTTTTTTTTTTTTGAGACAGAGTCTCTCCCTGTCACCCAGGCTGGAGTGCAGTGGCATAACCTTGGCTCACCGCAACCTTGGCTTCCCAGGCTCAAGCAATTCTCATGCCTCAGCCTCCTGAGTAGCTGGGATTGTAGGTGCGTGACACCATATCCAGCTAATTTTTTGTGTTTTTTGTAGAGACAGGGTTTCGCCATGTTGGCCAGGCTGGTTCTGTACTCCTGACCTCAAAGCAATCTGCCTGCGTCGGCCTCCCAAAGTGTTGGGATTACAGGTGTGACCCACCGTGCCGTGCCTATGTATAATTTTTGACTCCCTACAAACTTAACTATTAATAGCCTGCAGTTGACCAGAAGCCTTACTGATAACAAACAGTTGATTAACACATATTTTGTAAGTTATATATATTATATACTATAGTTTTATAAAATGTTTAAAAAATCATAAGAGAAAATATATTCACTATTCATTAAGTGGAAATGGATGTTCATAAAAGTCTTCAGCTTTGCTGTTTTCACGCTGCATAGGCAGAGGAGGAGGAAGGGGGCGGGGTTGTTCTTGCTGCCTTAGGGGTGGCAGAGGCAGAAGGAAATCCTTATATAAGTGGACCCACACAGTTCAAACCTGTGTTGTTCAAGGGTCAACTGTATTTGAAGGGCACATATATTGCAGTATGTCACACAAAATTGAGTTGCTGGACCAGGAGCAAATTTAAAGCTTTTCTTTGTGGAAAAGGAGTGGTTTAAAAAAAAAAAAAAAAAAGGCTTAACAGGCTCATATTAATTTTGAAAGCAGGTAGGATATAATTCTTTAAAAAAATAAGAATGGAGGCTGGGCACAGTGGTTCATGCCAGTAATCCCAGCACTCTGTGGGGCTGAGGTGGCAGGATTGCTTGAGACCAGCATGAGCAACATAGTAAGACCCCCATCTCTACAAAACTAAAAATTAAAAAATCAGCCGGGTGTATTCCAGTAGTCTCAGCCAGCTACTTGGGGCAGGCTGTGGGGGCTGAGGTGGAAGGATCACTTGAATCTGGGAGGTCAAGGCTGCACTGAGCCACGACTGTGCCACTGCACTCCAGCTGGGCAACAGAGCGAGATCTTACCTCAAGGGGAAAAAAAAAGAAAAAGAATGAACATCATTTCGCATGCACATAAAACTGAAAGTGGAAAAAAGTTTGGATTAAACGAGTTCAGTACAAGGCTCAACAAAATATTGCTTTCCTTTTGAGGGGATTCCCTTTGTTGAATTTCATGGAAATTTTGTGGGATACTGCTACTATAATAAAAATTTATATATATATTTCTAGAAGTAAGCAGTTCTTTTATTTTTTTAATCTCCTCATTTAACATTTTTAAATTTACTTTTTAATTGACAAGTAAAAGTTGTATATATTTATGGTGTATAACATGATACTTCGATACATGTAAATACTGTGGAATGGCTAAGTCAGACTTAACATATGCATTATATCACATACCATTTTTCTATGAGGAGAAAGAACATCTAAAAATCTACTCTCTTAGCAATTTTCAAGTATATAATTTATTTTATTTATTTATTTTATTTTGAGACGGAGTCTTACTCTGTCGCCCAGGCTGGAGTGCAATGGCGCAATCTCGGCTCACAGCAACCTCTGCCTCCCAGGTTCAAGTGATTCTCCTGCCTCAGCCTCCTGAGTGGCTGGGATTACAGGCATGCACCATCACGCCCAACTAATTTTGTATTTTTAGTAGAGACAGGGTTTCACCATGTTGGCCAGGATGGTCTCAATCTCCTGACCTCATGAACTGCCTGCCTCGGCCTCCCAAAGTGCTGGGATTACAGCCATGAGCCACCACGCCCGGCCCATAATTTATTTTTTTATTAACTGTAAAAACTATGATTTACAATAGATCTTTTCAACTTATTCCTCCCATCTAACTGAAATTGTGTGTCTTCTGGCCAACATCTCCCCAATCCCTGTCCCTTCAGTGTTACGGCTAAGAATTATGTGAGTATGTATATTTTTATCTCAGAATTTAAGTGTATCTGGAAGATCTAATAGATTCAATCTACTTTAAATGACTATCATACCAAGAAAAGACTGGTAAGAACTATTTTTCTAATCCACTTACAAATGTGCCTACAGCATGAACAATGGAAGATCCAATACATTATTTTACCATAAAGGTATGATTAACACATTTTTTGCACAATTAGAGCTCATTTGTTATTTAATTTGGGTAGCATTATTTCCTTAAAAATAAAACAAATTTTTAGATGTTTGTAAAACATTTATACATTTTATATTTACTGAGCGACTAATTTGCCAGGAACTATGTTAAATTCCAAGGACATAAATTCAACTTGCTTTCTTCTCACTTCAAAAGTTTTTAAATTTCTGAAAAATTGAGAAAATTAACATATGTAAGAAATATGTCAATATTACCTATAAAGCAATAAAAAAAGACATCAATCCAATAGAAAAATGCAAAAAAGACATTAGTAGGCAAACTTCTATCTGCCGGGAGGGAAGAAGGGTGGATATCAAGCTCACTAGTAATTAGGCACATGGCAATTAAAATCACAAAATACTATTTCACACATCCTTGGATAAACAAAAAATGTAAATAAAATCTGGCAACGTTAGTTGGATTTAGAGCATCAGAACTTTTATACATTCTGAAGGGAAGTATATATTGACAAACTCTTCTGGAGAATAATTCAGCAAGACTTACTAAATGTGAAAATATACTTGGCCTACAATCCAGCAATCCAGAAGTAGGCAAAAAAATTAAATAGGCATTTCTCTAAAGAAGATATACGAATTATCAATAAGCACACGAAAAAAAGGTGGAGAAATTAGAACTCTTGTGGCATTGCTGGTAGGAATGTAAACCTGTTTAGCCACCATAGAAAACAGTGGGCAGTTCCTCAAAAAATTAAACAGGATTACCATATGACAAAGCAACTACACTTACAGGTATAAACCAACAGAACTGAAAGTGTGGACTCAGATACTTTTATACACCAATGTTCATAGCAGTATTATTAACAACAGCCAAGGGGTAGAAAGCACCCAAATGTCCATAAACACATGAATGGATAAACAAAATGTGGCATATACATAAAATGGAATATTAGCCTTAAAAAGAAATGATACTCCGACACATGCTAAAACATGAGTGACCTTTGAAAACATTATGCTAAGTAAAATAAACCAGACACAGAAGGACAAATGTTGTATGTTTCCACTTATACCAGGTACCTGGAATAGGCAAATTCATTGAAACAGAAGAGAGAATAGAGGTTACCGGGGACTGAAAAGAGAGGTCAACGAGGAGTTACTAATATGATGAAAAAGTTCTGAAAACATACTGGTGATGGTTGCACAACACTGTGCGTGTGCTTAATAACACTGAACTGTAAAGTTAAAAATGATTAAAATGATAAATTTTATGTGTCTTTTATAACAATAAAAAATTATAATGAGATGCTACTTCACACCATCAAGATGGCTATAATCAAAATGACATAAAGTGTTGGTGAGGATAAGGGGAAACTGAAACCCTCATATACCGCTAGTGGGAATGTAAACAGTACAGCCACTTTGGAAAACAATCTGGCAGTTCTTCAAAAGGTTAAACAGAGGCACCATATAATCCAGCAATGCCACTCCTAAAGTATATACCTAAGGGGAATAAAGACAGATGTCCACATAAAAACTTGCCCATGACTGTTTATAGCAGCATTGTTCATAAGAGCCAAAAAGAAGAAATAACCCAAATGTCCATCAAATGTTGAACGGTTATTTGTTCACATGGTTATACCCATATGATAGAATATTACTCCAATAAAAAAGAACGAAACAGTGATACATGCTGCAACATGGATGAAATCTTGAAAACATACTTAGTAAAAGAAGCCAGTGACAAAAGACTATATACTGTATGATTCAATTTACATAATGTCCTGAACAGGCAAACCTGTAAGAGAAAGTAGATTAGCAGCTGCCTAAAAACTATAGGGATTGGGAGAAACAGGAAGTCACTGCTAAAGGATACAGGATTTCTTCTTATTGTGATAAAAATATTCTAAAATTGATTGTGCACAACTCTATGAATATATTAAAAACCACTGAAGTATATGTTTTAAATGGGTGATTCATATGGCATGTGAATTCTATCTCAAAACAGCTGTTACAAAAACAACAAAAAAACCCTCATTCAATAAGCAAGAAAAACTTTCACAATTTAAACTGTAAATTCCCTCAGAAGGTATAAATAGAATTTAAATTTTCCCAAGGGTAAAGGAAGGAGAACCCATAGCAGTATTATTAGGTATGTAAAAAGGCCAGAATAATCACCTACATGAGGGCACAAATGAAGGGGGAAAAAGAGTCTGGAGTAGTTAAGGGCAACTTCAACTTTTTCATAATATAGCCTAGAGCCAGCATTTCTTAAGAGACTACTATGCATATTTATTCAAATTGTCCAAAGATTAGTGAAAATGTAATGGTCTTTGTAAACAAAGATGTTTCTTACAGTATCTAGATGTGTTTTCATGGGGATGTTTTTTCATATACATTAGAGATGTGGGCTAAGTGAAGTAAAATTTCTCACATTGTACTCTTGTCATGGGGAAAGACTAAAAAATGGTTACTTTCTTGTAAGCAAGGAGAAGAAAGATGACTTGCTACAGTAAAATTTGTAATTTGTAACTACTGACATTTAAGAGCTCTTAAAAAACAGAAACCAAACAAAACACTGAGATAATGGTTAAACTTCAGCTACTTCAAAGCATGTCTCTACAGGTGCAAATGATTTAGCTTCATTACTTGGCAGGGTCTTGCAAATAAAAATAATTTTTACTGATCTTATGAGCAAACAGAAAAAATAATGATAGCAAATAATGGCCAGGAAGTTAGGACATTTGTACTGGTGCATTTGTGAACTGTTACAAATCTCAGTTCTGAACAGTAATCTGGAATCACTACAAAAATGAAAAATACACATGCTTTGACACAACAATGTATGCAGCAGGGAGAGAGGGAACTATAAACCTATCAAACCTATCAAAATGGGATCAAGTGAATGAAATATGTTATCTAAATATGGAATCTGTGCTATTAAAAATACATTATATTGGCCGGGCACGGTGGCTCACACCTGTAATCCCAGCACTTTGGGAGGCCGAAGGGGTGGAGGGCGGATCACGAGGTCAGGAGATCAAGACCATCCTGACTAACACAGTGAAACCCCATCTCTACTAAAAACACAAAAAAATTAGCCGGGTGTGGTGGCAGGTGCCTGTAGTCCCAGCTACTCGGGAGGCTGAGGCAGGAGAATAGCGTGAACCCGGCAGGTGGAGCCTGCAGTGAGCTGAGATTGCACCATTGCACTCCAGCCTAGGCAACAAAGCGAGACTACGTCTCAAAAACAAAACAAAACAAACAAAAAAACTGTTATATTTCTATGTATCAATGTGGAAGGCTATGCATGATCACTGGATATATATTTTAAGTTAGTTTCCAGTAAGCAAAAGATAATGCATATTCATTGTTTACACAGTACAGTTTATGTCCTGTTTTTGAAAAAGCAAACAAGAAAACAGGTGTACATGAAGAACAGGGGTTGGCAAACTTTTTCTGTTAAGGACCAGATAGTAAACATTTTAGGCTTTGCAGGACAAAAGGTCTTTGTCCCAATTACTGGACTCTGCTGTGGCAGCACAAAAGCAACCACAGACAATAACTATACAAATGTGTATGGCTATGTTCCAGTAAAGCTTTATTTATGGACACTGAAATTAGAATTCATATAATTTTAACGTGTCATGAAATATTCTTTTGATTTTTTCCAACCATTTAAAAATACAACAACCATTTTTGGCTCACAGGATACAAAACAGTGAATTTTGCCACAAAGTGCTAAAGTTTGTCAGCCCCTGATATGGAAAGACACAAATTAAACTGTTAACAGGGGCTATCTTGCAAAAAATTTGTTAAAATAAGCAAATATGCCATTTGATTTTAAAATATATAAAATAATTTAAAAAACTATCTCTCAAATGAAAATGTAATTTTTATTAATAGGGCTGAGAAATTATCTTCTCCATAATCAGAAATCACTGGTGTGTTAATTAACATGACTCAACTTCTCCATGGCTACAGAGAGAGAAGAGTAAGGAGAGAAGAAGACAACTTTAGGCCAGGTGCAGAGGCTCACACCTGTAATACCAGCACTTTGGGACCAGGCAGGCAAATCGCTTGAGCCCAGGAGTTCGAGACCAGCCTGGGTAACATGATGAAACACTGTCTCTACAAAAAATACAAAAATTAGGCTTGGTGCGATGGCTCATGCCTGTAATCCCAGCACTTTGGGAAGCCGAGGTGGCTGGATCACCTGAGGTCAGGAGTTCAAGACCAGCCTGGCCAACACGATGAAACCTTGTCTCTACCAAAAATACAAAAATTAGCTGGGTGTGGTGGCGGGCACCTATAATCCCAGCTATCCAGGAGGCTGAGGCAGGAGAATCCCTTGAACCCGGGAGGCGGAGGCTGCGATGAGCTGAGATCACGCCACTGCATTCCAGCTTGCGCAACAAGAGTGAAACTCCATCTAAAACAAAACAAAACAAAACAAAACAAAACACCCAAAAAAACACCACAAAAATTAGCTAGGCATGGTTGGGTGTGCTTGTAGTCCCAGCTACTCAGGAGGCTCAGGTGGGAGGACTGCTTGGGCCCAGGACATTGAGGCTGCAGTGAGCCATGATAGCACTACTGCGCTCTAGCCTGGGTGACAGAGCAAGGTCCTGTATCAAAAAAAAAAAAAAAAGTAAACCATGTTGTAAACAATGTGCTGTCATCTAGGCTTTGTTGTTCCATTTCTAGAGCATACACATGCGAAGGGTAGAATAATCCTAAGGCCCTAGGATTTTCAGAATGGTAAATGAGCACTGGCTTTAACTTAAAGTCATCAGCCACAATAGCCCCTAAACAAAGTCAGCTTGTCCTTTGAAGCCAGGCATTGACTTCTCTTCTCTAGCTATGAAAGTACTAGGTAACATCTTTTTCTAATATAAGACAGTGTTGTCTACACTGATAATCTGTTGTTTAGTGCAGCCACCTTCATCAATGATCTTAGCTAAATCTTGTAGATAACCTGCTGCAGCTTCCACATCAGAACCTGCTGCTTCACCTTGCACTTTTAAGTATGGAGATGGCTTCTTTCCTTAAACCTCATGTACTAATCTCTGCTAGCTTCAAACTTCTGCAGCTTCCTCAACTCTTTCAGCTTTCATAGAAATGAAGAGAGTTAGAGCCTTGCTCTGGATTAGGCTTTGGCTTAAGGGAATGTTGTGTCTGGTCTGACTTTATATTCAGAACATGCAAACATTCTCTGTATCTGCAATAAGGCTGTTTAACTTTATCATTCATGTGTTGGCTGGAGTAGCACTCTTCAAAAACTTTTTCTCTGCATTCACAACTGGCTGTTTGGTATGAGAAACCTAGCTGTCAGCCTATCTCAGCTTTTGACATACCTTCTTCATCTAAGCTTCATCACTTCTAGCATTTGATTTAAAGTAAGAAACGTGCACTCTTCCTTTCACTTGAACACTTAAGGACCATTGTAGGATTATTAACTGGCCTCATTTCAATATTGTTATCTCAGGGAATAGGGAGGCCTGAGGAGAGGGAGAGAGACAGAGGAACAGCCAGTCTGTGGAGCAGTCAGAATACACACAACATTTATTAAGTAGGCTATCTTAAATGGGTGTCACTCATGGCACTCCAAAACAATTACAACAGTAACATCAAAGATAACAGATCACAGGTTACCGTAAGAGATATAATAATAGTGAAAAAGTTTGAAATACTGTGAGAATTACCAAAACGTGACACAGATGAAGTGGGTACACATGCTGCTGGAAAAACAGGGCCAATACACTTGCTCAATGCAGGGTTGCCAAAAACCTTCAATTTGTAAAAAATTACAGTATCTGCAAAGTGCAAGAGTGTGAAGCACAATAAAACAAAGTATGCCTGAATTTGATGTGGATAATTGGTACTTTTCCAATTATGTGTTATACACGTATTATAGATAAGTAAAACATTTTTTTTGAGAATTTTGCTGTTTCAAATGATCTATGACATACACTGTGAGTGAAAATAACGTGCAGCAACAAAATAAATCTTCAAGACATACTCCCCAACCCAAACTGCCACCCCTTAAGCCCTTCCTATACAGAAATTTTCAAAGCAGCTATTCCTGGCAAAAAAGAATTTTCCTTTTTTTTTTTTTTTTTTTTTTTTAGATGCAGTCTCCTTCTGTCGCCCAGGCTGGACTGCAGTAGCACGATCTTGGCTCACTGCAACCCCCACCTCCCAGGTTCAAGTGATTCTCCTGCCTCAGCCTCCCAAGTAGCTGGGATTACAGACGTGCGCCCCTTACGTCCAGCTAATAATTTTTTTGTATTTTTAGTAGAGATGGGGTTTCACCATGTTGGCCAGGCTGGTCTTGAAGTCCTGACGTCAAGTAATCTGCCCACCTCAGCCTCCCAAAATCCTGGGATTATAGGCGTGAGCCACTGCACCTGGCCAGAAAGGGGTTTTCAATGCACTGTCCTGCACCAAAACCAAAACAAAACCACATACATAAACCTTTTGATTTTTTTTAAATTTTGTTAAATGCAAAATGTCATTTTCGAATCTATGAAAATCTAAAAGAAAAATTAAATGTAGAAACTAAAGCAAGCTTAAGATTTACAGAACTTCAGGTAGACCTTTTCAAAGACATCTACAGTCATCCCTCAGATATGCAGGACAGTGGTTACAGGACTCCTACATATACCAAGTCGGGGCATACTCAAGTCCCATAGTCAGCCCTGCACAATCCACATATACAAAAACTCAGGCCTCTGTATACACAGGTTTGGCATCCCTGGAATACTGTATTTTTCAATCCACGTTTGGTTGAAAAAATCCACGTATCAGTGGACCTGCCCAGTTCAAACTGGTGTTGTTCAAGGGTCAACTGTATTTCCTTATGAAGGGGGCTGTTCCTCATTTGATGCCCTTTCTGCTACAATTAATCAATTAAAGGTCTACAACTAAACTTTCTATGTTCACTGTGGGTTCTTCATGGCCAAGAGTCATTGGTGTGTAAATGATGTCACTGATGAAACAAGCAAATGTGTTTCAGTTAAATTTTGGAGTAAACGCGTAACAAGCATTAGTTAACTGCATTATACCTTGTATTAAAAATTTTCACTGAGTCAAGTGCTGCAGTGCATGTTTGTAGTCCTAGCTGCTTGCAAGGCTGAGATGGGAAGATTGCTTGAGCCCAGGAGTTCAAGTCTAGGCTGGACAACACAGCAAGACTCCCTCTCTTTGAAATTAAAAAAAGAAATTTCACTGCTTTTGAAAAGAAGCCACTACCATACTACTGGTTAAAATCCAAAATTCAAATATTCTTGTGGTCAAAGTAAAGCATCTTCAGTACTTAAAGGAGGACTCTTGTACTTTAGTATGGAATTGTATTGTGCTGTATGGATAGGAACTGAGTTGGAAAGGCTGACACTGAACTAACTATGATAGGGCAAATTTAATTCTCCTTTCCTCCACTACCGTATTCTCTTCAGACAGGCTCAGGAAGATCCATATACATGAGAGATCCAAGTAGTAATTCTCAAGTACAGAATATCTGGAATACTCTAGGGCAGCAGTCTACAACTTTTTGATACCAGGGACAGGCTTCATGGAAGGCAATGTTTCCACAGACTAGGGGCAGCGGGGGAGGGCTGGGATCATTCAAACACATTACATTTATTATGCACTTTATATTATTATTACATTGTAATATATAATAAAATAATTATATGGCTCACTATAATGTAGAATCAGTGGGAGCCCTGAGCTTGTTTTCCTGTAACTAGATGGTCCCATCTGGAAGTGATGGAAAACAGTGACAGATCAGGAATTAGATTCTCATAAACAGTGAGCAACCGAGATCCCTTGCATGTGCAGTTCCCAACAGGGTTTGCGTTCCTATGAAAATCTAATGCCACTGATCTGACAGGAGGCAAAGCGTAGGTGGTAATGAGAATGATGAGAAGCGGCTGCAAATACAGATGAAGCTTTGCTCACTCACCCACTGCTCACCTCCTGCTGTGTGACTCAGTTCCTACCAGTCCATGGCCCAGGGGGTCGGGGACCCCTGTTCTACGGCCCACTTCATTGCAGACTACACAAACTTCTAGGATCACCCCAGATCTGACTGAGACCCATAAATTAATCACAGGATCAATCCAGTACCCTAGGGATTTTCCAAAAGTGAGATGATCAGCACCCAGATCAAATTCCCCATGACTTCCCCAAAGTAAATCTACATATTTAAAAGCAGATCAAATTCAGACCATTTTTGCTAGTGAGTTTGGTTATAATATTGGTTGATAGATCTGATATTTGGACATATCCTCTAAAAACTATAGTTCCAGCAATCAAGCAATGTAGTTCAAATTACCTAACTACTCATTAAGACAATGAATATGTGGACACACAAACATGAGCAAATGTAGTCCAGAAGCATATTTTAAGAATCCTCAGAAAGCATCTTTTTCATGGGTACAGTATTCCACAGAGAAAACTCTATGTTTAAGTCTGCATTATATAAATAACATAATTCAAACACAGCAAAGCCTAAAAGACAAATATTAGGTTTCAAGTATCTAAAGTTACTAAATGAAAAATAGTAACCATCTGTTTCCACAGAGGGCCAAACAAGAAAGGCACTGAATCTATAACATGAAGAATGTGGGTTATATAAGAATTTTTTTTACAGTAAAGGTTAATTCTGGGAAGAACGAATCTTGACAATCAAGAATTGCTTTCTCTGAAAAAAAACTTAGAGACTCAACTGCCTTGATGGATTAAGTATAATCCTGTTCAGTATAGGAGGACTGTATCCCTAAGATTACAATTTGTTTGTCTAGAGTTCAAAAAGAAGTTCCACTACAAAAACAAATAAAATTCCTAGTAAATACACATATCTCATAGCTCTTGAGCTTGACACCAAAAGTTTCTAATATGCTTAAATCTGTAGGTAAACTTTAAATAAAAAATTTACTTAGTCCAACTATGAGAATATTAACTGTCAGAATATTGGTTAAAAATTGAAGATTTACTTAACAAAAATGTTTTATTACAGTTGAAAATTATATATATTTTTCTAACTTCCTTGTTTGTTGCTTTTGCAGTTTCAAAGTCAACCAGGAACCAAATAGATCTTTACTCCTTCCAACTACTTTGTTTCTCTGCCATTTCATCACTTTAAACTCTTAGTTAAGGGTGTGAGTAAGAGGGGTGGGATAAACTTTGGATATAACCAATTTTAGACAATAAGCAGTATTTAATTTGGTTCAATAGCTTTCCTCCATTGCAAAGAAAGCAACTCAATTGTTGTGGCATGGTTAAAAATAGCAGTCCAGCCATTCAGTGAAATATCAAGCACTCATTGTTTGGCTATAATAATCTTTAAAATGTCACACATTCAAAACATGTTTTAATTACATACACTAGCAACAACTGTAGAGATATGAAATGGAAAAAGAACAGGTAACATATTAATGAGAGTAGCTGTACTCATACTAGGATTGTGGATGATTGTTTTTATAATTAAAAAAGAAATGGGCTGGGCCTGGTGGCTCACGCCTGTAATCCCAGCACTTTGGGAGGCCAAGATAGGTGGATCACGACGTCAGGAGTTCAAGACCAGCCTGGCCAAGATGCTGAAACCCCGTCTCTACTAAAAACACAAAAATTAGCCAGGTGTGGTGGCACATGCCTGTAATCCCAGCTACTCAGGAGGCTGAGGCAGGAGAATTGCTTGAACCCGGGCAGCAGAGGTTGCAGTGAGCCAAGATCGTGCCACTGCACTCCAGCCTGGGTGACACAGCAAGATTCCATCTCAAAAAAAAAAAAAGTGGGCCAGGTGTGGTAGCTCACGCTTGTAATCCCAGCACTTTGGGAGGCTGAGGCAGGCAGATCACCTGAGGTCAGGAGTTCGAGACCAGCCTGATCAATATGGTGAAACCCTGTCTCTAATAAAAATACAAGAATTAGCTGGGCATGGTGTTGGGTGCCTGTAGTCTCAGCTACTTAGGAGGCTGAGACAGCAGAACTGCTTGAACCCAGAAGGTGGAGGTTGCAGTGAGCCGAGATCATGCCACTGCACTCTACCCTGGGTGACAGAGCTAGACTCCATCTCAAAAAAAGATAAATGGGTTTCTCCTTTTCTTCCAAAGATCTTAGTGACACTATCAGGAGTAAGAGTTGTGGAAAACTAAACCAAAGTTTGGATGGATATGCGATAAGGCAGATTTAAAAGTTCTGAGGAAATAAGTTCTCAAACGGAGAAGGTATAGCAACAAAGATTCTTTATATTTTCTAACTGTCCTTTAAGGTTTGGATTGGAAGAAAAAGTAATTTTAATCTGTATCTGAGTAACTGCAACTTACTTTTAAATTCACCAGAAAACAGGTTGATAACAGACAGATATATGGCAACCCAAGTATAGCAAAATGTTAATTACAGAATCTAAGTGGTAGATATTTCGGTATTCACTGCAAAATTCTTTTTTTTTTTTTCTGCTTCTTAAACATTTTTTATAATAAAACAGAAAAAAAAATCTAGTCTGAGGCCAATATACTTCAAGAGAAAATGAAATAAATTTGCAGAGTACCCTGGAAGCTTTTATAGGTACATAAAATATTAAGTAGTTGGATTTTATGAAAATCAGCTTGGATTATAAGATTTGAATACCATTCTGTTAAAAAGTGGTTTTATGGCTAGGCATGGTGGCGCATGCCTGTAATCCCAGCACTTTGGGAGGCTGAGGCAGGCTTGATCCCAGGAGTTCAAGACCAGCCTGGGCAATACGGCAAAACCTCATCTCTACAAAAAATATAAAAGTTAGCCAGGCGTGGTGGTGTGCATCGGTAGTCCCAGCTACTTAGGGGGCTGCAGTGTGAGGATCACTTGAGACTGACAGGTTGAAGCTGCAGTGAGCCATAATCACGCCACTGCATTCCAACCTGGGTGACACAAAGAGGCACTGTCTCAAAAAAAAGTTTTATATCTACTATGCAGAGTTACAGATCTTGTAGTATAGCTAGTCTCCACAGATGAACCCCCAATGAAACACGCCTACCAGTAGTCATGCTCTTATGTAGTTCTCTCCTTTGAATCTAGGCTGGCCTTGTGACTTGCTTTTTTACCAACAGAAGTTGTGTAACTTCCAAGACTAGATATGAGTAAGTCTTGCAGAATCTAAGACTGTTTTCCTGGAATACCTTCTCCAGGAGAACTGAGCTGCCCTTTAAGAAGTCCAACTACTCTGAGCCACCATACCAGAGACCACACATAACATCCTCGGTTTGACAGTCCCAGCTAAGCCTAGCCTTCCAGCCATCCTGGCCAACGCACCAGACATGCAAAAGGTATGATCCTTTTGCATATCAATCACCATGTGACCTTAGTGGAAAAGAAGAATTGCCTAGCCAAGCCCTGCCCAAATTTCTGACCCAAAATAACGCTGGATATAACAACAAAATTGTTGTTTTAAGCCACTAAGTTCTAGGTATTTGTTTTTTTAACCAGAATAGATCAATAAGGGTATATTAATCACTAAATATTTAGCCCAAATCCTTCATTTTTAGCAATTCATTCATTTTCAATGAATTAAAAAATGGGAAAAAAAACCCGCTGTAAACTCTAGGCTAAGTAGGTGAGGAAAACAAGGTAAAGGAAAAAGCTACATAGTTTGGAATAACTGCCTAGCCTATTCAAATATACAAACCCCTTACAATAAAAATTCAGGTAAGCACCAAATAACAGTCCATTTTTAAAAACCATTAATTTTTTATACTTTGGATGATATTTATATGAGTAAATGTATTAGATATAAATTTTTTCTATTTAAGTTCATACTGAATCCACTACCTGACATTTTGTTAGTGATCTGTGACTCCCGCCCAAGCTGTTGTCTTAATAAAGAGTTAACAGAGAAATGACTGAATTTAAAACAGTAAAATGTTTTAAACTTCTACATTTTGGTTTCATTGACATGTTAGGAAAAATTGGGGGATCACAAAACATATGTGTTACCCACCATTTACCGTATTTGATATACACAATAAGACAAAGTTCTCTGACCACACATATAATAGGTACTCAGTAACTGTTGATGGAATTAATTTTAAAATCCTATACATTCAGCTTACAAATTATAACTGCATAAAAGAAACTTAAATTGATGTATCTAAACAACAGTCATCAATATCCTTAATTTTATAGGTTTTAAGAAAACAAAAAAGTACTTTCTAGCCAGTTGTAAAATATAAATTGTAAACTGTTCTTGTACCTTTCCTAGACCTAAAAATTTAAAATATTAAATTATTGCCCTTATTTTTTCCATGCTATTAAAACCATTAGAAAATTATTCCTGTTTTCTAGTCAAGGAAGCAAGGCAAGATTCATATGGCTGCTGGGAAAAAGAAAAAGGGAGACAATAGGCTAACAAAGTTGAAGCACACATCTGCAATCTGAATGCTTATTTAAACGGTACATAAAAGTATGCAATGGAAAGATTCAATCACTAAATATTTTTAAACTACCAGAATTTCTTAACCCTAATGTAGTTCATTTTATCTTTTTTTTTTCTTTATGGTTAGTCCAACAGGAGACTGGGTAAATGGACTATGACATATTCGTAAAACTCCACACAGCTATGGAAATTAACTACACAAATCGTACAAACATAATACTGAGCAAAAGAAGCTAGACACAAGAAGCCATACTGTGTGATTCCAAAAACAGCCAAAACTAACCTATGGTGTTAGAAGTCAAGAGAGTGGTCATCCTTAGATGTGGGACCGGGAGTAGTAGTGACCAGAAGGCATCACCAAGGAGCTTCTGGGATTCTGGTAATGTTTTGTCACCTGTGTTTTATGTTATCATGAGTGTACTTTTTCTGCACGTTAAGTTAGACTTCAATTAAAAGTTTACATTTTTAAAAAGTGGGGGCAAAGCTATAAGATTCCAACATTTTTACAACTGAAGCAGAGGTATTCCAGTATTTCATTATCGATACTATGTTACACTAATATGCTCATTTGTTTGCAGAACCATGGCACAAATGATGTAATTTTGGAAAGTAACTTAGAGATCACATAAGCCAAATGAGAATGCAAAAACTGGCTTCCAAGATTACATAACACAGGGCAGAGCCAGGACTGGAATATAGGTTTTCAGACTCTTAGTCAAGTGCTTTATCACTACACAATACTGCCAATTCCTCTTTCTCTAGTAGTTACTTCTAAAATATCCACAGGTATACTTTTATATTCCCATGCCCTACCCAATAAATGGTACTATGGTGCCCTGGGAGAAACACTGGAAAATGTGATAAAGATACAGAAATGCATGAAGGGGACTATCTGCCTTACTGTAGCAGTGAATAATGTGGACACACAGTAAGTATATCTGTGGGTGTCATGCCATTTTATCTGCTAATTGGACAGAAAAGAGATCTAAATTAAAAGAAATTAAGAAAATTTTAGCAGCGACTAGCTGAGGAAGGGAAGGTTTTTTAAATGGTCTCAAACGTTAACAAAATATTCTATTTCATGCAATGAAACATGTATTGCTAAAAAAAAAAAAATCTACTGCCGAGTTTGCTTTTAATATATTTCCCATCCTTCTCTTTAAAACGCTGAAGGAATTAAGTAAAAATTTTTAAATGGCTATTAAAATATGGAAGTATGATATTTAATTCATTAAAGTGATATTAAATATACACTAGTTCAAATTTCAAATAGCATGCATTACTTTGAAAGTAAAATACAAAGTAAATTAGAAATTTTTCATTAGGAAATTAAAAACCATCAACAAAAACATTTTTATCTTAACAGATGATCAAAAAGTCTCCAAAATAGTTGAGTAGTACCACAAGGCTTAAAGAAAGCCATTATATATATTTACATACAATTTGAAAGTGGGTATCAGGCACCGTAGCTCACACCTGTAATCCCAACACTTTAGAGGGCTGAGGCAGGCGGATCACCTCAGGTCAGGAGTTCAAGACCAGCCTGGTCAACATGGCAAAACCCTGCCTCTACTAAAAATACAAAAATTAGCTGGGCGTGGTGGCACAAACCTGTAGTCCTAGCTACTTGGGAGGCTGAGGCACGAGAATCGTTTGAACCCAGGAGGTAGAGGTTGCAATGAGCCAAAATTGTGCCACTGCACTCCAACCTGGGCGACAGAGTGAAACTGTCTCAAAAAATAAAAAAAGACAGAAAAAAAAAAAAAAAAAAAGAAAAAGAAAGTGGGTTATTTTGGGTCTGGGAAGAAAATACTACGTTTGCTGCCAGGCTAAGTTTACACTACCCACCAAGACAAGGGGTAAATCTTACCCTACTCAGAACATTGGCAACACACTATGCAGTAACAGGAACAAAGTTACCCAACTTAAATGTCACTGTTTCAATAAGAAAGTATGAAACCTTCTGGGAAGGATAAAGTTTTCAACCTCTCTAACGACATTTTATCTGCAGGTTTAAAACATCCAAGTCCTTTCATAATTAGAACTGACCACTTTAGGCATATCACACTTGTTAACTACAGAGGGGACTAATCCACGGGTTCAGACAATTTCTGACTACTCCAATTTACAGCAACACAAGATTCCACCCAAGCCAATTTCCTCATTCATTGTTCTGTAGACAATGTTCATTCAGTCTCTGATCAGAAATGACTCCACCCCCTACCTTCAGGATCTACTATGGGTTTAACCTCTAAGAAGTTCTTCCTTTATTCTACTCAACACAGAACCCTTCCTTTCCTAAACTCACATAAGCCTCACACCCATACCATTTTGTACTTAACACACAGGACTGTATGATTTTCTTTCAACCATGCTTACATACTTAACAAAATCCAACTGTATGTCCCTTCATGACGGGAGACCATATTTCATACTTTTATATGTTCCACACTATCTACTGTGGTAGGTACACCAAGCACATTACAGGTATTTCAATCAATGTTAAAGCAAATACTAAAAAGAGTTATAGTTGCAAAGGAGACAGGATGCTCCAGTGAAGTGTGTAAGAGACAGAAGATTACATGGACCTTCTGATTACTTCGAGAAGAAAGTCTCAGTTTCTAATACCTCCCTAACATTTTACTAATATTTAAACATAACCAATTTTTAAGGTAAACACAAGTATTTTCCATAAACTGATTTTCTATCTACTGAGTGGTATAAAATTTAATCTTAAATTAAATCTCTAAAAACTAAATTATTCTACAGTGCCAGAAAGTAAGGAAGTTCTCAAAAAAGTTTTTATTTTTAAGAAGGTGGGAGTATGTCAAAGGAACATAGGAGACAACCTATGGCCAAAGCTGGAACAATCTGAATAACAAAATAAATAAAATAGTATTGGATCTTAACCCAAAGTATAAAATATCCATGAGTCCATACTGAAATAAATAAATGACTGAAAAAATTGTCTAAGGGAACAGAAGAATTCTAAATAAATGTAAATATACTGTCTTCAAGAAGTGAAGCATAACTCCACACCCACTTCTTAAGTGTGGGCTGTGCATAGTGACTTCCTTCCAAAGAGTACAGTACAGAAAGGGGTTGGGAAAAGTAACTTTACAAAGGAGAAACCTAACAAACAGTACCTTAGTGAAGTATCAAGGTCAACAACATCAATGATGTCATGTTGCTCACATATACTTCTTATGACGTGATGAGGATGGCACTTTCCCTCTGCGGTCTTCCTCCCCAAAACATCAGACAAATTCCAAAAGAGGGACATTCTACAATATATCTGATGTACCAATGCTGCTACAATATACCAATACTGCTCTTAAAACTGTCAAGGTATCAAAAACAAGAAAAACCTGAAAAAATGGTCATAGCCAATAGCCTAAGGAGATATGACAACTGGATGGGACCCTGGAAGAGAAAACAGGCACTAGGTAGAAACTAAGTAAATCTTAATAAACTATGGATTTTAGTTAATACAATGTGTTATTGGGTTTTAAATTATAACGTACCATACTAAGATAAGATATTGATAATAAGGGAATTTGGGGGGGGGTGTGGAAACTCTGTATGATCTACTCGATTTTTCTGTAAATATAAAACTGTTCTAAATGAAGTCTTTTTTTTTTTTTTTTTTTTTTTTTTTTTAAGACGGAGTTTTGCCCTTGTTGCCCAGGCTGGAGTGCAATGGTATGATCTTGGCTCCCTGGAATCTCTGCCTCCTGGGTTCAAGCAATTCTCCTGCCTCAGCCTCCCAAGCAGCTGGGATTACAGGCACTCGCCGCTATGCCCAGCTAATTTTGTATTTTTAGTAGAGACTGGGTTTCTCTGTGTTGGTCAGGCTAGTCTTGAACTCCTAACCTCAGGTGATCCACCCGCCTCAGCCTCCCAAAGTGCTGGGATTACAGGCGTGAGCCACCGTGCCCGGTCAGTCTTATCAGTTTTTTAAAAGTCATTTTAAATAAAATTATTAAGTAAAACAGTAATAGTTTTAAGAGACTGGGAAAATCATGAAGGTAGTACTCAGATAACTAAAGTTTGAAAAATATTTATGAGGAAATCCTTTTTAATCAAAGGTCCAAGCAAAGCTTCACCACCTACTAGTTACATTATCATTTCCTCATCTATAAAATGGAAAGAAGAATATGCCTACATTACAAGACTGCTGTGAGGATTAAATCAGATCATGAATATCTGTTTTAGAAACTGAAAAAGCCCTTCACAAATGATAATCAACATAAGAAGAAATACAACATATTATCTTGGAAAAAAGACGGGTATTGAAAGAAAGTTAAAGTACCCTTCTGCTTTGTGGTATTTGTATAAAAGGAAAAAAACCAGAAGAGTGAACATAACTGTCTAAAAATTATTTTATGTTTTGAAACCATGTTTTTAGCTATGCAGGGCCTTGAGTTTCCAAATAACTGCTTTTAGTATCATATTAGTGATTTTTTAATATACTGTAATTTCTCATTCCTTTACAATTAGATCATAATAAAGATGCATTTTAAATACTTTATTTTAAAAAGGGAAGACTAAACTCTAGTGTCTAGCAATGGACTCTTAGGGGATAAAACCATAAGGAAACAGGAAGTGATTACTACAAAAGCTAGGAGTAGTAGACAATTTGGGAGGAAAGAGACTATAAATGAGATGGGTACCTATAGTGACTTCTGAAGTGACTAACTTCTATTTCTTGTTCTAGACTGTGGTTACAAGGATGTCCATTTCATAATAATTTACCAAGCTTTAAATTTGTTCTATGTGGCTTTCAGTGTCTGGGGGAAAAAAAAAAAAAAAAAAAAAAGCCAGTCAGAACGAGACCCTGTCTCAAAATAAATAAATAAATAAATAAATAAAAGGAGTAGGCTTCCATGCCGGGTGCGGTGGCTCACGCCTGTAATCCCAGCACTTTGGGAGGCTGAGGAGGATGGATCATGAGGTCAGCAGTTCAAGACCAGCCTGGCCAAGATGGTGAAACCCTGTCTCTACTAAAAACATAAAAAAATTAGCTGCGTGGGGTGGCAGGTGCCTGTAATCCCAGCTACTTGGAGGCTAAGGCAGGAGAATCACTTGAACTCAGAGGGCAGAGGTTGCAATAAGCCGAGATTGTACCACTGCACTCCAGCCTGGGTGACAGAGATTCTGTCTCAAAAAAAAAAAGAAAAGAAAAAAAAATAAAAGGAGTAGGTTTCCAAAATAAATCTATTGTAAAGAAAATATTTAACATAAAAATTTTTAAATATAAATTTTAGTTCTTTGATTATATATACAAAATCAGAACTTTAAAAAAATCTGGTTCTAAATGATGTAAGGCAAAATTACTCAGATTCAAAGTAGGTTTGAGAATGAAAATTTATCTCAAAATTTGAATACTCACTCTGCATCTACTCACCTTATGGCCACTGTCCTTTATTCAGAAGACACAAGACCTCCCTCCCAGAGTGGCCAGGAAGAATAAACGAATAAATGCAGAAACATGAGTTGAAAAGGTAGTAAACAAATGTAATTTGTACCTGTCCACCAAAGAAGAGATGAAATAGAAAGTGTGAGCTGCTATCACAAAGTAGGCTCTCACATACTGATGTCCGACTTTCAGAAAGTGTCAATACTGTAGCATACTCATATCCAAATACTGCCATTTTCAGGACTCTCAATTATCAATCTTCACCGCAACGTTTAAGGAAAAACTTCCTACAAATAAGATAATGTAACTATAGCTCAAATATGATTGTCTAAAACACAGAACAATTAGGAAATCAACTACTCATCAGTAAAGCAAAGGTGAATTCGCATTTAATATTATAAATTCACATTTTATATTATGCCAAACTCAGAGACAAGTCACTTATTTTTCAACTTCAACCAATCAGAACTGAGTCAAGACCAGAAAGTAAGCAGAAAAAGACCCCAAAACAATCCAAACTAAAACCATAAGTATAAAGACCACTTACATTCAGGAAAGTTCCTCTGGCCCTCATAAGTTGCCTGTTAACTAAATTTATTAGAACTGGGTAGGAATCAAAATAATCTGGTTTTCCAATTCATAGCAAATAAAAAGTGACAAATTAAAAAGTGGTTCAGGTAGAGCTGCTAAGGTAAGCAAGAAACTGACAACTCACCCATCAATGAGAAAATCATATTTTTAAAAAGATACCAATAAGTGAAAAAGTGTAAGGTCCTAGGTCATTCAGTGCAGAGGCAAACAACCCTACGACACTTCAATTACCCTTAAGGTACTAGTTACATTCTTTAAATTACTTATGTGAAAACTAGTTACATCTAGTATTATATTAATATATATTTGGAGGTTGTATGTGTATACATAGATATGTTTTAGTAAAAGATATACGTTCATAAAAGTTTTGGTTGTATTTGAAAATTACTTTTATAAAACTACAAATGATAACTGATAATATCAAATACAGGAGGTGTTATACATCCAACTTAAAAATAACTTTATTTTAGAATGTAACCAATAATCACGCTGACATATTTTTACAGAACTATATTGAAAAGTAATCATTGCTACAGTGTACTGAACACGTATTCAGTGACAGATGCATTGTCTCACTTCATCTCACAAATCTATAATATTAAATAGATCCCTATAAAACTGCCAATATGCAACTATTTTTGACCTATCAAAAGGTATTTAAATTATCTACAATTACAGATGTAGAAATTAGCTAAAGAGAGGTAACACCCAAGATTATATGATCAACAAATGGTAGGGTCAAAATCTGAACCCAGGACTGTCTTGATTACTGTGTTATTCAAACTAACCAGCAATTATTGTAATTCACTGTGATGATTTAAATTTTACTATTTACCAAAAATAATATACATGATGCACTGCGAACCCATCACTTATGTAGTATACATGCCAAAAATGCACATCCTAAATCTGATCATGAAGAAATATCAGACAAAACCAAATTGAGAGACATCCTACAAAATAAATGGCTAGTAATCTTCAAAACTGTCAATGTCATAAAAGGAACAAAAAAGGCTCAGGAATAGTTCAGTTCCAGATTAAAGTAGGCAAGACGACTAGACATAAAACTAGGAATAAAAACTAAATGCAGTCTGGGTGCAGTGCCCACGTCTATAATTCCAACACTTTGGGAGGTCAAGGCAGGGGGACTCTTGAGGCCAGGAGTTTGGGACCCGCCTGGGCAAGACAGTGAAATCCCACTTCTTCCCCAGAAATTAAAATTCAGCTGGATGCAGTGGAGTACACTTACAGTCCCAGCTACTTAGGAGGCTGAGGTGGGAGGATCACTTGAGCCCAGGAATTTGAGGCTATACTAAGCTACAATTATGCCACTGCACTCCATCCTGGGTGACAGAGTGAGACCCTGTCTCTAAAAAATCATATTTATTAAAATTAAAAACTAAATGTAATGCCTGATTCTGGATTGGACCAGAGTGGGGGGAATACTATATGGAACAAATTTGTGAAACTTGAATAAGGTCTACAGATTTAAAAATATTGTATAAACGTTTACTTACTTTTATAAGAAATGTCACAAAACAGAACAAGAGTAATTGTCAAATGAGTGATAAATGCAGTAAGTGCTAGAAATTCAGAGGCAAAAATGATCATTATTAGCAAGAGTGGTCCTAGGGAAAGAAAAAAAATTGGGTCTTGAAATCTAAGCAGAAACTGGCTAGGTAGAGGAGAGGAAGAAGAAAATTCCAAAGTGGTAGAATATTTGTGGATAAATGACTGAGTAATGGAAACTGACTATATAGTCTGTTAACACAGGAGAGTAAAAATAAGACTAGAAAGGAAGGCTGGAGCCAAATTATGGAATTCTAACCCAAAGAAAATAGGATTTCATACCATAGGCTATAGCCAACCACTAAATAATTCTGACATAGTATTAGTGTAACAATTTATCCATTTCTGTCTAAAATCTAAGTTGATACTTCCTTAAACAAACAACAAAAACCCTTTCCTTTTGCACTAACAGATCTTCCACTTCCTTCATTTAAGTGCCTACTGATTCAGGCCACACCATACAGCTTCTAAGAGCAAACATTCATTGAGTGCTTACTGTGGGTTAGGTAAGCCAGGGAAGCTGACTGAGGGCAGGGGCATTTAATTCAACACCATCTACACCTATTATTATTATTATTATTATTATTATTGGGCAAGCTGAAATTAGTTTACTTTTAGAGTATATCTCTTTTCCCTACCAAATATAAAAATGTCAACTTTTGCTGATAAACTTCACTATGTGTAAGGACAGATTATTTGATTAGTGTTGATCTGTCAACACTAGAAGTTTTCATTAAGCATTTTAATTCAGAATCATATCAGTGATCACATCTGGAAATGTTTTTTGTTGCACATAAGCCAACTTATATTAAAATTCTACAAGGTCAAGTTTATAAATGTCAAATTGTAATCTAAGAGGCAAACTTCGTAAAGTCTGCATGAATCATCTTTGTTGAGAACCCTTCATTTTATTTCCAATAAATTTTTCTTAATGAAAGAATCAAATTACCTCAACACCTAACATACAAAAAGACCTCGAATCACAGTTCGTTGATTATAGAACAAAATGGCAATGTATTGCAAATGATTAAGAGATGAATATTTACGATTTCTAAAACCATATGGTATAGCAATAGGAAGAACTGTAATATTAAAGGGACCCCATAATCTTAGCATTCATGAATATCTGATGCAAAGAACATTTACACAGATTCATTACTAACTTGTAACTCTACCTACCTAACTAGGTTAACTAGTTAACTAGGTCTAACCCTACCTGTAACAGTTTTTCTTTATTCTGAAAAACTGTTAGAAGAATTACCCATTTCTGTTTATCCTAGTAGGGAGAAAAAACAAATACAGCAAGCCATTCAGTAGTCGTTGGCACACTACTGCCCACAAGCCAAATCTGATCCCATCACCATCCCTTAGTTGTATGGTAAGAGAACTAAGAATGATTTTTTACATTTTTAAATAGCTGAAAAACAAATTCAAGGAACAACAGCTATTCGAGACCCATAAACATTACATGAAATTCAGTGTTCATAAATAAAAGTTTGTTAGAACATAGCTCCGGCACATTCTTTTGGGTACTGTCAATGGCTATTTTACAAAAACTGCAGAGAGGAATAGTTCCACTGGAGATGTGTGGCCCACAAAGCCTAAAATATTTATTATCTGACCCTTTCCAGAAAAAGTTTGCCAGCCCCTGCCATAAACCACAGCAGACAAGAGATTAAGCTGTAGGTACTGAAATCAGACCAACCTGGGTTCAAAACCTGTCTTTGCCACTAACTGCTTATATAGCTTGTCGAAAGTCATCTAACGGTTCTAAAACTAAACTTCTAATTTTTTTTTTAAACAAAGATAGGCCAGGTATGGTGGCTTATACCTGTAATTACAGCACTTTGGGAGGCCAAGGCAGGAGGATCACTTGAGCCCAGGAGTTTGAGACCAGCCTGGGCAACAAAGTGAGACCCATCTCTATTAAAAAAATTTAAAAATTAGCCCGGTGTAGTGGCATGTGCCTGTAGTCCTAGCTATTCAGAGGGCTGAGGTGGGAGGATCCCTTGAACCCAGGAGTTCAAGGTGCAGTGCACTATGACTGTGTCACTGCACCCTAGCCTGGGCAAAAGGGCAAGACTCCATCTCTTTGGTGGAAAAAGAAAGTTAACAGTATTGTATAAAGGAGTAAATACAGAGTGCTTAGCACTATACCTTATAGTAAGCACTATATTTTCATTATTATTACCACTATAGTTACTATAGTTACAGGGGACTCTTTCCCTATCAAACTGTTGAGGTCCAGGCCTTTTTGTGCCTATACATGTGGCATAAAAGTATATTCTCCTTAGGAGAATTAATCCTTTCTGTTTTTTCCCCCTCTTTATGTTCAGGCAACTGTAATTCACACCAAAACGGGGGGGGGGGGGGGGGAGGGGGCGGGGAACTTCTACAAAAAAAGAGTGGCTATAAAGTCTGAAAAAATAAGTATATAAACGGCTGTTAATATTAATCTGTGATTCCAGACTAGCCAGCTTGTATAACTGCTTCCATAGGTAATGATGCCATCCACTGTACTACAAATAAAATCTATATAAAGTTCATGTGAACTTTCTTATATTAATAACTTTAATTACAGCTATGTCAATATACTTTGCTTAAAAATGACAAACCAAATTTATTCAAGTTCAGAAAAACTCTATCATAGTGTATTCAACATGGATTCAAAATGTTTTTATTTCAGATCCTCTGATAAACAAAAAAGGGCTACCACAGATGGAAAGATAAACTATGTCTACTGGACCATGAGGGGAAAAAGCCAAACTTACCTTCACACACTTATGGAAAATGTTAGGTTAAGTTTTCTTTTAACTGGTAAATAATATGTATTTATGGGACATAATGTGATGTTTCAATATACGTATACGTTATAGAATGGCCAAATCAGGCCAACTAACATATCCACCAAACCTCAAATACTTACTTCTTTATGGCGAGAACATTTAAAATCTACTATTTTATTCTATTTTGAAATATGTAACATGTTCTTCTTATTATTATTATTAGAGTTAGGGTCCCACTCTGTCACCCAGGCTGGAGTACAGTGGTACAATCATGGCTCAATGCAGCCTCAAACTTCTGGGCTCAAGGAATCCTCAGGCCTCAGCCTCCTAAGCAGCTAGAACTACAGGCATGCACCACCACACCAGGCTCATTTTTTTATTTTTTGTAGAGATGGGGTCTTGCTACATTGCCCAGGTGTGACGGTTAATGCTTAGTGTCAACTTGATTGGATTGAAGGGTGTTGCCAAAGGAGATTAACATTTGAGTCAATGGATTGGGAAAGGCAGACCTACCCTCAATCGGGGTGGACACAATCTAATCAGCTGCTGACATAGCCAGAATAAAAGCAGGCAGAAGAACATGGAAAGACTAGACTGATGTAGTCTTCTGGCCTCCATCTTTCTCCTGTGCTGGATGTTTCCTGCCCTCAAACATCAGACTCCAAGTTCTTCAGCTTTGGGACTCAGACTGCCTTCCTTGCTCCTCAGTGTGCAGATGGCCTATTGTGAAACCTCACTTTGTGATCATGTGAGTCAATATTTCTTAATAAACTCCCTTTTATATATACATGTATCCTGTTAGTTCTGTCCCTCTAGAGAACACTGACTAATACACCAGGCTTGCCTCGAACTACTGGCTACAAGCAATCCTTCTACCTTGGCCTCCCAAAGCACTGAGATTATAGGCGTGAGCCACTGCACCTGGCCTACAATACCTTATTACTAACTACAGACATCATACTGTGCAACAGATCACCAAGATCTATTTCTCTTGTCCAGATGAAACTTTGTACTATTTGACCAATGCCTCTCCTTTCCCTGTCTACACCCCTCCAAGCCCCTGGCAACTGTCATTCTACTTTCTACTTCTTTTTTTTTTTTTGAGATGGAGTCTCACTCTGTCACCCAGGCTGGAGTGCAGTGGCGCAATCTCGGCTCACTGCAACCTCTGCCTCCCGAGTTCAAGCGAGTCTCCTGCCTCAGCCTCCTGAGGAGCTGGGATTACAGGTGCGCAGCACCACACCCGGCTAATTTTTTGTATTTTTAGTAGAGATGGGGTTTCACCATGTTGGCCAGGCTGGTCTTGAACTCCTGGCCTCAAGTGATCTGCCTACCCCAGCCTCCTAAAGTGCTGGGATTACAGGCGTGAACCACCATGCCCGGCCTATTTTCTGAGTTTGACTTTTTTTCAGTTTCCACATATAAGTGAAATCATGTGGTATTTGGGTATTTGTCTCTATGTGCCTGGCTTATTTCACTTAGCAGAATGTCTTCTAGAGTCATCCATGTTGTGCAAATGACAGGATTTCCCCCTTTTCAAGGCTGAGTACGTTTTTCTTATCTGTTCATCTATTGATGGGCACTTCTGTGGTTTCCATATCCTTGCTATTGTGAAAAATGTTCCAATGAACATGAGAGTGCAGGCATCTCTTCAATATAATGGTTTCAATTCCTTTGGATATATACTCAGAAGTGGGACTGCTTCATCACAGAAAGAGTTATACTTTTAACTTTTTAAAGTTCTATTAGACTTATGTTCAACTTCCTAAATCAAGTTAAAAATCTGCATGCATTAAGCCTAGCTGTGTGCTCTTCGGCAAGTTAATTAACTCATCCCTTAGTTTCCACCTCTATAAAATGGGGATAATAATGCTAACTCCTTCATAGCTTACTATGAGGATTAAATGAGCCAATACACATAAAGTACATCAAACAGATTCTGATAGAGTGGTGCTTGATAAATTAGTTTTATATATTTACTTAATAGCTAGATTTTGATGGTAATGCTTTCAGAGTTATAATTTCCAGCTAGCATGTAGCCAACAAAAACATTTTGAAAATTAGTACAGTTGACAAAATCTTCAGAAATTCGAGTTGATTGATGGAAATTAGAATACAGGTATCCTTCACTTAAAATAACTTAAAAATACTATACTTCTGTTATATTACTGCTATAGACAACAATTAGAGGATGCAATTCACTTAATTTCTTAGGGTCATCCTTAGGAGAATACAGCAGGCAGCACATGGAGAACAGGGGAAGTGGAAAAGACTTGGAATAAACTGCGTTCTAAGTGGGCCCTCATTTCCTGCCTTATTTCCCCTACTGTCCCCTGCAAAGTGCTGGAAATTTCAGTCCTTTACTTTACATTCTTTCTCCCACCAAAGATTCAATAGAAGGCATGCCAAGACTATGAGTGTCTGCAAAAACTCTTTAAAAATGCCAAAAAAGATTTAAAACATTCCTTTAGATATGAATTTAGAATTGTTATGATATTTAGAGTCAAACTGCTGAACTTGAGGATTACTGTCTCTACAAAGAAAGTTTGTAAGTCTGAATTAGTGCCAGAATTTCTGAAACTATCTTTTCAACTGGAGAAAGGGAGTTCAAGCCAAAAAGAGAGCTTTTCATCTCAATGACCAGCAAATAAGAAATCAGCATTTGTTGAATTAAATATGCCTGACAACCACAATACCTGACAACCTCAAATTAACATTTATCCATAAAAGCATTTATGCCAAATTCAAAAAAAGACTACCATCTACAGCTTACAGGTCACATGTAGAGCAAAGGCAATAATTTTTGTTGAAATTCTTTTTCCCTGTGTCTACACAGTACTGATATTTCTTTTTTTTTGAGGCATAGTCTTGCTCTGTCGCCCAAGCTGGAGTGCAGTGGCCCAATCTCGGTTCACTGCAAGCTCCGCCTCCCGGGTTCACGCCATTCTCCTGCCTCAGCCTCCTGAGTAGCTGGGACTACAGGCGCCCACCACCATGCCCGGCTAATTTTTTTTTGTATTCTTAGTAGAGACGGGGTTTCACCATGTTAGCCAGGATGGTCTCGATCTCCTGATTTTGTGATCTGCCCACCTTGGCCTCCCAAAGTGCAGGGATTACAGGCGTGAGCCACCACGCCTGGCCGGTATTTCTATTCTAAATCTCTGCAACCTTATTTACCTGGCCATTGTTCATCTCATTAAGGAATGATCCAATGTCAAAATCGTTTAAGACTGGCATAAATGATACCCCATATACTTATCCTTTAAAGCAAATGGTCTCGGCTGGGCGCGGTGGCTCACGCTTGTAATCCCAGCACTTTGGGAGGCTGAGGCGGGCGGATCACGAGGTCAGGAGATCGAGACCACGGTGAAACCCCGTCTCTACTAAAAATACAAAAAAATTAGCCGGGCGTGATGGCGGGCGCCTGTAGTCCCAGCTACTCGGAGAGGCTGAGGCAGGAGGATGGCGTGAACCCGGGAGGCGGAGCTTGCAGTGAGCCGAGAGATCGCGCCACTGCACTCCAGCCTGGGCGACAGAGTGAGACTCCGTCTCAAAAAAAAACCAAAAAAACAAAATAAAGCAAATGGTCTCTTTCCATGATTCCACAATAACCCACAGATGACTTTCATTTCCCTGATACATTTACCATCTGACTAGTAAATTATGGCCTCGGATTTCTGTGAGGCTTGGGTTCCTTCTCTTGCTTACCCATTCACTCTCCCAAAAGGTTACCCTCTTTTCCAACCTTTTTCATTACTGCCATTTGTAATGCTTCTTATTTTCAAATAAACTTCTCTAGATCCTTTACAGAACCTCAGTCTACCTTTTGGCTCTAATTGAAACCAGCTTTCCCACACGACACCACTTCTATTCCAGCTGAGTCAAAACGGCAACTATTCTTTCTCTTATACCTCTCACACAGAAAACAGGGAGATAACAGTATTGTCCTGTCTTCTTTCTATTGCAGCACACATATGATTACTCCAAAAGTCTCCTGCAAAACCTTCCTCCTTTACTTATAACTAGGATCTAACAACTAACCTAATTATTCATCATTATCATCAATCAACTTCTCAGTCACTCTCCAAATTACATATAAGTTTTGATCTTACTATCTAATTTACCTTTCCAGCCACCATTAGCCTGGGCAAATTCCAGATCCATGTGAACATCCTAGCTGCTCTCCTCCTTAAGGAGTGAAGAGATAGCCACTACCCAATTGAATAATCCACCTCTGTAACTACTCGCTTTATTATCCACAACAACTACTTATCTGAAATCTTAAAACTCATTATCTTGGCCCATAACCCCAAGCCCTTATCCTTTGTCTCTTTCACTCCTATTCCCCATCACACTTCACCCTTTAGCTTCACGGAAACTTTTGGTGTTAATGTTCTTCCACTTTCTCCCCACCTATCAGCCTTGTCTTGGCTTTAGTGTGTTCCCTCTCCAGCCTAAACCCCCAAGATACATAACTTCAACCACTCTCACTGCAATACTTTCAACTTTTGGCCCCTGGGTCTTCCCACACCACTCTCCTTTGTCAAGTCCTGCCTCCACCAATACCAGAACATTTTGACTGCCTAGCTTTTCTGTTTCCACACAGTGGCTGCTGGGTACTGCAGAGAGAGACAGAGGGAAGGAATGAAAATATATACACACAACAGAGACCACCACACAAACCCATGGTCATCAAACCCATCTTGGTCTCTCTACATTTTCCAAGTGAACTCCAACTCCCATTGCCCCAGTAACTATTCCAAATCCTCACAACTCTCTTCCAGCTTTTGATTCCACCACCTCCACCTCATACTTCTCAGAATGTGTCCTCACTTCCTCTTTCAAAGAGAAAACAGCAGACTTCAGGTAGAAATATTTCTCCCCAAATTAGCATCCTTACCACCTTTTCCTTTTAAAAGTTTTCTTCTTTTTTTGTAGAGATGGAGGTCTCACTATGTTGCCCATAAGACTAGGCTTGAACTCCTGGTCTCAAGCAATCCTCCCACCTTGGCCTCCCAAAGTGCTGGGATTACAGGTGTTAGCCACCACACCCAGCCCCTCCCAACTCATTAAAACAGATGCCTCTTGAGTTAAACACCAAGCCTTCCCCCAGTGGTTTAGAGTGTCCCCCCTATTACTATCTTTAGAGACAATACGTCAATCATACATGCCCACTCTCTCTCACATCTCATCTATCCACTGGTCATTTTCCCTCAGGATAAATATATATTCACATCTCTACCAACCAAAAAAGAAAAAAAAAATTCAATTTTAAGTCAGACTCCCTCTATCTCCCTTAAGAAGTTCTGGTAGGAGCAAGCTACAGGTGTTTGGACATTCTCATTTTCCATTCACTACCTAACCTGTAGCAAACTGGTCTCTATAATTCCAGTAAAGTCACTGATAAGCAACCCTATCAACTAGGTACTTGTATTAGTACTTTACAAATGGGGCACACAAAAAGATTAAATAACTTGCCCAAGGATACAAACTAGTAATTGCAGGTGCCAGGATGTACACATAGGCACTGTGAATCTGGAGCCCAGATTCTTTTTTTTTTTTTTTTTAATTATACTTTAGCGTTTTAGGGTACATGTGCACAATGTGCAGGTTTGTTACATATGTATCCATGTGCCATGTTGATTTCCTGCACCCATTAACTCGTCATTTAGCATTAGGTGTATCTCCTAATGCTGTCCCTCCCCCCTCCCCCCACCCCACAACAGTCCCCGGAGCATGATGTTCCCCTTCCTGTGTCCACGAGTTCTCATTGTTCAATTCCCACCTATGAGTGAGAACATGCGGTGTTTGGTTTTTTGTCCTTGCGATAGTTTACTGAGAATGATGTTTTCCAGTTTCATCCATGTCCCTACAAAGGACACGAACTCATCATTTTTTATGGCTGCATAGTATTCCATGGTGTATATGTGCCACATTTTCTTAATCCAGTCTATCGTTGTTGGACATTTGGGTTGGTTCCAACTCTTTGCTATTGTGAATAGTGCCGCAATAAACATACGTGTGCATGTGTCTTTATAGCAGCATGATTTATAGTCCTTTGGGTATATACCCAGTAATGGGATGGCTGGGTCAAATGGTATTTCTAGTTCGAGATCCCTGAGGAATCGCCACACTGACTTCCACAATGGTTGAACTAGTTTACAGTCCCACCAACAGTGTAAAAGTGTTCCTATTTCTCCACATCCTCTCCAGCACCTGTTGTTTCCTGATTTTTTAATGATGGCCATTCTAACTGGTGTGAGATGGTATCTCACTGTGGTTTTGATTTGCATTTCTCTGATGGCCAGTGATGAGGAGCATTTCTTCATGTGTTTTTTGGCTGCATAAATGTCTTCTTTTGAGAAGTGTCTGTTCATGTCCTCTGCCCACTTTTTGATGGGGTTGTTTTTTTTCTTGTAAATTTGTTTGAGTTCATTGTAGATTCTGGATATTAGCCCTTTGTCAGATGAGTAGGTTGCAAAAATTTTCTCCCATTGTGTAGGTTGCCTGTTCACTCTGATGATAGTTTCTTTTGCTGTGCAGAAGCTCTTTAGTTTAATGAGATCCCATTTGTCGATTTTGGCTTTTGTTGCCATTGCTTTTGGTGTTTTAGACATGAAGTCCTTGCCCACGCCTATGTCCTGAATGGTATTGCCCAGGTTTTCTTGTAGGATTTTAATGGTTTTAGGTCTATCATATAAGTCTTTAATCCATCTTGAATTAATTTTTGTATAAGGTGTAAGGAAGGGATCCAGTTGCAGCTTTCTACATATGGCTAGCCAGTTTTCCCAGCACCATTTATTAAATAGGGAATCCTTTCCCCATTTCTTGTTTTTGTCAGGTTTGTCAAAGATCAGATAGTTGTAGCTATGCGGCATCATTTCTGAGGGCTCTGGTCTGTTCCGTTGATCTATGTCTCTGTTGTGGTACCAGTACCATGCTGTTTTGGTTACTGTAGCCTTGTAGTAGAGTTTAAAGTCAGGTAGCGTGATGCCTCCAGCTTTGTTCTTTTGGCTTAGGATTGACTTGGTGATGCGGGCTCTTTTTTGGTTCCATATGAACTTTAAAGTAGTTTTTTCCAATTCTGTGAAGAAAGTCATTGGTAGCTTGATGGGGATGGCATTGAATCTATAAATTACCTTGGGCAGTATGGCCATTTTCACGATATTGATTCTTCCAACCCATGAGCATGGAATGTTCTTCCATTTGTTTGTATCCTCTTTTATTTCATTGAGCAGTGGTTTGTAGTTCTCCTTGAAGAGGTCCTTCACATCCCTTGTAAGTTGGATTCCTAGGTATTTTATTCTCTTTGAAGCAATTGTGAATGGGAGTTCACTCATGATTTGGCTCTCTGTTTGTCTGTGATTGGTGTACAAGAATGCTTGTGATTTTTGTACATTAATTTTGTATCCTGAGACTTTGCTGAAGTTGCTAATCAGCTTAAGGAGATTTTGGGCTGAGACAATGGGGTTTTCTAGATATACAATCATGTCATCTGCAAACAGGGACAATTTGACTTCCTCTTTTCCTAATTGAATACCCTTTATTTCCTTCTCCTGCCTGATTGCTCTGGCCAGAACTTCCAGCACTATGTTGAATAGGAGCAGTGAGAGAGGGCATCCCTGTCTTGTGCCAGTTTTCAGCGGGAATGCTTCCAGTTTTTGCCCATTCAGTATGATATTGGCTGTGGGTTTGTTGTAGATAGCTCTTATTATTTTGAGATACGTCCCATCAATACCTAATTTATTGAGAGTTTTTAGCATGAAGGGTTGTTGAATTTTGTCAAAGGCCTTTTCTGCATCTATTGAGATAATCATGTGGCTTTTGTCTTTGGTTCTGTTTATATGCTGGATTACATTTATTGATTTGCATATGTTGAACCAGCCTTGCATCCCAGGGATGAAGCCCACTTGATCATGGTGGATAAGCTTTTTGATGTGCTGCTGGATTCGGTTTGCCAGTATTTTATTGAGGATTTTTGCATCAATGTTCATCAAGGATATTGGTCTGAAATTCTCTTTTTTGGTTATGTCTCTGCCAGGTTTTGGTATCAGGACGATGCTGGCTTCGTAAAATGTGTTCGGGAGGATTCCCTCTTTTTCTATCGATTGGAATAGTTTCAGAAGGAATGGTACCAGTTCCTCCTTGTACCTCTGGTAGAATTCAGCTGTGAATCCATCAGGTCCTGGACTCTTTTTGGTTGGTAAGCTATTGATTATTGCCACAATTTCAGAACCTGTTATTGGTCTATTCAGAGATTCAACTTCTTCCTGGTTTAGTCTTGGGAGGGTGTATTTGTCGAGGAATTTATCCATTTCTTCTAGATTTTCTAGTTCATTTGCATAGAGGTGTTTGTAGTATTCTCTGATGGTAGATTGTATTTCTGTGGGATCGGTGGTGATATCCCCTTTTTCGTTTTTTATTGCATCTATTTGATTCTTCTCTCTTTTCTTCTTTATTAGTCTTGCTAGTGGTCCATCAATTTTGTTGATCTTTTCAAAAAACCAGCTCCTGGATTCATTAATTTTTTGAAGGGTTTTTTGTGTCTCTATTTCCTTCAGTTCTGCTCTGATTTTAGTTATTTCTAGCCTTCTGCTGGCTTTTGAATGTGTTTGCTCTTGCTTTTCTAGTTCTTTTAATTGTGATGTTAGGGTGTCAATTTTGGATCTTTCCTGCTTTCTCTTGTGGGCATTTAGTGCTATAAATTTCCCTCTACACACTGCTTTGAACGTGTCCCAGAGATTCTGGTATGTTGTGTCTTTGTTCTCGTTGGTTTCAAAGAACAGCTTTATTTCTGCCTTCATTTCATTATGTACCCAATAGTCATTCAGGAGCAGGTTGTTCAGTTTCCATGTAGTTGAGTGGTTTTGACTGAGTTTCTTAATCCTGAGTTCTAGTTTGATTGCACTGTGGTCTGAGAGACAGTTTGTTATAATCTCTGTTCTTTTACATTTGCTGAGAAGAGCTTTACTTCCAACTATGTGGTCAATTTTGGAATAGGTGTGGTGTGGTGCTGAAAAAAATGTATATTCTGTTGATTTGGGGTGGAGAGTTCTGTAGATGTCTATTAGGTCCACTTTATATAGAGCTGAGTTCAATTCCTGGATATCCTTGTTAACTTTCTGTCTCGTTGATCTGTCTAATGCTGACAGTGGGGTGTTAAAATCTCCCATTATTATTGTGTGGGAGTTTAAGTCCCTTTGTAGGTCACTGAGGACTTGCTTTATGAATCTGGGTGCTCCTGTGTTGGGTGCATATATATTTAGGATAGTTAGCTCTTCTTGTTGAATTGATCCCTTTACCATTATGTAATGGCCTTCTTTGTCTCTTTTGATCTTTGTTGGTTTAAAGTCTATTTTATCAGAGACTAGGATTGCAACCCCTGCCTTTTTTTGTTTTCCAGTTGCTTGATAGATCTTCCTCCATCCCTTTATTTTGAGTCTATGTGTGTCTCTGCACGTGAGATGGGTTTCCTGAATACAGCACACTGATGGGTCCTGACTCCTTATCCAGTTTGCCAGTCTGTGTCTTTTGATTGGAGCATTTAGCCCATTTACATTTAACGTTAATATTGTTATGTGTGAATCTGATCCTGTCATTATGATGTTAGTTGGTTATTTTGCTCGTTAGTTGCTATAGTTTCTTCCTAGCCTCGATGGTCTTTACAATTTGGCATGTTTTTGCAGGGGCTGGTACCGGTTGTTCCTTTCCATGTTTAGTGCTTCCTTCAGGAGCTCTTTTAGGGCAGGCCTGGTGGTGACAAAATCACTCAGCGTTTGCTTGTCTGTAAAGTATTTTATTTCTCCTTCACTTATGAAGCTTAGTTTGGCGGGATAGGAAATTCTGGGTTGAAAATTCTTTTCTTTAAGAATGTTGAATATCGGCCCCCACTCTCTTCTGGCTTGTAGAGTTTCTGCTGAGAGATCAGCTGTTAGTCTGATGGGCTTCCCTTTGTGGGTAACCCGACCTTTCTCTCTGGCTGCCCTTAACATTTTTTCCTTCATTTCCACTTTGGTGAATCTGACAATTATGTGTCTTGGAGTTGCCCTTCTCGAGGAGTATCTTTGTGGCGTTCTCTGTATTTCCTGAATCTGAATGCTGGCCTGCCTTGCTAGATTGGGGAAGTTCTCCTGGATAATATCTTGCAGAGTGTTTTCCAACTTGGTTCCATTCTCCCCATCATTTTCAGGTACACCAATCAGACGTAGGTTTGGTCTTTTCACATAGTCCCAAATTTCTTGGAGGCTTTGTTCATTTCTTTTTATTCTTTTTTCTCTAAACTTCCCTTCTCTCTTCATTTCATTCATTTCATCTTCTATCAGCGATACCCTTTCTTCCAGTTGATCGCATCTGCTACTGAGGCTTCTGCATTCTTCGCGTAGTTCTCGAAACTTGGCTTTCAGCTCCATCATCTCCTTTAAGCCCTTCTCTCCATTGGTTATTCTAGTTATCCATTCTTCTAATTTTTTTTCAAAGTTTTTAACTTCTTTGCTATTGTTTTGAATTTCCTCTCGTAGCTCAGAGTAGTTTGATCGTCTGAAGCCTTCTTCTCTCAACTCATCAAAGTCATCCTCCATCCAGCTTTGTTCCGTTGCTGGTGAGGAACTGCGTTCCTTTGGAGGAGGAGAGGTGCTCTGTTTTTTAGAGTTTCCAGTTTTTTTGGTCTGTTTTTTCCCCATCTTTGTGGTTTTGTCTACTTTTTGTCTTTGATGATGGTGATGTACAGATGGGTTTTTGGTGTGGATGTCCTTTCTGTTTGTTAATTTTCCTTCTACCAGACAAGACCCTCAGCTGCAGGTCTGTTGGAGTTTACTAGAGGTCCACTCCAGACCCTGTTTGGCTGGGTGTCAGCACCGGTGGCTGCAGAACAGCAGATTTTCGTGAGACCACAAATTCAGCTGTCTGATAGTTCCTCTGAAAGTTTTGTCTCAGAGGAGTACCCGGTTGAATGAGGTGTCAGTCTGTCCCTACTGGGGGGGTGCCTCCCAGTTAGGCTGCTCAGGGGTGAGGGACCCACTTTAGGAGGCAGTCTGTCCGTTCTCAGATCTCCAGCTGCGTGCTGGGAGAACCACTATTCTCTTCAAAGCTGTCAGTCAGACAGGGACATTTAAGGCTGTGGAGGTTCTCGCTGAGTTTTTGGTTGTCTGTGCCCTGCCCCCAGAGGTGGAGCCTACAGAGGCAGGCAGGCCTCCTTGAGCTGTGGTGGGCTCCACCCAGTTCGAGCTTCCTGGCTGCTTTGTTTACCTAAGCAAGCCTGGGCAATGGCGGGCGCCCCTCCCCCAGCCTCGTTGCCACCTTGCAGCGTGATCTCAGACTGCTGTGCTAGCAATCGGCAAGACTCTGTGGGCATAGGACCCTCCGAGCCAGGTGCGGGACACAATCTCCTAGTGTGCCGTTTTCCAGGCCCGTTGGAAAAGCGCAGTATTAGGACGGGACTGACCCGATATTCCAGGTGCCGTCTGTTTCCCCTTTCTTTGACTAGGAAAGGGAACTCCCTGACCCCTTGCGCTTCCGGAGTGAGGCAATGCCTCGCCCTGCTTGGGCTCGTGCACAGTGCGCTTCACCGACTGTCCTGAACCCACTGTTAGGCACTCCCTAGTGAGATGAAACCGGTACCTCAAGCAGAAATGCAGAAATCACCCGTCTTCTGTGTCGCTGGGGCTGGGAGCTGGAGACCGGAGCTGTTCCTATTCGGCCATCTTGGCTCCCGAGCCCAGATTCTTAACCACCACCCTATGCTTCAAATTACAAACACATATATTATGCTTCTAATTCTATTTTATAAATCCTGGCTAAAGGAGTACACAAGGTGTGAGGTGGAGCACAGCTGGAGTTATTTCCAAATCTGTAATCTTTGTCAATAGCTAATGACACACTTACTGGCTTAACTGACATTTATTCACTATTTTGCTACATGTTTACTGGTTCCTTCTGAAGTGCCAATAAATGATCACTCTCAAATTTTTGCTTTTTAAGATAAAATATTCACTACCAATATATATTTCACAGATATTTAAAATTACTCATTTATAGAACAGATTCACAATTTATGTTGAGTTTACACCATTTTGTTTTTTTTTTTTCTGAAGACTATTGTTTTGGATTTACTGATATTTTCATTTAAAAAAAATTCTAGTATTTAAGTAGGTGTCTTAAATATATCTTTGCAAACAGAACTCTTATCACCTCCTGCCAATAGATGATTTGTGATTTTTATTGCCTATATCTATCTTTTTGGGGGGTTCTTTTTCTTTACCAACATCAATTTTTCTATTAACAAGTTTAAAAGATGGCTGGGCCGGGTGCGGTGGCTCACGCTTGTAATCCTAGCACTTTGGGAGGCCGAGGCGGGCGGATCACGAGGTCAGGAGATCGAGACCACGGTGAAACCCCGTCTCTACTAAAAATACAAAAAAAAATTAGCTGGGCGTGGTGGCGGGTGCCTGTAGTCCCAGCTACTCGGAGTCGCTGAGGCAGGAGAATGGCGTGAACCCGGAAGGCAAAGCTTGCAGTGAGCCAAGATCGCGCCACTGCACTCCAGCCTGGGTGACAGAGCCAGACTCCGTCTCAAAAAAAAAAAAAAAAAAAAAAAAGAAAGAAAAAAAGATGGCTGGGAGCGCGGTGGCTCATGCGTATAAACCCAGTATTTTCGGAGGCTGAGGCAAGCGGATCACTTGAGCCCTCACAGTTGGAGACAAACCTGGGCATATGGCAAAACCCCATCTCTACAAAACAATACAAAAATTAGCCAGGAGTGGTGGTGCATGCCTGTGGTGCCAGCCACTCGGGAATCTGAGGTGGGGGTATCACCTGATTCTGGGAGGTCAAGGCTGCAGTGAGCAGTGATCTCACCACTGCACTTCAGCCTGGGTGACAGAGTGCGACCCTATCTCAAAAAATAAATACACAATTTACTTCCTTAAATCAACATTTACTTTGATTCCTAGCATGGCTTTTCATTTCTGCAGGGCTCTTCTACTATATTTGCTCTATGGGCCTACGAAAACACTGAACATAAGTGAAATTTACTTTTTCAAAGTAGGGGGCACTCTTACACTAATCTCCTATTATAAAGAATGAGACTTCCCTTCTCTTTCCCACAGTAGAGGGCAGGGTGGAGGCAGGGTGGTTACTGTATTAGGTATTACAGAAAACTCTCCCAGTCTGTCTTCCACAAACTCAAGCCACAAACTCCTGCAGGGGTAGAGGGGGAAGGGAAGTTACTAATTTGGTGGGTTAGATTTAGCTTTCCTTGGACCTTATTTTTAACAAGAAGGAAATTAGGTTACTGCATAGAAAACAAGGCCATCTTTCCCTTTCTCACTCCAGCTCTTTGTCAGGCTGATAACTAGGTACATAAAGTAAGCCTCTAATCTTCTCGCCAGCTGCCAGATTAAGTGTAGTCAGAGTAGGCATGGCAGACTGAACTCTTACACAGTCTCACAGTCTAGATTTGTTGGTGATTGCAGCAGACTCTCAATTTATCCTTAGATCCATGTTATGGTCTCAAATTCTGCTGTTATCAGAGAGTCTAAATTTTAGAAAGAGATGCTGTGTCCATTATTTATCTCTTAGAACCTGGAGAGAGAAGAGCTAAATGATTGGCACTCCTAACCTCAAAATATACCATAAGCAAGTGTCAACAGATGGCGATCATCATTAAGCACATATTAAGTGCTAATACTTTTATATGTCCTTTTAATCTGATCTTGCAAGGTAAACATTTTTATCCAAATTCATTAATAAATGAATGTATTAATTCACTCATTAATGACTGAATGAATGCTAGGGTTCAGAGAAGTATTTGCACAAGCTTCCAAAGCTAGTAAATTTTACAAACAAGGTTCAATCTCAAATCTCTCTGATTCCAAAATTCTCAGTTAATGACCATACTCAATTTGATGAGAATAAAATACTACATCTAAGTTTGGTCAATGTATAGTATGGAAGTACGACCAATATTTAAACAATCATCAAAGATATGTTTGTCTGCCATGAAAAAGGAATAACTGATCCTCTAACAGTTGGTTAATGAAGTACTAGGTTCCACAGGGAATTCAGTTATTGAAAAATAATTAACTTTAATAACACTTGGTACAATAAAGATTGGAGGAAAAAATCTCCAATAACCTGATGCTCCATTTCCATCCAGGCTTCCTGTAGTAAATATGTAATGTTGCAATAAAGCTCCTTGAAAAATGAGTCATCCTGAACCAAATATAATCAACAAGATAATGATTAACCAAAAGCTGGCACAAATCCTAACAAAGTAATATAATTCAAATTCAGCCTCTTAAAAGATAACTCATGTTTAATGCTGGTATCTCAGAAATGTAAGCCAATGATTGGGTTTATGGAATGGTCTATATATTGGCACAAGCATATGCAAACGTACACTTTAAATTTTTCTATGTCTTGTATTTTTATACTTAGCATTATTTACCCACAAAACCTAACAAATGGACTTCACAGTGTCAGATCTACATTTCCCACTCTATACAAAACTCCGAAAAATTATTTTCTAATGTTTACTAAAATCAATTTATTTTTGCTTGTTTTAGTATGGCATAAAAACTGAGTATGACACATTAAACATTATAATACTATGAATACTGTATCCTTAAAATGTAATAATGTAATCTCTTTCACACAAAATTAAATTAGTTAATAGTCATGTAAGGCATATGCTGTAATGTTTTATCTGGTAGCATGATGAAGATATCATATACCCTCTTACTTGCAATGAAACAAATCTAACAAATGACTAAAGCAAGTTAGGAGAAATACATTCCATGGCCAAAAACAAGGCCAAGTTAACTGGATCCTGAAGGTATAAACCCATAATTCTGACCTAAGAAATACAGCTTCTGTAATCAATGAGCTAGCTAACCATGCAACTACTTTGAAAGAACTAATAATTTTATAATATAATACTGATTACCTAATTTGGAAATAAAGCAGTCTTTGCCAAACAATGTTTGTTACCGTTTATAAGGATATTTGTAAGAAAAAAATTAACTTTTAACTCTTATCTTACACCATACACAGAAATTAATCTAAGGTAGAACATAGACCTAAAAGCCAAAGCCCTAAGGAACAAATGATAAATCAGACCATCAAGATTAAAGATCCCTGCCAAGCAGTGGCTCACTCCTGTAATCCCAGCACTTTAGGAGCTGAGACAAGGGGATCACTTGAGCCCAGGAGTTCGAGACCAGACTGGGCAACATGGTAAAAATACCGTCTCTACAAAAAATACAAAAATAAGGTGGACATGGTGGTGCACATCAGTAGTCCCAGCTACTTGGGAGGCTGAGGTGAGAGGATCGCTTGAGCCCAAGAGGTGGAGGTTGGGCATCACATGAGCTACTGCACTCCAGCCTGGGCAACAGCGCAAGACCTTGTCTAAAAAGAAAAATAAATAAATAAGGTAAATTAAAAAGTCCTACTCAATCAAAAGATATCACTAAAAAAGTAACCAGGCAAGCCACAATGTAGGGGAAAATATTCACAAAATATTTTCTGACAAAAAATTTGTTTCCATAGTACAAGTCAACAATGATATAAATTATCCAGTGCAAAAAAAAAAAAAAAGAGAGAGAGACAGAGAAGTGAAAAATAAAGATCTGGATTAGGATTCAGGACTAGATACAAAAAAAAGAAAAGAAATATAAAGAAAATAATTGAAAAATATACAAATATACTTTGCCTAATCTTATTTAAAAGGACTTGATTTCCTTAACCAAACACCACAGGATATCCCATTTCAAATAAGCCATTAACATTACACATTAAAAGTTTATGATGACTATCTTTTTGAGTATATTTATATAGGCTGTAAAACAATGATTAATAAAATTTAAAATGAGCAAACATGAATTACCCTAAAAATGGTAAAAGGGAAATTCTACAGCTATTTCACAATAAAGTAATGTTAACACATTTTAAAATAAGACTGCAGGTCAGGCACAGTGTTTCAGGCCTGTAATCCCAGCATTCTGGGAGGCCAAAGGGAGAGGATCACTTGAGCCCAGGAGTTCCAGACAGTACAGGCAACATAGTGAGATCCCGTCTCTACAAAAAATAAAGATACTAGCTAGGTATGGTGGTGCATGCCTGTAGTCCCAGCTACCCTGGAGTCTGAAGCAGGAAGACTGCTTGAGCCCAGGAGGTCAAGGCTGCAGTGAGCCATGATTGTGCTGCTGCACAACAGCCTAGGTGACATACCAAGACCCCACTTCATTAAAAAAAGGAAAAAAAAATGCCTATAATGACTCAATAGATAAATGACGAAAGTGAAAATTTAAAAGCAAAATATATCAACAATGTCCCTTTAAGAAATCTCAGAAATGAAAAAGGTCAAAACTTAAAGGAATTTAAATCATTTTAGTTCTCCTTATAGCATCAGATTGGGTTTGGCCCTAAGAAATAAAATTGCAACAGCAACTTCTTTGCTAAGAAATTTTCCACTGTCAGTCTAAACAATCACACAGCAGACACCATTCTAAATGCTTTTCCTCTTTTTATTCTTCATCTGAAAACCACCTTCTACTAATTTTTCCTTCAGCAGAATAAACTGCATGCATGTTTTGCAGTACAGACATGTGTCAGTTCTGAGAAATGCATCACAGGCAATTTCATTGTGCAAAATCACAGAATGTACTTACACAAACCTAGATGGTATAGCCTACTACAGACCTGGGCTATATGGTATAACCTATTGCTCCTAGGTTACAAACTTGTACAGCATATTATGCACTGAATACTGTAGGCAATGGTAACACAATGGTATGTAAGCACAGAAAAGGTACAGTAAAATACGGTATTAAAATCTTATGGAAATGCCCTCATATGTGGTATATGACTGTTATTTACTATGAAACATATTGTACTGCAGCTAAAGACTAAGGTTTGGCTAAATGGAGCCAACCAGCCAAACATGTCAGTTTCCACCGCCTCCCTGACATACCCTATACTACCTCAGAGTCTGCAAAGCAGTTTCATGACTGTTGAGTTTCACCAATCACTCCTCCAGATTAGCAAAACCCTAAATGCTTTCTGCAGATGCACCAAGAATCTCAGGGTCTTTAGATAAGGACCACAGAAAAGTGAAAATCATGATACTGGAATCAATTGTTCTGAAGACTCAGAGAAGAACAAATGCTTCATTTATCACTGTTTTTCTGGGTTTTTGAATCCTAGTGGGAGCCAGTTATTCTAGCAAAATACATTCATGCTTTAACGTCTAGGGTTTCCAAATGATGCTCACCTATTTCTCATCTAGCTCTTCATATTGCAATCAAAGAGGCAGGAGGTGACCAAGATTTTTGTCATAAAAGGACTCTAGTATTTGAGGGACTGGAGTGGTCAGAATATGGTCTTTTAAAAAGAAAACAGTAGGCTGGGCACAGTGGCTCATGCCTGTAATCCCAGTACTTTGGGAGGCTGAGGCAGGTGAATCACTTGAGGTCAGGAGTTCAAGACCAGTCTGGCCAACATGGTGAAACCCTGTCTTTACTAAAAATATAAAAATTAGCCAGGCATGGTGGTGGGTGCCTGCAATCCCAGCTACTCAGGAGGCTGAGGCGGGAGAATCTCTTGAAGCCAGCAGGCAGAGGTTGCAGTTAAGCACCGAGATTGTGCCACTGTACTCCAGCATGGGCAACAGAGGAGCAAGACTACACCTCAAAAAAAACAAACAAACCAAAATCAAAACAAGAACAAAAACAAAAGCAAAGAAAAGAGTAACTTTCACTGAGGTATAAGACCCAGACTCTTGGGGAAATGACATTCAAAACTAGGGATTTTCTTTTTTTTTTTTTTTTTTGAGACAGAGTTTCCCTCTTATTGCAATGGCATGATCTCGGCTCACCACAACCTCTGCCTCCCGGGTTCAAACGTTTCTCCTGCCTCAGCCTCCCGAGTAGCTGGGATTACAGGCATGTGCCACCACGCCTGGCTAATTTTGTATTTTTAGTAGAGATGGGGTTTCACCATGTTGGCCTGGCTGGTCTCAAACTCCTGACCTCAAATGACCTACCTCAGCCTCCCAAAGTGCTGGGATTACAGGTGTGAGCCACCGTGCCCGGCCAGGTTTCTTATTGACCTCAGGTGATCCGCCCGCCTTGGCCTCCCAAAGTGTTGGGATTATAGGCGTGAGCCACCACACCTGGCAAAACTAGGGATTTTTAAAATTCAATTTGAGGTAGTGATAAAACATGAAGTGGCAATGGCAAAGAGAACTGAGTATAATACAAATAGGTAAATGAAAAGAGCATAAAATTAAATAATTTTAAATCAATATTAAACAATCTCAACAGACACAATTCGGGGTGGCTAATTCATAATTCCCCCAGGTGGCCATGTCTGCACTACCCTATCCTTCATTTGAGAAACTATCCACTCTCCCTCCTATTCTTCTAAACACTGGTTCTAAATGAGAACTCTTATCTTCCTACATGACCCTGCCCTTTCAACACATAATGATTAACAGGGGGATGAAATTTTGATGTAACAGGACCAAAGTCCTGCCTTGGAATTTCTCAAACTAGTGTTGAGGGAAGGAAACTTTGAGGATGTTGTTCCAGAGCGACTGGTAGCCATGACCACTGCTGCTGGGGAGAGATCATTTCAGAGAATAAAGCCAACATATAGAGAGAAATGGAAGAGACAGAGTTCTAATGATAATGTATAACTTACCCTCGATTATGTACATAATACATATTTTACTTTATATTAAGCATGACACACACTTCCCATGGTTATTCTAAGAATTAAAAAAAATAATGAACATAAAGGCACTTTGTAAACTAAGTTTATCAGGGCTTACTATTCAACAAATGCAATCACTTTGTCTTTCAATTTAAAAAGTATGCACATATATAAAGTAGAAAAGGTAGGTAATAAAATTCAATGTAAGATATGATTATAACCATAAAACAAATGCACAAGACCAGGGGCCTGCAAACTGGCTAGACAGCCAAATCCGGCCTGCCAACTGTTTTTGTGTGGCTTGCACACAAAGAATGGTTTTTGCATTTTTCTTTTTTTTTTAAGACAGAGTCTCGCTGTGGCCCAGGCTGAGTGCAGTGGCACGATCTCGGCTCACTGCAGGCTCCACCCCCCAGGGTTCACGCCATTCTCCTGCCTCAGCCTCCTGAGTAGCTGGGACTACAGGCGCCTGCCACCTCGCCCGGCTATTTTTTTGTATTTTTAGTAGAGACGGGGTTTCACCGCGTTAGCCAGGATGGTCTCGATCTCCTGACCTCGTGATTCGCCCGCCTCGGCCTCCCAAAGTGCTGGGATTACAGGCATGAGCCACCGCGCCCGGCTGGTTTTTGCATTTTTCAGTGTTTGGGGGAAAAAAATGGGTAAAAGAATTTTTTGCGATATGTGAAAGTTACATTAAGTTCAAATTTCAGTGTCCATAAATAAAGCTTTACTGGAAAACACGCACACTCATTTGTTTACACATTGTTTATGGCTGCTTTCATGCTACAACAAAGTAGCTGCCTTTACAGAAAGGTTGCCAACCCCTATATAAGACTATAAAGATACACACCAAAACACTTAAAATTATTGTCAGGAAGTCAGGATCATAAGTAATTTCATCTAGTCTCTACCTTTCCAATGTCTGAGATGTGATATTACTTTTTATGAAAACAAAACTTAAAAAAATAGCTTCTATCTGATTTCCCTCCGTTCACTGCATAGCTCATCTAATTCATCTAAGTCTTCCCCACATCACTAAATAGTACTACCAAGTTGATCAAGCTGAAAAACTAGGAGTTATCCGTGATTCACTCGTTTTCTTTATCCCTTACATCCATTCATCAAGCACATCCATAGGCCCCTCAAAATATATTCCAAACCCTACCGTTTCTTTTGCCATCACTACTCAAACTCTAGTCACTGTTATCTTTCATCACTACTCCTGCAAGAACCTCCTAACTATGACCTGACATTGTAGGGGGACTCAGCAGGAGGAGGGAATGGGAGGGAAGAGACTTAAGGTTGCAAAGAATAGAAGGTCTGGCAACAAGAGAATATAAATAACACATACACACTCAAATAGTCTAAAGCTTAAGTTCTATCATCCTGACAAGAATATCTTTAATTCTTAAAATAATTTTTTCAAGGAATATTTCTGCTTTCTTTCAACAAATCTTGCCTCTTCCCTGCATTTCTAAATTTAAAATCAAATTATAAGTACCTCTTCTGGTTGTAAAACACCATCACCTAAAAAAAAAAAAAAAAAGAAGCCCAATTTTGATGACTTTTTTTTTCCTCTTTGCATTTCAGATTGGGAATTTTGACTTAGTAATATGTCTCATGATGTTAGTAACCAAGGAAATGGATTAGCTGTCTTCATACAGCTATATAATTAAATAAAATTTTGTGACTGAATTATTCATAAAACACTCTTTCTTCAATATCCAACATAAGAGAACAGCAAATGAAAGAAGTATCGTATAGTGGAAAGCACCATATTTTGAAAGGCATGACTTGGGCTTCGGTGCTTTATCACACTAACTGTATGATATCAAACCAGCCCTCTTAAACCTTACAGTTTCCTCATTTATAAAATACGGATATTAATGTCTGTTCTAATTTCTAAGATTGTTAGTGAATTAAGGAGATCATGTTTTTGAAAGTAATTTTATTATCATTTATTTGAGACAGGTTCTCGCCCTGTCACAGAACCTGGAGTGCAGTAGCAAGATCACAGCTTACTGCCACCTTGAACTCCTGGACTCATGCAATCCTCTCATCTTGGCCTCCCAAGTAACAGGGACTGCAGATATGCACTACCACGCCTGGTTCACTTATTTTCTCTCTAGTAGAGACATGGTCTTGCTATGTAGCCCAGGCTGGTCTTGAACTCAATCTAGGAGAGACATGATAAGGGCCTGAAACAGGTCTCCTCCTCTCTTCCCTCGGTAGTGGGATAGGAGACATGGACAGATTTAAAATTAAAAAGGAAAAATCAACAAGACTCTCTTATGAATCAGGCACTTCATGAACATAATTTCAGGTACTTCCCATAGTAACTCTGAAATATTATCACTGTTTTAAAAATAAGGCTCATGGTTGGTCATGGTGGCTCATGCCTGTAATCCCAGCACTTTGGGAGGCCGAGTAGGGAGGACAGGACTGCTTGAGCCCAGGAGTCTGAGACCAGCCTAGGCAACAAAGTGAAATCCCATCTCTTAAAAAACTTAAAACAAACAAACAAAAAGGCTCAGAAAAGCTGTAAGTGGGATAACTGGGTTTGAACTTTAAAAAGTCTATGCTCTTTTTACTGATTTTGCTATGCCTATTTTTACCCGGGAATAATGTTGCCTACCTAGGCTCAAGTGATCCTCCTGCCTTGGACTCCCAAAGCGCTGGGATTACAGGTGTAAGCCACCATGCTTGGCCCTTGAAAGTAATTTTAAAAGTAGGCTGGGCATGGTGGTTCACGCCTGTAATCCCAGCCCTATGGGAAGCCAAGGTGGGCAGATCACCTGAGGTCAGGAGTTCGAGACCAACCTGGCCAACATGGTGAAATTCCATCTCTACTAAAAATACAAAAATTAGCCAGGCATGGTGCAGGTGCCTGTAATCCCTGCTACTCGGGATGCTAACACAGGAGGCAGAGGCTGCAGTGAGCCAAGATCGCACCACTGCACTCCAGCCTGGGTGACAAAGCAAGACTCTGTCTCAAAAAAAAAAAAAAAGTAATTTTAAAAGTAAACTCTAGGCTGGGCACGGTGGCTCAAGCCTGTAATCCCAGCACTTTGGGAGGCCGAGGTGGGCGGATCACAAGGTCAGGAGATCGAGACCATCCTGGCTAACATGGTGAAACCCCATCTCTACTAAAAAAAATACAAAAAATTAGCCGGGCATCGTGATGGCGGGCGCCTGTAGTCCCAGCTAAGCGGGAGGCTGAGGCAGGAGAATGGCGTGAACCCGGGAGGCAGAGCTTGCAGTGAGCCGAGATCGTGCCACTGCACTCCAGCCTGGGTGACAGAGCAAGACTCCGTTTCAAAAAAAAAAAAAGTAAACTCTAAAATATAAGTACCCAGGAGCGGTGGTTCATGGCCTGTAATCCCAGCTCTTTGAGAGGCTGAGACTGGCAGATCACTTGAGCCCAGGAGTTTGAGACCAGCCTGGGCAACATGGCAAAAACCCTTCTCAACACAAAAAAATACAAAAATTAGCCAGGCATGGTGGTGCGCACCCGTAGTCCCAGCTACTCTGCGAGGTGAGTGGGAGGATCACCTGAGCCCAGGAGGTCCTCTACATTATTTTCCATTTCCTCTACATTATTTTTCAAATATATAAAAATTTTAATTGAAACCTTTACTATGCAGCTATAGTAATTAAGACAATGTGGTATTTGCTTAGTGACAAACAGAGATTGACATAACAGAATACAGAGTGCAGAACTCCATCTACACATGTGGTCTGTTGATTTTCAGCAAAGGTGCCAAGGTAATTCAATGGAAAAAGGCTAATCTTTTCAATTAGTTCAACTGTGCTGGAACAAAAATCATCAGTGTGCAAATAAACGAACTTTGACCTCGTACCCTATACAAAAATTAACTCTAAAGAGATCACCGACCTAAAAATAAGAGCAAAAACCAAGAAATAATAAGAATCTTTGTGACCTTGGGTTAGGCAAAAATTCCTTAAGTAGGACACAAACAGTATAAACTACAAAAGAAAAAAATAAGTTGAACATCAAAATAAACTGATAAATGGATTTCACCAAACTAAAAAACTTTCACTCTTCTAAAGACTGTTAGTTTATGAAAAGGCAAGCCACAGACTGGGAGAAAATATTTGCAAACCACATTTTTTATACAGGACTTGTATCCAAAGCATATAAAATACTCTCAAAACTTAAGACAACCAATTTTTTTTTAAGAAATGAGCACCAAATAGGCAAATTCAGAGAAAGAAAACAGATTCATGTTGCTGGGGCCTGAAAGGAGATGTATACTCAAATGTTCACTGCAGCTTTATTCATAACAGCCAAAACTAATAGCAATTGAAATGTCCACCACCTAGTGAATAAACTAAGTGTGGTATATTCATACAAAGAAATATTACTCAGCAATGAAAAGGAATGAACTAGTGAAACAAACAACATGGATGAATCTCTAAAGCAATATGCTAAGTAAAAAGCACAAAAAAGACCACAGATTATAAGATCCCAGTCATGTGAAATTCTAGAAAAGACAAAATATGCTGGATGTGGTGGCTTACCCCGGTAATCCCAGAACTTTGGGAAGCTGAAGCAGGCAGATCACTTGAGCCCAGAGTTCAAGACCAGCCTGGGCAACATGGCAAAACCCCATTTCTACAAAAAATACAAAAAAAAATTAGCCGGGCACGGTGGTGTGTGCCTATAGTCCCAGCTACTTGGGAGGCTAAAGTGAGAGGATCACTTGAGCCCGGGAACTGGACATTACAGTGAAATGAGATCCTGCCACTGCACTCCAGCCTGGGCAACACAGCAAGAGCCTGTCTCAAAAAAAAAAAAAAAAAAAAAAAGAAGAAAAAAAAGACAAAATATAATGGAAAAAAGCACATCAGCAGTTGCCAAGAATTGGAGTCTACATAGACGGAAGGGACTGACTACAAAGAGGCATGAGAGAATTTTTTAGGTAACGAAAATGTTCTGTATCTTGATTGTAGTAGTGAATCCACAATGATATAAATTTTTTAAAGACCCATTGTACTCCTAAAATTGTCATTTTATTATACGTAAAGGACAGCTCAATAAAGCTGATTAAAAAATTTTGAAATCTGAAAACTACTCTGTAGTTCTACTCTTTCACTAAAACCAAGATATGAAATGCTCTAATGTTGTTTTTAAACAAAGGACTGTGAGAATTTGCTATCGAAAATGCATTTGATAATGAAAATGCCAGACAAATCCCCAAAGGAGCAGAGTATACCCAGTTTTAAATAAATCCAATGAAGTCTGACAGAAATAGCTAACTGCCTTATCCAGGGTTAAAACAAAATGTCAGTGATGTGAGGCAGGAAGAGATTAATAAGCAAAGCAAAGAAAATGATTCTCAAAAGCTTGCTCTAAAAACACTTTCTCATACATTTCTTAGGAATGTGTCTTTATCTTATCTGTTGTTTTTCAAATTCCATAATCTACCCTAGGGTATACAGCAAGTTTGTCAAGTTAAAGGCATTAAAAATATTTACCTTACAGTTAAAAATTTTTTTTCAAGTATAAATTAAAGACTTTCAAAAAGTCAAAAATCAAATTCATTGTGGATCCAGAACGAACCAACCTGTGCTTAATACAGGGAAATAAAAGTGCATAGTAACGTAGTTCAGGATCTCCTTATTTTGGCTATGTATTTTTCTGTGGCAATTATAAGCTATTTGGAAAATAAGTGATTCAATCCAAAGTAGGTAGGTAGCATTATTCCCAGGTAAAAACAGACACAGCAAAGTTCAGTAAAACAAGCATAGACTTTTTTTTTTCACTATTTCCTCGTGCCTTTATTTAATTGATATATTTAAGTGTTAGTTCTTTCCACTTTTTTTTTATTATTATACTTTAGGTTTTAGGGTACATGTGCACAATGTGCAGGTTAAAACAAGCATAGACTTTTTAAAGATCAAACTCGTTATCCCACTTACAGTTTTCTGGGGACTTTTTAATTGGTATTATAAAATAATGATATTTCAGAGTTACTATGAACACTTAAAATTATATGCATAAAGTGCCTGATTCATAAAAGAGTCTTGTAGATTTTTCCTCTAATCTTAAATCTGTCTGTATCTCCTTTCCCATTACTGAAGAAAAGAGGGAAGACCTGTTTCAGGCCCTTCATGTCTCTCCTAGATTACTGCAAAAACTCCACGCTGATATTCCTATTTTCAATATTGTCTGCTCCAATTCATTCTCCCCAGTACCAGCAGACTAACCTTTCTAAAATCCAAACTTGATTACAAGTCCTTTACTGGTTTCCCCTATCACCTTCAGGCCCAAAGCCAAACTCTTCAGCATGACACTGAAGATAATCAGTGATATAGTCCTCTCCTGCCTTCATCTCTCATCTCTATACTCAATTATTAATATTTACTTAGCAGTTCCCCAAAGACCCCATGCTATGTTCAGAACAGTATAGTTAAAGAAGTCTCTCTAACTGCCTAGAAGTAAATCATGGCTCAACCTTAAGCCAAGGCTGAACGAGTTTCAACCTTAAGCAAGGGTTGAAAACTTTTTTCTATAAAAAACCAGACAGCAGAGATTTTTCGGCTCTGCAGGCCATTTGGTCTCTGTTACAACTACTCTACTCTGCCACTGTCATGTGACAGCAGTTACAGACAATCCCTAAGTAAATGAGTATGGCTGTGTTCCAATACAGTTTTATTTATGGATATTGAAATTTGAATTTCATATAATTTTCATGTGTCACAATATTTTTATTTTCCAACTACCTAAAAATGTACAAACCATTTTCACAGACAGAACGAAAAAGAGACCAGGCTGGCCAGAAGGTGGTAGTCTGTCAACCCCTAATCCTGAGCAAATTATTTTCTCTCTTTTCAACTCAGTTTCTTTACAAAATGAAAAAAAAAAAAAAAATCAATATATATTCAGGTATTATATTATTCCAGGACCAATGATTCCGCCAATATGTCACAGATGTATCATTGCACAAAGGAGAGAAAAGTAGATTACATAAAAACAAAAAGTTAAAGAGAATTGTATCAATCCACTGATCCTATGGTTTTCCCATCGGCCAAAGCGGTTAGGCACTGTATATGAGAGCAGTTACCATTCAAAAGGCAATATATTCAACCTAGTATAAGGCACATTCTTGTCCTTAACAAATGTATTTCCTAATTGAAGAGACAAGATAAACATGAAATACTTAAAGGGCTATATATGACTTAAGAACATAAGGCAAATATATGATTGATCTCTGTAAGCAAAATCAAATGTGCCAGATTTCAGAAAATAGGAGAGAAAATCCCTGTGGATTAAAGTGGTCAAAAGAAGAGATGGACTTAAACTACTTTGGATAAACAGGAATTAGTAAGAGAAAGGAGATATTAAATAAATAAAGGTATAAGAAGAAACCAGTTAACAAAAAACTAAGCAAGAAAAGGGATACAGAGGGAATCCATGTAGGGGCGCAGTAAGGGGTGAAGCTGGAAAGGTAGGTGAGAGCCAGGTGGCAGGACAACTTGGACACCATACTAGAGTTTATCTCATAGAAACTTGAGATGAACGTTCTTAAACCAGGGAGTGACAATGAAAATGGTGTGTTAGCACCGGGGCCTGTTGTGGGGTGGGAGGAGTGGGGAGGGATAGCATTAGGAGATATACCTAATGTTAAATGACGAGTTAATGGGTGCAGCACACCAACATGGCACATGTATACATATGTAACAAACCTGCACGTTGTGCACATGTACCCGAAAACTTAAAATATAATAATAAAAAAAAGAAAATGGTGTGTTAGAATGAATAATCTGGTGGCCATATGCAGGTTAAGAAAGAATGAGATAAAAACCCTATCAATGGTTTTCAAACTACTGAAAACAACTCTTTGTTGCTGTGACATAGACTCATTCAAAAAACATTTAACACCATCTTATAGGTGCTACTACTAAACAACTCTTCAGAGCACAGCAAATAGCCCAAATTGCTTTAGGTACCAAAGTAGGTGTTAAAGTCCGGAAAGAAAGAGGGCCAGAAGGTGAAAGAGGTGACCTCATCCTGGTCGCACAACCCACATTTTGCTTCTACCAACACAACCACCCACAAACAGCTGTTTTAAGACCTCCCCAGCATCCTGAGAATTATCTAGTAACTGGATATAGGTCCTGAATCCAGATTGATAAACGGTGACCTATAATAATTAACCTGAAAAAAAAGATTTTATTGAAATACAGCCAGATTATTTAATAAGAAAAAAATACTAAAAATAAAAAGAAATATATGTCCAACCATAAAGGTAGCATAGTGCATTATTTATACCTGTATACATAGTATTATATTTATACCTTAAATATAAATGATTTAAAAAAAAGGAACTGAGAATGGAAGCCTGCAAAAAGCATATGTGTATTTTATACATATATATACATATACCAAAAACCTATCAAAATCAGATACAGTGACTAACATGTATGATAACAAAGTAGCCCTAGGACAGCTATCAATGTTGTAACTACCTGTTTTGTATCCCCAAGATTACTTTTCTGTATAATCTGACATAACCATATCCCACACAGGTTATATCACCAACATCTAAGAAAAAAGGATAATGTGCTTATAACTGACAATGTACACATCAATTGTTTATACAGAAGCCACTGACCTCCTAAGAGTGAATAATTTAATTAAAATTCTTTATTGTCTATCTCCCCTCACAACAATACAAGCTTCATGAGAGCAGGGATTTTTGTTTTGTTCACTGACATATTCCCAGTATGAAAACAATGCCTGGCATGTAGTACTTACTTAATAAATATTTGTTAAATCATTAGATTTTCATTCTGGGAGCTATAATTAGTTTCAGTCACCACTCTGTCACCCAGGTTGGAGCACAGTGGTGCGATCTCAGTTCACTGCAACCTCCACCTCCCAGGCTCAAGCAATCTCCCCACCTCAGCCTCCTGAGTACCTGGGATCACAGGCATGCACCACCATGCCTGGCTAATTTTTTGTACTTTTGGTAGAGACGGGCAGTGGGGTGTGGGGGGCCTCATCCAATACAACTGGTATCCTTGTAAGAAGAGGAAATTCGGACACACAGACACCAGTGATATGTGCACACAAAGAAAAGGCCACATGAGGACACAGAAGATGGCAACCTACAAGCTAGGGAGGGAAGTGTTACAAGAAATCAAACCTGATGAAACATTGATTTCTGACCTCTAGCTTCCAGAACTGTGAGAAAATATGTTTCTGTTGTTTAAACCACCCAGTCTGTAGTAATTTTGTATGGTAGCTCTAGCAGACTAATAGACATGTAAACAAGATTTGGGAAGTGATATAAAATAAATAAGTATTTGGGATATTTGGTGGAAAAGCTATAGTTTTCAATTTTTTCATTAAAACTATTGTTTTCTCTAAAAATGATTAGGCCTCTCCCCTTCCCCCATAGTTCAGTCCTAAAGGCAGCCAGTGCAAGGCAAGTGTGTAAGGAGGTCATTCTGGCAGAGGAGCAGCACAGCATGGGGTGTCAGTTTAGTGCAACAACCAGGTGGATGAGAAAGGCAGCCTGGCATAGGATGCTGGAGCCCTGGTGGGATGAGAATGTCAGCACAGGATGAGGGGGCAGCCCAGCACAGGTTCAATCAGAACCTGAACAAGCAAGGAAGTAGAAACCAGTGGAGACAGGAAATTGATTATGTAGGGGAGGACTCATCAAATGAATAAATACATTAAGCATAATGGAAGCCAGGTTTCTGTTGGGGAAGTAACTATATATAAAAGGAGGAAACTAAAATTAACCCTATGCTGTTGTAAAAAGATACCTGTAACTATATCTATATATTGCCACACACATATGTACATAAATACATTCCTAAATTTTAACTACTGTGACGAGGACTCCAGCAGCATTGAACACAACTAGCGCATAGAGCTTGGTTTCTAAATACCTTTCTCCATAAAAGAACTAGGACTCCTTGGCAAAATGGCTGATTCTAGGGCTGGAGCAAAAAGAGCACAAGATGAACCTGGATCATCTTATTGTGTCACAAAACAAGAAAGTCATCAAAGAATGATGAGAACATGGCAAAAGAACAAAGAAGACAGTTTAGAGGGGTATCTACTTGCCAAAACAGGGTCAATTTAAGCATCAAAATAAATAGTAATGGATTATAACCCATCAAAAAAATAAGAAACCTGGCCAGGCGTGGTGGCTCACACCTGTAATCCCAGCACTTTGGGAGGCTGAGGTAGGTCATTTGAGGTCAGGAGTTTGAGACCAGCCAGGCCAACACAGTGAAACCCCAACCCTACTAAAAATACAAAAATTAGCCAAGTGGTAGTGGCGCGTGCCTGTAAACCCAGCTACTCAGGAGGCTGAGGCAGGAGAATCACTTGAGCCCAGGAGGCGGGGGACGCGGTGAGCCGCGATCACACCACTGCACTCCAGTCTGGGCAATAGAGTGAGACCCTGTCTCGAATACAAAATAAAATAAAAATGAAAAAATAAGAAACCTGAGTCCATACAGATATAAACCAATAAACTGAAGGTCTGATGAAGAACTAAATATTTAAATAGTTCCAAAGCATATTTTACAAAATAGCTATTAACTACCAGGTAAAACAAGTAAAACAAGAAAAATAATTTTGCAATTATTAAAATTGTAAAATTGTGGGCAAGTCTAGCAGACACCAAGTGATCAGAATGGACATCATGAGTAATGGGATAAATAAAAATTGTGTGCCACCTAATAGGATGCAATGAGACAAACACAGCTTCACTTCTGTGGCATTTCTCCCAAAATTGCATAATTTGAATCTAATCAGGATGAAACATCAAATTTAGGGACAGTCTACAAAACAACTGGAGGGCAACTTTCCAAAGTGTCAAGGTCACAAAACCTAAGGAAGACTAAGGAACTGTTCCATATCAAAGAGACTAAAGAGACATGAAAACTAAATTCAACATGTAATTGTGAACTAGATCTTTTTGCTATAAAAGACATTATTGAAACAATTAGTGAAACTAGAATGGGTCTGAGAATTAGTAATGTATCAACATTTCCTGATTTTGTTGGTTGTAGTACGGCTGTGTAGGAGAAAGCCTTACTTACAGGAAATAAACACTAAAATGTTAGAGGGTGATAGGGCATCCATTTAGCAATTTAATTCTCAAATTGTTATAGCATAAAGAAGACAGGCACTTTCATCACCTCTTGGACTAGGTAAAGGTTGCAAAGATAGGTCTACAGAGGCCAGGAAAGAAATGACTAAAACAAGGTGCATGTAAGTTAGGGACTGAGGGCACCTGGCACACCACTTAGCGAATATATAGACCATCTGGAATGGAATGCAAGTCCAAAGTGGCAAGATCACCCTATTTTTCAATAGAAACCAAACATCCACATTGTTATGTGAAATCTCCCTATTTTTAAAACACTCAAAAGGGCCAAACAAAATATGTCTGTTGGCTAAATCTGAACCACAGCTACCTCTGGTCCAGAGACATGTTTCTCAAACTGAGGCTTAGGGATAAAAGGAGGCCACATGATATATACACGGAACGTATTCTTGGAGCTGCAGTTTTATCTCAAGGGTTTGCCTGGAATTTTCTGGAAGACAGGATAGTTCCAAATTTTTTTTAATGCTATACTATGAAGTATAATGCAAAGTTCATACGATTTTTTTTAACTTTTCATTTGAAAATGATTCCAAACTCACAGAAAAGCTGTAAGAACAAAAACAGTACAAAGAATATCCACATAGCTTTCACCAAATTAACCTATTATTAACATTTTACCCGTTGGCTTTATTTACACACATGCACATATGCATGCTCTGTCTCTCCCTCCCTCTATATGTACATGTATCTGTGTGTATATATAAAACACATATGGCCGGGTGCAGTGGCTCATGCCTGTAATCCCAGCACTTTGGGAGGCTGAGGTGGGTGGATCACTTGGGGTCAAGAGTTCCAGATCAGCCTGACCAACATAGTGAAACCCCATCTCTACTAAAAATACAAAAGTAGCTGGGCATGGTGGCATGTGCCTGTAATCCCAGTTACTCGGAAGGTTGAGGCAGGATAATCGCTTGAACCCGGGAGGCAGAGGGTGCAGTGAGCCAAGATCACGCCACTGCGCGCTCCAGCCTGGGCAACAGAGCGAGACCCCATTTCAAAACAAAACAAAACAAAAAACCCCCACATATGTATTACCTTTGTTTCCTAAACCATTTGAATATAAGCTATAAACATCATGGACCATTCTCCATAAAAACTTTGGTATGTATTTCCTAAGAATAAAAATACTCTCTTACATAACCTGAAGACAGTTACCAACTTCAATAAACATTAATGCAATACTTACTACCATCCATATTCCAATTTTGCCAAGTGATCCAATAATATCCTTTATTATCTTTTCCCCTCTATACAAGATCCAGTCTAAAATCAGGTAGTCCATTTAGTTACCATATCTCTTAAGTCTTCTTTAGTCTGGAATGTTTCCACAGACTTTGTCTTTATATTTTAAAAAAAAAAAAAAAAAAAAAAAAACCAGCTCCCCAACGTTTTAAAAAATAGGATGTTCCCCATCTGGAGTTTAAAATTTCCTCATGATTAGATTCAGGCTATGAATTCATGGCTGAAAAACACTGTAAGTGATGTGTTCTTTTCAGGGTATCACATGCAGAGACACACAAATCCATTGGTGATATTTATTTTGATCATGCACACAAGGTGTTGTCTGATTTCACCACCGTAATGAATTACTGTTTCCCCGCCCCCTTACAAGTAATAAGCATTATATGGGGAGAAATTTAAGACCATGCAGACATCCTGCTTCTCACCAAAACATCCCCCTAGATTTAGCACCTATTGATGATTCCTGTCTGAACAAATCTTTATTATAATGGCTGCGAAACAATCATATAAATTTTAAAGTTAAATAGATTTCAACTTTTGCCTACACTCCCAGATCCCTTAGGTGTAAGTGCTCAGCCCCCTCCACTTTAGAAGCGCTACAGTGCAGTGGTTTGAGTGTACCAATCAGGGACAGCTTCCTGGGGAAAAAATGTATTTGAGAAAATAAGTGGGGAACCAGTCAAGACACAGACAACTCCATCAGATCAGCTTAAAAATAAAATAAAGCAGCCGGGCGCGGTGGCTCATGCCTGTAATCCCAGCACTTTGGGAGGCCGAGGCGGGCGGATCACGAGGTCAGGAGATCGAGATCATCCTGGGTAACACGGTGAAACCCCGTCTCTACTAAAAATACAAAAAATTAGCCGGGCAAGGTGGCGGGCGCCTGTAGTCCCAGCTACTCAGGAGGCTGAGGCAGGAGAATGGCGTGAACCCCGGGGGGCGGAGCCTGCAGTCAGCCGAAATCGCGCCACTGCACTGCAGCCTGGGTGACAGCGAGACTCCGTCTCAAAAAAAATAAATAAATAAATAAATAAAATAAAGCAATATGGTAAATCCTCTTTTTTTGCATTTGTTGTTTTTGGCTCCCAGGGATCCTCTCACGTGACAGGCATCACACGGGGGATACTCACCACACTACAAACAAGGAAAATCCTCTTTCTTATTTGAGACAGTGTCTCGCTGCTCGCTCTGCCGCCCAGGCTGGAGTGCAGTGGCATGATCATAGCTCACTGCAGCCTCCACCTCTTGGGCTCAAGCGATCCTCTCACCTCAGCCTCCCAAGGAGCTGGGCATGCGCCATCATGTTCAGCTAATTTTTTTTTTTTTTTTTTTTTTTTTTTGGTAGAGACAGGGTCTCACTATGTTGCCCAGACTGGTCTTGAACTCCAGGCCTCAAGTGATATTCCTACCCTGGCCTCCCGAAGTGCTAGGATTATAGGTATGAGCTACACCACCTGGCTTGAAAATTCTCTTTCAAAGTAAAGAATTGATTTGCAAGGTAAATATACCCTAGCCCTATCAATTTTATAAAATCACTTCTTTATATACTGAGTTTGCCTGAATTACATTGATTCTAGAACTAATAAATATCTTTCTGCTGCTACTGATGTTAAACATATTCTAATTATATTCAGACTCTAAACACTTGTCAAAGACATAGCCCGCAATGATTACTTCTGATTGTTCATCCACCTTTTCATGTATGTCAACCTTTCCACCTATTCTCTCAAAGGTAGGGATTAGCCACTAAAAACGTATCTTTCATCTGATTGTGACCAACAGAAATTTTACACTGAAATCTAAGATAAATATATATAACTGAAATTAAATGTTCCATGAAGCAGTATCACACGAAGTACTGATATTTTACATTATCTCTTCCTTTTCTCCTCATTTTTCTAATGTTAGTCCTGACTACTACTAAACTGATTTCAAAAACCATTAATAGGTCGTGCACATGACATGTACTTGAAAATACCCTAGAATCTGGCACAGAATTCTTTATCAGATTCTCAATAAAGTCTAGAACATTTCACTCATTTCAGGTGAAATGAGAAATAAGAACATAATGAGTTTTTGTTTGTTTGCTTGTTTGAGACAGGGGTCTCGCTGTCACCCAGGTTGGAGCCCAGTAGTGTGATCTGAGCTTATGCAACCTCCACCTCCCAGGCTCAAGCAATCCTCCCACCTCAGCCTCTTGAGTATCTGGGACCACAGTGGTGCACCACCATGCCTGGCTAATTTTTTTGTACTTTTGGTAGAGACAGGGTCTCACCATGTTGCCCAGGCTGGTCTCAAACTCCTGAGCTCAAGTGAGCCACCCGCCTCAGCCTCCCAAACTGTTGGGATTACAGGCATGAGCCATATTTAATTTTTAAAGTAATTTTACAACTTTTTATTCTGAGATTGTGTATTACAATCTTTTGGTCTTCAAATGTCATTTCTTTTTTTTTTTTTTTTTTTAAAAAGAGGTATGAAAGTGAAGGTTGTGAAATCGTCAACTATATACTAGTCCCTAATTTATTTCCTCCACATTTTACTGGATCATGAAATCTCCACTGCAAGACTTCAAAGATACATGAGAGTTTCAGCCTTCGATAAAACCTTCAATACAGCCTTCCAGAGGTTTATAATTCGGCTTAGGTGGGCGTGGTACCTGCAATCCCCCAGCACTCTGGGAGGCCTCAGCGGGCAGATCACTTGAGGTCAGGAGTTCGAGACTGGCCTGGCCAACATGGTGAAACCCATCTCTACTAAAAATACAAAAATTAGCCGGGTGTGGTGGCATACGCCTGTAATACCACCTAGTTGGGAGGCTGAGGCAGGAGAATCCCTTGAACCCAGGAGGCAGAGGTTGCAGTGAGCTGAGATCATACCACTGCACTCCAGCCTGGACGACAAAGCAAAACTCCGTCTCATAAAAAAATAAATAAATAAAAATAAAATCAATTTGGCTCAGAGAAATAAGACATAACAATTTTAAGATCTGTAATAATTACTTTCACCTTGTAACTATTAGAATAAACATTCTGCAATAAGTACCCCAAGAGTGGTCTTATCAAGTGTTCAAGGAAGAATACTTTGGGCTGGGAATGAAAAGAAGTAAATGTTTTTAGAAAGGAAATAATATTTGAGTTGAGCCTTGAAGGGTATTGAGAATAGTCATCAGGATGAAAAGATGAAAATGTGAGGAAAAAGAAATAGGTCATTTTGGTTAGAACACGGTAAGACAGTAGAAAGAGATGACAGAGGACTTGAGAAGATGTTAAGAGGCTAAGATGTTTGAATGTAGTCATTAAGGCAATGACGCAATCTGAGAGGGTGAATGGCACAATCAAAGCATGGCTTTAGGAAGATTAATCTGAGGGCCCTGTACAAAATAAACGGGACAGGTGGAGATTCTCGACACCATGCAATAATCCATGCATCGAATAATAAGTACGTGAACTATAGCGGTGGAAAAGAAAAGGGATGAGAAAAGATGACAAGAATTGACAAGTCTTAGAAGAGATTCTAATGCCCTAGGCAAAAATAGCAAAGAATCAAACATGATTTTGAAATTTCAAACTGGGCTATACAGTCAGTGGGAAATAAGGAAAAGAAGCTGATTCAGGAGAGAAGTTCAGATTCAGGTATGTACCTGAGGGTTATAAAGAGTCAGTAACGGAGTAGAGAAAAGACTACTGGACTCCATCAGAAAACTCTGAGTTCAAGTGGGAAAAAAAAAAAAGGTTAGGATCCAACGAGAAAAACAGAATGCAAAATTATGTCTGCAGTATGATTTTAACTATTAAAAAACTAAGCATAGGAAAAGACTGAGAACAGGTACATCAACATGTTAACATCAGCTGCATACAGATGGGCTAAAGATAATTTATTTTTCTATTCTTTTTTCCTTTGTATGGTGTTTTATTTAAAAATAATATGAGGCTGGGCATGGTGACTCACACCTCTAATCCCAGCACTTTGGGAGGCTGAGGTGGATGGATCACTTGAGGACAGCAGTTCAAGACCAGCTTGGCCCATAGGGCGAAACCTCATCTCTATTAAAAATACAAAAATTAGATGGGTGCGGTGGTGCACACCTGTCATCTCAGCTACTCGGGGGATTGAGGCACAAGAATCGCTTAAATCCGGGAGGCAGAAGTTGCAGTGAGCCAAGACTGTGCCACTGTACTCCAGCCTGGGCGACAGAAACTCTATCTCAAAAAAACAAAATAAAATAAAATAAAAATAATATAGATACAAACACTCCCAACCATACAAAAAAAGAAAAAACCTGGACTCAACCTTTTAAAAAAATAACACACTCTTGGCCAGGTGCAGTGGCTCACGTCTGTAATCCCAGCACTTTGGAAGACCGAGGCAGGCAAATAACAAGGTCAGGAGATCACAACCATCCTGGCTAACACAGTGAAACCCCATCTCTACTAAAAATACAAAAAATTAGCCAGGTGTGGTGGCAGGTGCCTGTAGTCCCAGCTACTCAGGAGGCTTGAGGCAGGAGAATTGCTTGAACACGGGAGGCAGAGGCTGCAGTCAGCCAACACGGTGCATGCTCCAGCCTGGGCAATAGAGCAAGACTCGGTCTCAAAAACAAACAAACAAACAAACAAAAAAAAACACTCTCGGCCAGGCACGGTGGCTCATGCCTGTAAGGGAGACCAAGGTGGGTGGATCCACAAGGTCAGGAGTTCAAGACCAGCCTGGCCAAGATGGTGAAACCCCGTCTCTACTAAAAATACAAAAATTAGCTGGGCATGCTGGCGGGCACCTGTAATCCCAGCTACTCGGGAGACTGAGGCAGAGAACTGCCTAAACCCGGGAGGCGGAGGTTGCAGTGAGCCGACATCACACCACTGCACTCCAGCCTGGGCAACAGAGCAAGACTCTGTCTCAAAAAAAAAGAAAAAAAACAAACAAACAAAAAAAAAACACCACTCTCTAGACCCTTTTCACCTATAAAAGTATAATAATTTATCTCCCAAGGTTAGTATGCAGATAAAATGAGGTAAAAGCTCTTTGTAAACTGTAAATAAGGAATGCTTTAAAATAACATTTAAAAATCATACACAGCATGCAAAAGTAAGGCATTATAAAAGCCTAAAACAGCTAAAGGACAAGAGATCATATACAGACACAGAAATATACTATAGGGTCAGGCACAGTGGCTCACACCTGTAATCCCAGAACTTTGGGAGGCCAAGGTGAATGGCCATCACCCAAGGTCAGGGGTTTGAGACCAGCCTGGCCAACATGGTGAAACCCCATCTCTACCAAAAATACAAAAATTAGCCAGGTGTGGTGGTACACAACTGGAATCTCAGCCACTCAGGAGGCTGAGGCAGGAGAATCGCTTGAACCCAGGAGGCAGAGGTTGCAGTAAGCTGAGATCGCGCCATTGTACTCCAGCCTGGGAGACAGAGCAAGACTCCGTCAGACATACACACAAAAAGAAATATACTATAGATTTGGGAATCTTCCACACTGAGGTAATACTAGATGAAGTAGATTCTTTCCCTAAACTTTTTACAAGTATTAGAATCTATTTTAAAAATCAAAATATTTTTCTAAAATTTCTTATGAACAAATATTGAAGTTTTACATGTTACAGAAATGGACTCCCACATATAAAATACAGTATTTTGCTACGTTATTCCAACTTACTCATAAGACAGAAAAAGACTCCCTAGAATTTAAACTGCTAAATTATTTCATTGTTTTAAAAAGCCAAGCTCTGCAGAGATAAATCTAGCAATCAACAAATGTTCTCTCAGAAGTTACTTGCTTGAAACATAGCACAGCATTCTAAATGGTGCTTCCTCCCTTCATCCCCATTTCTGGTACTTAGGCTTAATAATAAACATCTCTACATACAGTACATACTTTATTTATTTATTTTTTTAGAGGCAGAGGTTTGCTCTGTGGCCCAGTGGACTGCAGTGGTACAATTGTAGCTCACTGCAACCTTGAACTCCTGTGCTCAAGTGATCCTCCTGCCTCAGCCTCCCAAGTAGCTGGGGTTACAGGCACATGCCACTATGCCTATTTTTGGTTTTTTGTAGAGACAGGGTCTTGCTATGTTGCCCAGGCTGGTCTCAAACTACTGGGCTCAATCAATCCTTCCACCTCAGCCTCCCAAAGTGCTGGGTCTACAGGCGTGAGCCACTGCACCTGGTCATGGTACTTACTTAAAAACCAGGCAGTAAGCTCCTAAAGGGCAAAAAGCATGTCTTTTACTTGTCTTTCCCATAAGAACCACCAAGCATAGTGCTAGTCCATGTTCGATGTTAACCCATACACACGTTGAAAAATACTCTAGCTAACTCATGTTGAAGATGCTCTACTAACCATTTAAGAGTTACTACTCATGTCCGGTTACACAACTTAAGTCTATCTTGAACCCTTCAAGAGGCAACCAATAAAAAAAGTTAAAAAAAAACCTCTCCAAATATTACATGAAAAACATTTTCATGTAAAGAAGGAATGCTTTAGATTAATATGTGAAAATCATACACAGTATTGTTCCTTTAAGAAAGCAAGACTATTATCTGTGATGAGAAATCACAGTTCTAACAATGTGATGTTAAAAAGACTAATTTCTGAATAGTCCGTAAGTTGAAGCATACTGCTATACTTGTTCACATTTACACCCTGTACCCAGAATGTTGTTTCTTATAGATCCTAATCCAACAATTTCATTCACTACGATTTTTCTTAGGGGGAAGAAGATTTTAAGTTTTGTTGTTTAACTTTTGAGGCAGAAAAATTTAAAGCTGACATGGTTAGGTATAAGGTTTCTTTCAAGTGAAAACAGACTAATCTCTAGGTTAATTCCAAGACAAAAGTCTTAAAATTAAACCACTATTATGAAAGATTCTAAAAAGATTAGGCATGAAATGCACCCAATCCCTGCCTTATAAAAAAATTGGTGAAAGCTGTATGAATAGTTTCCCACTTTTGCACACAGACCTGAGATTTAAAATATATACAGTATATACATTTTGCACATGGGTATCTATATGCAGTGATTTAGAGACAAGACATCATGGTAATTGAGTACTTTTCTCTCCTAAGTTTAAAAAAAAAAAAAAAAGGTTTCTAAAGTGCTGCCTTAAGTTACCATAATTCGTGGATTAAAAGATATATTAATAACACCTAAGGGAAATTCCAGAGTACAAGCACCTGCCAGCCAAGTTGCCTGAAATTCATCAGCTGCGGAGACTAAAGGAATTCTTCACTTGTTTTTATGTAAAACAAAGATAATATAACCAGTACCATGTAACTTCAATGTGGCATTTATAAAATGGCCAATCATCTATCATTCCTATGATTTAAAAAACCACTACCTAGTCTTAATTGCCATTAGACATCTTATAAAATGCACATAACACAGTGGATTTCTTATCTAAACATGCAACAATCAAGGGTACAGTTTGAATATTAAGTTTTTCACTTCACAAAATGAGTCACCATAGGATTCTCTTAAATAATCTCTTCTCTAAAATTATTGTGTTTATAAAGTACTCAATTTTTCTGCTTATAAAAATGTAGTTTTTTCACCATTTTTCAAGAACCTATCTAATATGTAAAAGGAAATACACACACACTTCCTTGAGAATAAATAAATGCTTTCAATACTTGTAACCCCAGAAGAACTTCAGGTTTTGACTTCTTGTTTGGTTAAAAAAAAAGTTTTTAAACATCTACTAGAGTAGAAGTGCTTGCCTTTATATTCATGGCTCTCCTGATGATAAAATAAAGATCAATGTAACTCTAAGCTCTAGGCTAATTAACTGCAGAGAACAGAAACAAGCAATTTGGCAAGAGCTGAGCAAAGCTCCGCTTAAAGACTACCAGTAAAATATACCAGCACTACTCCTCCCCCACCCCTTTAAGGTTTCAATTAAGATGGGGCCTAGTTTTACTCTTGTAAGGGGGACAGAAAGAGAAAGCACAGAGCTCCCACTGAGAAGTATCTTCATCAAGAGCAGCTCCAGAAATACTGCCAGGAACCATTTCCTTCCCTCTCTGCAGACGCAGGTTCCTCTGATAGGCATATCTCCTCTGCTCCTGATTAACACCATATCTAAGGAAAAGTCTCATCACATACCACCCAAAGCATGGCATCAAATGAATTTTTTAAATTCAACATTAGGGTCAACAATGACGCTCTTTATGAAAAGTGTGAGCCCCAACTGCAATTCATCTTCATCTCTCGGTCTTTTATATCACTTGCCTCATGAACTGGTTAAGAAGAAAGCTATTACAAAGCATAACCAATGTTTGAAAATAAACATAAGTGCCCCAACTGGTGAGAAAGACTCCTTCTAAACACTTACAGAAGATGAAGCTTTAACAAGCCCTCCCGAAGTCTTTGGAGCCAACACGAAAGAAGTTAAAGTGAATAGTGATCTCACCATTCCTACAGGATGAGGACCCAATACAGTATAAAGATAGCACAGTTCTCCACAACATCCCCTAAAAAGACACTCAATTTTTACTTTAGTATATGATAAGCCCTTTAGCGGACGTATAGGACAAGTTTTTCGGTCCAAAATTTACTGTGAATAAACCAACGCATGGAGCTAAAAAAGAACCAGGGAAAAATGGATGTCTCTCTAAAAAGAGCCCAACCTAAGTAAGGAATTACAAGACATCAAAGGTTAGATAATGGACAACAGGTGCCTTTGAGGAGGAAAGAGTAACACAACACTCAGTTGCCTCCTATTTTAGGATTTCCACTCTGAAAGCACTATAACGACAATTTTTTCTGCCCAAGGGAAGGCCAAAATTATAGATTTTACTATTTAATATCTATAATAGGCCCATTGCTCTTTGACTTACTTTTTTACTTTAGATTTTAAAAATTCATCTCATCTCGATATTATCTGGATATAGTACGGCCTATGGCCAGATTGCTCACTGATCAGTGAACATTAACCAAGTAGAGACTTATCAAGAAATGTAAAAGAAAGGCGTCTGAATACAAGCTACCTGCACATAAAAAACTCAAAATACAGTTCCAGCAGTAGGTATCACATAACTGCGTTATCAGCCAAAGCTGAAACTGCTTCTCTCACCATTCTAACAGTTTAACTTAATCTTTTACTAGATTTCAATGGCCTCGAAGAATAGTAACTCCAGACTCAGCTTCTAGGGCAGCGAATACTAGCCTGGAGTTTTGATTTTCCTAGCCAGAAGATTACCTTCATCTGGTGAAAGGAACGCTGAAAAGGCACTTCAGCCTATTTAATAACCTCTTCCCTTTCTCCATTCCACAAAGACAACATCTTCCAAAAATGGAGAATCCTTTCCTTCCCTGATAGAGGCCCCCTTTCCTATTGATTCATTGGGCAGAATCACTTCTCCCCAGCACGCATGCAGAGCCAGAAAACACTTCTGCTTTCACTCTTAAAGAGGGTCCCCCAACACAGATGCACCTCTTCCTTTCCTGTATTAAGCAAATGATGCTCCGATGCTTCTAGGTCTCTCCACCACTGCAAAATGCTCAGAGAAGTGGAGGGAGTGAAAAGGAAGTTGCCTACTACTCTGAAGGATACTGGAAAGTCGCCTTCAAATCTAAAGTGAAGACTGGGGGGCGGGGGATGCCCCCTTCCTGAAGAGGGAATGAGGGTCCCTCCCCTAAAAAGGAGCCTCTGTTCGGGTGAAGGCTATCCCCACCCTGAAAGAGAGGTGTGTATGTGGAAAGGTGGTGGAATGTTGTACCCTGAAGAGGAACCTAGATTTGAAGAAGTGTCCCAACTCTGAAGGGGGGAGTAAGTGGATGGAGCCGTGAGTGTACGGGGAGGGGTGTGCCAGCTATTGGGGGTACTGAGAGGGAAGGGGTTCCCACTTTGGGGGAACGAGGGCCCCGCACTGAAAGGGGCTCCGGAAGGAAAGGAGGGTCTGGCACAGAGGAGAGTTGGACATGGGGGAGGGGCCCTCAGTCCACCGGAGTCCGCGGAGGGGCGGCAGCCTCGAAGGGAACATGTGCAGTGGAGCCGCTGCCACCCCGAGGGGCAGGGGGGAGGGCAGGGCCTGGACTGTGTGCGGAAGGAAAAAAGTTCCTACACTTCGCAGAAGGGGCAGGACTCCCCAGCCGTACTCACCGAGACTGCCGGCGAAACCGTCCATCTTGCGGGGAAAGCGCCGGGCTCCGGGCTCAGAGGGGCGGGCACTTCATTCAGCGGACCGACAGAGTGGCCGACGCTGAGCCTGACCCGCTCGCTCTCTAGGTCGCCCGGCTGGGCTCCCGGCTCCGTCGTCCGTCCGTTCGCCCTGGGGTAGTCAGCCGCGGCCGCCCGGACCACTTCCCCGTCAGGTTGAGAGCCGCGCCGCTCAGCCGCCTGCCCGGCCTCCCTCCCAGGCAGCAGCCGCGAGCGCCGCGCCGCGCCCCGCCCCCGCGCCCGCGCGCAGCAGTAGCCCCGCCCCGCGCACGCCGTCACACTTCCGACTCCGCCTCCCACGTGACGGCACGGAGGCGGGGTCTTGCCAGCCCCGCCCTCTCACCTTGCCTCGGCCTGGGCGTTTGTCTGCCTCGCGCCAGGCTGGTGGTTGCGCCTGCGCGGTGGGCCTGCTGAAGGCTGGGGACCACGGTTTGGAAGCTAGTTCCGAACAGGTGGAGATAAGGCATAGCCTCTGGCCTGGGATACTCTGATGCATGAAGGATCCTCTCCCCATGTGGCCCCTGGGAAGCCCGCAGAGCCAAGTCTGGACCCCCCTGATGGGAGATGGCCACCACGTGGCTCCTACAAGGACACTAAAGAAGCAACCGAGAGAGGTTCTCCCTCTCCCCCAGTAGGGTGAGGGACAAATAGGGGCGAAGCTTCTTGACTAGCTCGATACCACCACTGCCACAGTCGCAGGGCCCGGGACAGATCAGAAGCAAGGAATTTTAGTGCTGGACATGACCCAAAAGTTCATCTCGCCTAACCCTTCTTATGAAGAAAAACACAGAGCCTTAGAGAGGACAACCTGCCCAAGGTCATCGAACCTAGCAGAAGCAAAAACTCAGCCTTCCTTACTCTCCTTAGTGTTCTGTCGTCTAGGGGTGCAAAACGACCATATATGGCAGGCTATAGGATGGTCTGCTAGGGAACCATAATAAGGGTTATTTCAAATGAAGTAACACTGAGTTCTAGGCCCGACTCTGTATGACTCAAGAGAGTCAAATCACCTAATTTATTTAGGCCTCACTTTATTCATTTGCAAATTGGTTGTCTGGACATGTAACCAAAACATGTAAATATACATAGCCTTCATCTTCTTCCTCCCTTCCCCAACACGATTTCCCATACTTCTGAAGACTTTCTCATGGTTTGTCAAATCCCTCGTGGGTCTCAGTTGTGCAGATTAGAGTAAGAGAGAGAAGAGCTGTAAGGTACTGAAGAACTGAATTGATCTATACATAATAAATTGATAAATACATAATAAAAAGCTGAGTTACGGGAAAACAGAGTCCTACTACACAGAGTTGCAGGAGAGAGGGACAAACAAGAAGGGAGACAAGAAGTATGTCATGATGAGAGAGACTTAGAGGAATTAAATGATTGAAAGGATTGTTAAACCTTCTTGGGATATACGTCTCCCTTTGATGCCTCTTTAAAAATCCTCCCTAAAAATGTAAATTACTTTGCATTTCTTATTTGGATATAAGACCTGTATTTCTTCTGAATACCGTACTATATGGAGACTGGCCATAAGGCAGCCAAGATAAATTCAGGTTACAGACTGAACGGTGTCTAAAATTTCCTTCTCTTCAAACTTAAATGATTTACCCAATGTTCCCTCTGCTATGGGCATTTTCATATGCGTAAGTTTCTATTAAGCCTAAGTAAATGTTTGAGAAGTTCTCAATTCTGACAGCTGTTCCTTTGTGTCTTCAGGCCACACTCTCTGCCTTAGGTCGATTAAAATAATAAGAACTTGGCATATTGGTATACATATGTTTTATGGTCCAGACCTGGAAGTGTGTACCTCCCTTTTGTCCACATTCCACTGGCCAGAACTTGGTCACATGACTGCAGGGGAGGCTAGGAATGTAGTCTGTGTATCCAGAAAGAAAAGAGACATATTTTGGTAACAGCTCCCTGGTTTCTGCCACACTCCCGTTCGTGGTATTCATCAGAGTTAAAATTTTTCATTTGCTTGAATGATTTATTCAATAAGCATCTCATTCATTATACTGTATACTACAAGGAACGCTGTTAAAATATGGGAGAGTTAGCACATCCCAGCAGTTAAGAGTGCAGACTCTGGAATCATGCTGCCCAGATTCACATCCCAACTCATCATGTACTAGCTATGAAACATTGGACAAATTACCTAACCTCTCTGTGCCTCCGTTTTATTGACTGCAAAATGGGAATGATAACACTTCTACTTCTTAGAGTTTTTGAGAAGATGCTATGAGGTAATATATGTAAAGCACTTGAAACAGGGCACAATATGTTATAAGTGCTCAGTAGGTATTAGCTGCTCTTATTTTGTACTTGTTTTTGCTCTCTATTATATACTTAGTGCATATTACAGAACAACTTTTTGATAAATATTTATTGAATAATGAACAAACATAGAAGAATTCTGAAAACTAGTCAATCTGAATACATTGTTTCAACAACCAGTGCCTGAGTATTTTAAAGCAGCTGGAATTTTTGTTTTATATTTATCAAAGTAGATCTTGCAATCTAAGCCTCTAATACTACTATGATAAAATAAAATTTAACATAAATCTTTCAAAAGTGAAACCATAGCTGAACATTATCATCAAACACACTCACAAATCCAAAGGTTCTTAACAGTTACCAATTACTGGAGGGTTATTTTGGTTATTCACCTTAACAAAGGATTTATCTTTAGATTATTTTCAATGTGGAGTCCCCTTGCCCCTTTGAGCTCCTTAAGTATAACTTAATTCAGGCAAATGCAAAATATGTGCCATTTTTCAGGATCCCAGTTATTGGAAAAGGCTAACTATAGCTATATCAAATAATAAAAACTTAGAACATTCCCGTTTTGGTTTTGGTTTTTGAGACAGGGTCTCACTCTGTTGCCCAGGCTGGAGTGCAGTGGCACGATCTCAGCTCACGGCAACCTCTGCTTCCTGGGTTCAAGCAATTCGCATGCCTCAGCCTCCCAAGTAGCTGGGATTACAGGTGTGCACCACCATGCCTGGCTAATTTTTGTATTTTTAGTAGAGACAGGGTTTGGCCATGTTGCCCAGGCTGGTCTCGAACTCCTCACCTCAAGTGATTCGCCTAGCCTTGGCCTCCTAAAGTGCTGGGATTACAGGCTTCAGCCACCATGCCTGGCCAGAACATTCTCTTTATACATAGAATCTTGACTCTGCATACTTACCTTCCCCTCTATGTCAAGATGAGTATATTGTGGGAGGAGTTTCAGAATACTTGTGAAGATACATTGTCAAAGTCTTGACCTAACGTTTGAAGAAAAATAAGATTCCTATTCAATTTCTTTGTTTTACTCTCACTAGCTGGATGATCTTGAAAAGTAACTATAAACTGTTTTTGTCTGCTTGCTTTTCTCTCCCGCAGACATTTTAAAATAAATGTCAAGGAAAATTAAGGGTTTTTTTTTTTTTAAGTATGCTGGGTCTTCAGTTCCTTTTATTTCATTATTTGAATGTTATTTAAAAAATGAAACCCTATAGTCATGGAACTATGTCAATTGTATAAACCTGTAGTCCATGTAAGCATAAATATGATTGGAAAAAAATCAGAAGTTAATACCTAAGTGGGGGAAAAAAGGGATTCTTCATTTTTATAATATGTTTAATGTAAGCAGTGTGTAAAAGAATTCCAAAATCTATAAGAAGCTAAATGGCACTGTTGTTCTAGCTTCTAACCATAAAGAATGCCTAGGGAGAACTTCAAAATTATTGCAAGAGAAATAAAAGGAGTTTGAGAGGAGACACCCCAAAGTGTCAAAAGTAGCTGCCTCTGAGAAATGAAATTAAGTGGAAGAAGGAAAGGGTAGAGGAGAGATATGGGGGATTTCACTTTTATTTTAATCATATAAGTGTTCATTTTTTGAAAACATTAAAAATGCAAAAACAAAAAATATATTACAGTGCATATTCAGACACTCATAAACTGTGTCTGTAGTGACTGGTTTAAAATATCATACTTATTAAATAACTGTTTTACCAATCTTGGCATGATGGTTATCTCTCTCGTAAGACTTTCCAGACTTTCTGACTTCAGAAAAGAATCAAGCAATTAGTAGTGCTGTAAATTCTTGGTGAGAGCTTATGAGACTGAAATCTATCCTGTGGGGATCACAAGCCATACCTCACTTGGAGGACCTGCTGCATAGATGCATGAGTGAGCGAATGAATGCTTATTGAGGTTAATTTTGGCAGTTCTCATGGTGCCATCCATGACTGGCAGAAAGAAGACAACTAGCCTCACCTGCAGAGCTAAGTTTTCCCAATGCTAATTCAGAATTTATGCCATGAAATGAGATTTGAACTTGTTGAGATTGTGGAACCAACTTTAAAGTTTCTTTTTATGTGTTATAGCTTTACTACCTTTACTGGATGTTGGGCAAGCCTTAGAGATAATAGCTAATAATTTTCATGTGTCCATCATAAATGTAAAATTTTTCTCCATAAAGAGTTCATAGCAACCCCTTACAAAATTGATATTCTGCAGGGAAATACTTTTAAATAGAAATATTAGAGTGGAAAGCAGCCAATCAACGAAATTCAGTTCTCAAAATTAATAACACAGGAAGTTCTCTACTTGCAAATAAAATATTTCTAAAAGGTCATTTGTAAGTCAGCAGTTTGAAATTAGGAACAATGCCATAATTGGTGGTTAGATTGCCACTTAGCCCCAAAAGCATGTAGCATGCTGATCCTAACCTGCCTGTGTTAAACCACACTGATGACAGCCTTACTTAAGGTTTTGAACCAGACAGGTCTGAAATTGAATATTGCCTATTATAAGCATCTGTGGGTTGATGTTGCAACCTAAATACAACATATAATACCATTTCAACTTTCAAAGTTCTGACTTATGAATGTCCTTAAGTGGTAGGTTTCATTATCCCCATTTTTCAGACAAGGAAAATGAGCCTCAAGGGTATAAAACTATGAAATGGGAAAATCAAGTTTTGAACCCATATCCATCTACGTCTGAAAATCAAACTCTTCGCTGCACTAGTTTGCCTTTTGGTCTCAATGGGATTCTGTTGTGGAGATCCTTGAACACCAGACTGAGACGCCTATCAACAATGCAGTTTTAGCAGCAAAATGATATGATCAAAGCATTGCTTCAGGAAGATTAAACCAGGTGGACACGTTGGAAGAGGCACTGGAAGTGGGGAATCCAATTAGGAGACTTGCAGTGAAGCAGTAGCTGCAGAAAGCTCCAAGAAAAAAAAAATTGTGTGAAGGAAAACAAATGAATTAACAACAAACAAAACCCTCGCAGAGGTGGGTGGACTGATTGCCTCAGAAGCTAAGGAAGAGGAGGGAGTAAAACAGGTTATCCAGGTTCAGCTCCCAGTGATGGAGAGAATAATGGCAGCATTATATTAAAATGGGAACTTAAAGAAATGATGTGACTGGAGAAAAGAAAATACAGTGATGAATTAACCTTTGTGGGAAGCTAAAGGGAATCAGAGGTCATCTTTGACAGCTGGGGTCCAGGCACATGTCCTAGGCCAAGTGAATGCCTCAACCCAGGACTTTTAATGGCAGGGATGAGTTGGGGGGCAGTGATACAAAAACTAGCAGTCAGAGACCATGCTTGAAGATGGTTGAGAAATTGAAGAGCAACAGTGATGGTGTGCAGAGGTAAGAAGTAGGGCAGCCCACTCCAGGGCAGCGGCCTCACCAGACTCCTCCTAAAGAGTAAACTTGCCCATGCTCTCTTGCCCTACACTGCCTGGGTTTCTGCCCATTTTCTGTGCCTGGCCCTCTGATCTTCCTATCGACTGAAGGAGCTACCTGATACCCTCCCAGTGAATTTGTTTTCTGCTTGAGTCAGCCAGAGTGGGTTTCTGTTGTTTGCAATAGAGAACTCTGAGTGGTACAAGTGCTGCGTTCAGTTTTAAACAGATTGTGCTTGGCGTCATAACCAGATGTCCAGATGGAAGCCTCCAGCACACAGTTTGAAACGTGGACTGTGGTTTAGGAGAGGGTTGGGTCTGGGAATGTACACACAGGAGACTTCTCAATAGAGCCAATGGTTTAAGTTATGAGAAATCTTAGAAGAAAAAGATTTAAGGGAAAAAAATGGAAATGAGCAGAATGTAGAACTTGAGGGACCTCCAATATTTAGGAGGCAAGAGAAGGTGTCAGAGAAGAAACAATAACAGCAATAGGAGGCAAATCCCGCTAGTGCCCTATCACAGAACCAAAAGGAGCCAAAAGGTTGTTTTTTTTTAAATGATGGAAGTTGGAAGCTGTTAAATGCTACAGAGTCCAAGGAAGATGAGAAGTGAGAAACGGGTACTAGATTTAGTGATTACGAGATCACTGGTCTTTAGAGAGTTGTTTATCTTGATGGTGGAGGAAAAAATCAAGTTGCAGGGGATTAAAGACTGAAAGGGGGGGTCTGAAAGTGGAAAGAAAAAAATACAGGCTACAGTTTAAAGGAATTTGGCAGGATTTTGTCTGTTTTGTTCACTGCTGAATTCCCAGCTCCTAGAAAAGCACCTGGCACATGGTAGGTGTTCAATAAAAATATTTGTTAAATGAATGAATAAAGAAGATCAGAAACAGAAAATTAACTTGAGCTGAAGTATGAAGAGGAATATTTTATTTTATTTTCTTTGAGATAGGGTCTCACCCTGTCACCCAGAATGGAGTGCAGCATTGTGATCTTGGCTCACTGCAGCCTCAACCTCCTGGGCTGAAGCGATCCTCATGCCTCAGCTTTCTGAGTAGCTGGGACTACAGGTGCACGCCACCACACACGGCTAATTTGTGTGTGTGTGTGTGTGGTTTTGTTTTGTTTTGTTTTTGGTAGAGATGGGGTTTTGCCATGTTGCCCTGGCTGGTCTTGAACTCCTGGGGTCAAGCAATCCTCCTGCCTCAGCCTTCCAAAGGGATTGGATTACAGGCATGAGCCACCGTGCACAGCCTAAAAATTTTTAGAATTGAGAGTACCTGAGTATGCTTGCAAGCAAGGGTTACCAAGTTCTCCCTCCCATCTCCATAGGCCAAAGAACCTGATTTCCTAGGCTTTTTTTAGTTATCTACTGGATGCTCTTTCCTCACCCATATACTATCCTCATTACTCCATTATTCAGTTTGTCTGTACTGTAGGCTAATATAGTACCAATTTCCTGGATGACAGTTTCTTTTTCATCATGTCTTATTCTTCTTTGAAAAGTCTATTTCTTATACTACTTCATGTTCCACACAAAAATAAGTCAAATATTCCTCATCTATGTATATTTTATCCCAAACCACAGTTGAACCTCAGTAAGCTTTTAAGGATTTGATAAAACATTCTGATTAACCAGAAACAGGTGTATCATTAGATGACATCTCAATTGCACATTTTTAAAAAATCATTAGTTTGCAGTCCTTTACAACACAAACTTTATATCCAATAACCAAATGATCAAATGCAGTATCAAAACATTGTAAAGAAGCTATATAAAGACAAAAAGTTAAAATTGCCTCTGACTTAAGTAATAATAACAATAAAACCTAAGATTTATTTTGTTTTACTTTAAACCCTTCTCTTTCCAAGTCTATGGACTTTTACTTAGAAGTCTATGAGTAAAAAACAAACAAACAAACAAACAAAAAACAAAAACCATGCATTTAAAAAATAAATTTTAACTAGAAATGTAAGAAGTCTGTGGTTTTCAAGTGCAATGAAATACTTGGACTACAACAATTAAGATTAAAGACCTGGAAGTTTCCCACCCTGAGTTTATGGTCTTTGGTGGATGTAATTAAAGCACACAGAGCCTTTACAATGGGTGTAAGAAACAGTTTCTTTATTTTGCTTACAGACTTTAGTAAGCAATCTTCTAGTGCCTGTCAGGTTCATCAGAGCAATCAGCTGTGACTTTAGGGTTCTTTTGGTGTTACTGTATTAATTTGCATCTAAGCAGTCTGCAATTTTGGGGAGAAAAGAAACAGGAAAAAAAAATAAAAAATGAATAATTTGCTTTTGTGCATGTTATTCCCTTTAGTTTCTTTTAGAATAATTGTATGTGCCTATACGTGCAAACAGAAGGCACACGTGTGCACATACATGAGTGTGTCTCCAGATACATGGTCAAAAAGCTTTTCGTATCATTCCTCACTCTCTTCTTAGCCTAAAACTTTCCTTGGCCCAAACTGAGTGTTTGATCAAGATGTGAATGATCTGTAATAACAGAGCATGTCTAGTTGCATAAAGCCATTGATGCTCATCATCAAAATCCTCCTAGTCAGAATAGGGACTTTTCCTTCTTGAGTACCTGGGAGACTTGCAGTTAGCTGAATGACATTTTCAGATAAGGCTTCCCTTCCATTTAAACTGTGATGATTGAAGTTTCTGGAGGATCTGTTATAAAACTAAAATGAGTACAAGGTTACCTCAGAACTGAAACCTGAATTCAATTCCAAAATGTGACTTTGTTGTTGTTGTTGTAGAGATGGGGTCTTGGTATGTTGCCAGGGCTGGTCTCAAACCCTGGCCTCAAGCAATCTTTCCACCTCAGCATCCCAGAGTTCTGGTATTACGGGTGTGAGCCACCATGCCCAGCCGTGCTTGCATTTTTGCATCAGCCCATGAGGTGAGCCATGACCCAGGTCCAGAGAGTCCTTCATGTGAAATGGGCTGTCCTCACCCAAAAGTGAGAAGACATTCCTGTGGAAGAGCCCAAGTGCCTCCCAGGGCCAAAATTGTGGGGGAAGCATCTTCCTGTTGTTGCCAGCAGTTGCTGGTCTCAGTTATCCAGTATCCTGCATGCAACCAGGCTTATCAAGTTGGCCAGACAGCAGGTCAATAAATGTAGGCAAGGGCTGGCACCGTGGCTCACACCTGTAATCCCAGCACTTTGGGAGGCCAAGGTGGGTGGATCACCCGAGGTCAGGAGTTCGAGACCATCTTGGCTAATACAGTGAAACTTCGTCTCTACCAAAAATACAAAAAATTAGCCAGATGTGGTGGCACACGCCTGTAGTCCCAGCTACTCAGGAGGCTGAGGCAGGAGAATGGCTTGAACCAGGGAGGTGGAGCTTGCAGTGAGCTGAGATCGTGCCACTGCACTCCAGCCTGGGTGACAGAGCGAGACTCCGTATCAAAAAAAAAAAAGAAAAAGAAAAAAAAATGTGGGCGTGACAAAGGATGTGAGCAGGCATTTCATAAAAGAAGAAATACAAATCACTAATAAGTGTATATAAGAACAAGAATATTTAAAAATCAGTACATCCACACAAAAATCTCTACATATTTATAGCAGCTTTGTTTATAATTGATAACATTTGGAAGCAACTGAGATGTCCTTCAGTAGGTAAATGAGTAAATAAACTGTGGTGTATCCAAACAATGAAATATTCAGTGCTAAAAAGAAATGTGCTATCAAGCTATGAAGAGACTCAGAGGAAACTTAAATGCATATTACTAAGGCTATATATTGTATAATTCCACTATATGACACTCTGGAAAAGGTGAAGCTAAAAAGACAGTAAAAAGGTCAGTGGTTGCCAGAGGTAAGTGGGGAGGGAGGAATGAATAGAGAGGATTTTTAGGTCAGTGAAAATACTCTGTATGATATAATGGTGGATACATGTCATTACATATGTATCCAAATCCATAGAATGCACAACACTAAGAGTGAACCCTTATGTAAACTATGGACTTTGGGAGATGATGATGTGTCAACGTAGGTTCATTGATTGTAACAAATGTACCCCTCTGTTGCAGGATGTTGATAATGGGAGTCTATGGATGCCTAGGGCAGAGGGCATATGAGATATCTCTGTACTTTCCTCTCAATATTGCTGTGAACCTAAAACTGCTCTAAAAAAGTCTTAATTTGGCCGGGCACTATGGCTCATGCCTGTAATCCCAGCACCTTGGGAGGCCGAGGCCAGTGGATCACCTGAGATCAGAAGTTCAAGACCATCCTGGACAACATGGTGAAACCAGTCTCTACTAAAAATACAAGTATTATGGCCAGGCGCATTGGCTCATGCCTGTAATCCCAGCACTTTGGGAGGCCGAGGTGGGCGGATCACGTGAGGTCAGGAGTTTGAGACCAGCCTGGCCAAAATGGCAAAACCTCGTCTCTACTAAAAATACAAAAATTAGCCAGGCATCGTTGTGGGTGCCTATAGTCCCAGCTACTCAGGAGGCTTGAGGCAGGAGTATCGAACTTGGGAGGCGGAGGTTGCAGTGAGCCAAGATCGTGCCACTGCACTCCAGCCTGGGTGACAGAGCGAGACTCCGTCTCAAAAAAACAAAGTCTAAATTAGCCGGGCATGGCGGCACATGCCTGTAGTCCCTGTTACTCAGGTGATGAGGTGCTGAGGTGGGAGGATCACTTGAGCCTGGGAGGTTGAGGCTTCAGTGAGCCCTGATTGTGCCACTGAACTCCAGCCTGGGCAACAGAGTGAGACCCTGTCTCTAAATGAATAAGTCTCAAAAAAAAAAAAAAAAAAAAAAAGAAAGCAGTAAAAACTGGAATGAGGAGATAACATCTGATGGATATCAAATTTGAAAAGTTGGGCTTTTTCTAACTTAATTTTGTGGCTACATAGTAGGTGTATATATTTACGGGGTACATGAGATCTTTGATACAGGCATGCAATGCACAATAATCACATCATGTAAAATGGGGTATCCATCCTTGGTGTGTTATCCATCCTTAGTGTTACAAACAATCCAATTATTCTTTTTTTTTTTTTTTTTTTTTTTTGAGACCTCGCTCTGTCGGCCCAGGCTGGAGGGCAGTGGCACGATCTCGGCTCACTGCAAGCTCTGCCTCCCGGGTTCACGCCATTCTCCTGCCTCAGCCTCCGGAGTAGCTGGGATTATAGGCGCCCGCCACCACGCCTGGCTAATTTTTTGTGTTTTTAGTAGAGACGGGGTTTCACCGTGTTAGCCAGGATGGTCTCAATCTCCTGACCTCGTGATCTGCCTGCCTCGGCCTCCCAAAGTGCTGGGATTACAGGCGTAAATCTTTTAGTTATATAAAAATCTACAATTAAGTTATTAGTCACTATAGTCACCTTGTGGTATAACATACTAGGTCTTATTCATTCTGGTTTTTTTTTTGTACTCATTAACCATCCTCACCTCACCCTTACCTCTCCCACTACCCTTCCCAATCTCTGGTAACCATCCTTCTACTCTCTATCTCCATGAGTTGAATTGTTTTTATTTTTAGATTCCACAAATACATGAGAACATGCGGTTTGTCTTTTTGTGCCTGGTAAAAGGTGTTTTTTAAAAAAATTCTTGGCCAGGCACGGTGGCTCACTCCTATAATCCTAGCGCTCTGGGAGGCCGAGGTGGGCAGATCATGAGGTCAGGAGATTGAGACCATCCTGGCTAACATGGTGAAACCCCGTCTCTACTAAAAATACCAATACCAATAATAATAATAATAATAATAATAATAATAATTAGCTGAGCATGGTGACACACGCCTGTAGTCCCAGCTACTCGGGAGGCTGAGGCAGCTGAATCGCTTGAACCCAGGAGGCAGAGGTTGTAGTGAACTGAGATCATGCCACTGCACTCCAGCCTGGGCAACAGAGCGAGACTTTGTCTCAAAACAAACAAAGAAAAAAATTGTTTAGCATAGATGAGAAGACAGTTAAACAGGTACTCTCATATACAGGTGTGTGAAATATTCAACATTTCTGGAGAGCAAGTTAGTACTGTTTATCAAAAGCTCCAAAATGTGACTACCTTTAACTAAGCAATTTCACACTAAGGAGTTAGCCCAAAAGAAATAATCAGAGCTATATACAAAGATTTGTCTAACAGAAAGTCTTCTCACAATATTATTTTTAATGGTGCAATACCATAAACAACTTACAGGTGCAATCAGGTGGTCATGATTAAATAATTAATGCTACATCCATAGGTTAGTATACCATGTAGCTGTAAAAATCATAGAGTAGGCCAGGCGTGGTGGCTCATGCCTGTAATCCCAGCTACTTAGGAGGCTGAGGCAGAAGAATCACTTAAACCTGGCAGGTGGAGGTTGCAGTGAGTCGAGATTGCACCACTGCACTCCAGCCTGGGTGACAAAGAGAGACTCCGTCTCCAAAAAAAAAAAAAAAAATCATATTGTAAAAATGTTTAATGATGTGGGAAAATGTTGACATTTTGTTAAATGAAAAGAGGAGGTTACAAAATAGTACTACTGTATGACCTCAGAATTACAAAAGAGATGACCATGTGTCTATAGATCTATGGATAAGAGAATAAAAACATTTACTAAAATGTTAATGGTGGTTATCTCTGGGTTCTGGGATTGTGGATGACTTTTATTCCTTTTTCTATTCCTACACTGTACTGCATTACTTTGGTAGTCAGCAACAGTGTTGTTTAAAACAAGTAAAAGAGCTCTAATGTACTTCTAGAGAATTACTTCCCGTGAATTAATGAAGTCAGAGAAAAACTGCTACACCTAAAACATGCTCATTGAACAGCTTGCATAGATGCTTTCCCTGACCCATACTTTCCCCATGTGGGAACAGGGTCAGGAACAGGGTAGAGGTTTCAAAGTGGCCCGTGCCCTACATGTTCCTGCCCACCTGGGGTGCTGAGGGCTCTGAGCTGCTCATGGTTATCCTTGAACTGAGATATGCACTTAAGGGAGAGCCAGGACAGCTGGTGTGAGTATGAACATATCACTTGCAACATTCATCTCATGGCTGTGACATCCACTCGGCCTTGAAACCCTTCGTGTTCTAGTGGACATCATTCCATGTCAGCCCAGTCCTATAAATGGTCTCCCTGCCCCCATCACATTTCCTGTTTGATATTTCCATGATGACATTTACTCTATATAAGGTAGAAACTATTAGTGAGAACACCAGTTCTGGGTTTCAATGCCATTGCTTTCAACATAAGCTCATGGTCACTGTAAATATGTTTTGTAAGCCTAGTAGGCATTTAGCTTGAGCCAGGATACCGACTTGTAGGGGTAAATTTGAGAGAGTTGGAGAGAAGGTTTTCCCTCAATCATGACACCAAAGAATGGATTATTTCACCTTGCCTCCAAAGTAGAAAAGGTAGAATTAAGAATTAGCTCCCTGTGAGGAAAGCTAGAGAGCTCTCTTTATAAGAAATACTGATGGCTGGGCGCTGTGGCTCAAGCCTGTAATCCCAGCACTTTGGGAGGCTGATGCAGGTGGATCACGAGTTCAGGAGATCGAGACCATCCTGGCTAACACGGTGAAACCCCGTCTCTACTAAAAGTACAAAAAAATTAGCCGGGTGTGGTGGCAGGCGCCTGCAGTCCTAGCTACTCGGGAGGCTGAGGCAGGAGAATGGCGTGAACCCGGGAAGCAGAGCTGGCAGTGAGCCCAGATCGTGCCACTGCACTCCAGCCTGGGCAACAGAGCGAGAATCCGTTTCAAAAGAAAAAAAAAAGAAATACTGATGTTTATCCACTGCCAAAACTGCTAAAGAGAGACTATTGTTCAAGTAAATAAAAGCAGTTCTTCTGACATGAAAACTGAGATGTATTTTGTTAGTGAAACCTCTTGGTAACTAAGCAAATGCCTTCCTGCGTCCATCATATTCAGCCTTTCTCTCTCTCTCCCTCTCTCTTTGGATACAAGGTCTACCCCACGTCACCGAGGCTCGAGTGCAGTGGTGTGATCATGGCTCACTGCAGCCTCGAATTCCTGGGCTCAAGCGATCCTCCCACCTCAGCCTCTTGAATAGCTGGAACTGCAGACAGGCACCAGCATGCCAGACTATGTTCATTTTCTTTAAATGAGCACACCTCATCCCCCAAAATCTGCAAGTAACCCCATGATATGATGAAATGTATGCCTATATAATTTCAGGGTGGGAGGCTGGGGGTGCTTATGGAGTCCTTCAAGGGTATGATCTTTCTTTTTTTTTTTTATATGGGGTCTCACTCTGTCATCCAGGTTGGAGTGCAGTGGCACAATCTTGGCTTACTGCAACCTCTGCCTCCCAGGCTCAAGTGATCCTCCCACCTCAGCCTCCAGAGCAGCAAGGGCCACAGGTGCACCCCACCACTCCTGGCCATTTTTTTTTTTTTTTTTGGTAGAGATGGGGTTTCACCATGTTGTTGCCCAGGCTGCTCTTGAACTTAGGTGATCCACTGGCCTCAGCCTCCCAAAGTGCTGGGATTACAGACGTGCGCCCGGCCCTAGGGATGATCTTTCTAGCCAGCAATTTTTTAATCTACCAAAAGCCTTAAAATTGTTCATACGATTTGCCATAGAAAATACACTTCTGAGAACTCAAAAAATGAGTCTTTTAATATACAAAGAATAGGTAAGAATATTCACTGCAAGTATTATTTATAAAAGTGAAAAACTGCAAAAAATCTAAATGTCCCATAATTGACATCAGCTAAATAAATTATAGCGTAATCATACAATAGGTTATTGAGGCCATTATTCATTATATACTTGAACAATATTAAAGAATATTAAGAGCCGGGTGCGGTGGCTCATGCCTGTAATCCCAGCACTTTGGGAGGCCGAGGCAGGCGGATCACGAAGTCAAGAGATCGAGACCATCCTGGCCAACATGGTGAAACCCCATCTCTACTAAAATACAAAAATTAGCCGGGCGTGGTGGTGTGCGCCTATAGTCCCAGCTACTCGGGAGGCTGAGGCAGGAGAATAGTGTGAACCCGGAGGGAGGTGGAGGTTGCAGTGAGCTGAGATCGTGCCACTGCACTCCAGCCTGGGCGACAGAGCCAGACTCTGTCTCAAAAAAAAAAAAAAAAAAAACAAAAAGAATATTAAGAAAGGCTCATGATATAAAGTTAAGTGAAAAACAAGGTGAAAAACGATCTACATATCCTATAAACCCAATGTCAATATATATTCTACACATACACACAAACACACAATTCACGTATGGAGAGAGAGAGAGATCCTCCAGCTTTCCCAGCCTCACTGGATTTGTGTACTTTCATATGCCGTAACTCTTCTCTTCATTCTCTATGGTCACAGAAGTCCGGTCCCCTCTCCGGGTATTTCTGAGACCCTCCAACACATGTCTGCATATTTCCCAACTCATCCTGTTACCTGATCCCCATGCACTCCACAGTATTGCCCCAGCCTCCTTCCCCAATCACTTCTCACATGTCTCAGAATAGCTTTTCCAGCTGACTATCATTCTCTATCATCTGGCTACAGTTTTAACAAACCTTACAAAGTCTCGAGGATTACATAGAGAATTACAGTGCAGAAAAAAAACTTTAACACTGAACATTAGATATCATTTGCTCCTAAAGTTCCCTGTAAGCCTCTTTCCAGGGACCCTCCACCACAGGTCCACTCCTTTGTTTTCAGCCTGCCACAGTTGTGCAAAGGTTTGCCTCCCCTCCCAGAGGGTGTCTCCTCCTATTGACTCAAGTTCTAGAACCCCAAGTTCTTGTTTCTGACCATCAGCAGAGGAAACTTGATAGTCTGGACAGCTATATCTGCTCCCAATAAAAATGGCTTTTTGCGTTGTTAAATAGAAACCTCAGTGTCTTCATCTAAAACATTTGCATTTGGATTACTCCACTGGTTCAGGGACTTCCAAGTACAGTTGTTTGTTACTTCATTTGGGTCCTCAAGAATTTAAAAAGAGTTGCCCCTGGCCTGGAGCAGTGGCTCACGGCTGTAATCCTGGCACTTTGGGAGGCCGAGGATGGTGGATCATTTGAGGACAAGAGTTCAAGACCAACTTGGCCAACATGGTGAAACCCCGTCTCTACTAAAAATATAAAAATTAGCCTGGCATGGTGATACGTGCCTATAGTCTCAGCTACTCAGGAGGCTGAGACAGGAGAATTACTTAAGCCCAGGAGGCAGAGGTTGCAGTGAGCCAAGTTTGTACCACTGCACTCCAGCCTGGGTGACAGAGTGAGACTCTGTCTCAAAAATAAATAAAGAATAGAATAGAATAGAATAGAATAGAATAGAATAGAATAGAATAGGCCGGGCGCGGTGGCTCACACCTGTAATCCCAACACTTTGGGAGGCTGAGGCGGGCAGATCATGAGGTCAGGAGTTCGAGACCATTCTGACCAGCATGGTGAAACCCTGTCTCTATTAAAAATACAAAAATTAACTGGGTGTGGTGGCACCTGCCTGTAATCCCAGCTACTCAGGAGGCTGAGGCAGGAGAATAGCTTGAACCCAGGAGGCAGAGGTTGCAGTGAGTCGAGATTGCACTGCTGCACTCCAGCCTGGGCGAAAGAGCGAGACACTGTCTAAAAAAAAAAATTAATAAAATAAAAAGAGTTGCCCCTAAAGACAAAGTAATCTTCCATCCTTAGAATATTCAAGAAAGGATGCAGAAACACTGGAATGCAGTTTCAGATACATAATAACAGCTAACAGTAAGTAAGTACTTACTATGAATCAGGCACTATATACTAAGCACTGGACAGGTATTAACTCACTTAATCTTCATGAGAACCCTCTGGTAAGTGCTATCATTAACCATATGGATGAAAAAATTAAGACAGAGAGCAAGTCAGTACTTTTCCCCAAAGCCACAGATACAGAAAAATGGTAAAGGTAGGCTATGTCCAGGTGATGTGGTTTGGCAGTGTCTGCACCCAAATCTCTTCTTGAAATGTAATTCCCATAATCCCCTTGTGTCGAGGGAGGGACCCAGTGGAAGGTGACTGGATCATGGGGGCAGTTTCCCCATGCTGTTCTCACGATAGTGAGTGAGTTCTCAAGAGATCTGATGGTTTTATAAGGGGTTCTTCCCCCTTCACTCCTCACACTTCTTTCTCCTGCCTCCATGTGAAGAAGGTCCTTGCTTCCCCTTCTCCTTTCACCGTGATTGTAAGTTTTCTGAGGCCTCCCCAGCCATGTGGAACTATGTGTTAATTAAACCTCTTTCCTTTATAAATTACCCAGTCTTGGGTATTTATTTATAGCAGTGTGAAAACAAACATACACCCAGTCATGTCATTCTAGGGATTTAGCCTCTTTTATCTACTACACTTTACTGCCTCGAAAGACAGGAGGAAGGAAAAAAATGGGAATTAAGGAGGAAAGGAAGTGCTAACAAATGGTGACAATTTTTTTTGTATTTTTCAAATTGCCTACAAGGAACTTTAGAATTAGGAACTAGAGCGTGTGTGTGTGTGTGTGTGCGCGCGCTAGGCATTATACCTTCATCTCTCTAATTCATAATGACCCCTAATATTTAACCACTATAGTAGACATCTTTCCTCTAAGAAATGCTGTTCACTTACATGGATAGGCCCCTAGGAGACTGTATCTATGCCCTGTAACCTCATTCCCTGATGTCAGTTGACTGAACTAGGAAACCATCTGACACAGTTTGAGATAATATGATTTTCTCACTTGAGGATTTCAAATTAGAACTGAGATTAACCCAGTCAATCTGAGTTAGTCTCCTATACAGAGGATACATATGTATTGGTCAAAGAAGGTTAACTGCTATAACAAACAATCCCCAAATCTCAACGGCTTTAGTTTATTTCTCAACCATATCATACTTTAATGTAGGCCAATGGAGGATGGAGATGAGAGAAATGCTATGCTCCATAAATTTTATTAAGTGCCCAGGTTCCTTCCATCTAGTGGCTTCACTGTTTTCTAAGACCTTAGTCAAGGGAAGAGGGAGAGGCTGAAGAGGTGCGCAGGAGATTTTTTAAATGGGTTAGACCTGGAAATAGTATGCATCATGCCCCCATTCTACTGGCCACAGTTCATTACATGGCCTTACCTGACAGGAAGGGATGCTGGGAAACACAGTCCAGTTGTATGCCCAGAAAGAAGAGAAAATGGGTAGGTGACCATCTAGTCAGTCTTTATCACAAAATGTAAATTTTGAATGGTGGGGTAGCCATCATCTGTCTACCATGTGCATGTAAAAGCTAAGATTTGTAGAGTGACAAGAATGAAACAGGTGTCCACAGGGACACAGAGAAGAGAGAGAGTGTGAGAAAGTTTTGTGTGGTTTCTTCCCGGCTTTCCACTTTGTGACATTCATTTTTTGTTTGTTTTGTTATATATGTATATATAATTATAAAAATTATATATATATAATTTTTATAATAACAGCTTTATTGAAATATAATTCACATGACATAAAATTCAATATTTCAAAGTGTACAGTTCCGTAGGTTTTAGTATAGAGTTATGCATCACCACGATCTAATTCTAGAACATTTTCATCCCTCCACAAGAAACTCTGAGCTCACTAGCAGTCACTGCCCACCATTCCCCATTCTACCCAGCCCCTGGCAATCATTAATCTACTTTCTGTCTATATGGATTTGTTTATTCTGGACATTTCATATAAATGGAATCAATCATACAATATGTGGCCTTCTGTGTCTGGGTTCTTTCACTTAGCATTAAGTTTTTCAAGGTTAACCCATTTTGTAGTATGTATCAGAACTTCATTTCTTTTTATAACCAAATAATATTCCATCATATGGACATACCACATTTTGTTTATCTGGTTATCACTTTATGGGAATTTGAGTTGTTTCTACATTTTGCCTATCATGAGTAATGCTGCCATGAACATTGGTGTACATTTTGTGTGCACATATGTTTTCATAGGAGTGGAACTGCTGGGTCATATGGTAATAACTTTATGATTAACAGTTTGAGGAACTGTCTGGAACTAATGTTTAAGAGTCCTGGCTGTCCTTGAGCTACTTCAGTATCCTCCACATGAATATATGAATTCCTTTTTTTCCTTCTTCTTTCATCGACTTGAATTGACTTCAGTAACATTATTTGCAACCTCATGAGCCTTAACAAAGTCACCCACTTCTATTACTTCTGGTTTAGACTTTCCTGATTCCTCAGTCTCCTTTATTTTGGCTCCATTTTTGCTTGCCTATTTGATAATGCTTTAGTTTGGCTTTATTTTGGCTGCAAGTATCAGATACTCATTCCAGTTAGCTCAAGTATAAGAACATTCAGAAAAATACATGATAAGATAATGGAAGCTTTTGGAAACCCAAGAACAAAAACCATAAAGGGCCAGCTTCAGAGAAACTAGTGCTAAAAGCTAGTTCTCAATTTGAGGTGGCTGTACACTTTACCAATTACAAATTTTTTTTTTTTTTTTTTTTTTTGAGACGGAGTCTCGCTCTGTCACCCAGGCTGGAGTGCAGTGGCGCGATCTCGGCTCACTGCAAGCTCTGCCTCCTGGGTTCACGCCATTCTCCTGCCTCAGCCTCTCCGAGTAGCTGGGACTACAGGCACCCGCCACCACACCTGGCTAATTTTTTGTATTTTTAGTAGAGACGGGGTTTCACCGTGGTCTCGATCTCCTGACCTCGTGATCCGCCCGCCTCGGCCTCCCAAAGTGCTGGGATTACAAGCGTGAGCCACCGTGCCCGGCCATTACCAATTACAAATTTGTAAGTCTTCACTGTATTTCATTAGCATAGCTACAGTTCAGCCATACTCCTTTCTGTCCTGCTATGAACTGGTAATTTCTCTACTTTCATGCCATTCATGACAGAGAAGCTCTGATGGGTCCAATGTATCTTTTCATATCTGATTACAGGTCATGGGAATCTGGCCAATCTATGGTTTGGTTGTTCTTAAATCAGGTGCCCACCCCGATCCAATCATTCATGAGTCCAGAGAGCTAGATCTCATGGTACAAAACATGGCTGCTGAGTCTACTTCTTTAACAGGGGCCAGGAGGGCATGGTGATTGATTTTTTGTGTGTGTGATTGATTGATATTTTGTTTTGTTTTGTATTTCTGAGAGACAGAATTCTGCTCTCTATCGCCCAGGCTAGAGTAGAGTGGAGTGATCTCGGCTTACTGCAACCTCTGATTCCCAGGTTCAAGCAATTCTCCTGCCTCAGTGTCCCAAATAGCTGGGACCACAGGTATGCGCCACCACACCCAGCTAATTTTTGTATTTTTTAGTAGAGAGGGAGTTTCACTACATGTTGTTTCAGGCCGATCTCAAACTCCTGACCTCAGGGGATCCGCCTGCCTCGGCCTCCCAAAGTGCTGAGATTACAGGCATGAGCCATCATGCTTGGCTGATTGATTGATATTTTAATTAAAAAAAATGGATCAACTCTTTTGCAATCAACCTCTGTCTTTGGTCTTTGTTTTTTTTTTGGGGGGGAGGGTGTGGGGGACTGTCTTACTCTGTCTCCGAGGCTGTGGCACTATCTTGGCTCTCTGCAACCTCTGCCTCCCAGGTTCAAGTGATTCTTCTCCCTCAGCCTCCCGAGTAGCTGGGACTACAGGCATGTGCCACTGTGTCTGGCTAATTTTTGTGTTTTTTGTAGAGACGGTTTCACCACGTTGTCCAGGCTGGTCTTGAACTCCTGACCTCAGGTGATCCGCCTGCCTCTGCCTCCCAAAGTGCTGGGATTACAGGTGTGAGCCACCGTGCCTGGCCTGTCTTTGGTCTTAATAATCTGCTGGGATATAGTTTCCTGTATTCAATTTCCAGCTTTATGTGCTGTGATCAAGGGTAAGACTAGCCTATTGTTCCATCCCAAACCAGTCTACACCTTGCTCAACTATCTCTCTGTGAGAGGAGTTGGATTAAACATATGTTGTAAAGGCAGTTTGTCCCTTTGGATGATGTGAACAGTAAAAGTAGAAAGGAGTCCCTGAACAGGACCCATTCCCTGTTCCTATCAGAGCCTCTCCCCATGATTCCCTCTTGGTACAGTTTTGGATATTTGTCCCCACCCAAATCTTATATTAAATTGTAATCCCCAATGCTGGAGGTAGTACCTGGTGGGAGGTGTTTGGATCATGAGGGTGGATCCCTCATAGCTTGATGCCATCTTCCTGATAGTGAGTTCTTGTGAGATCTGGTTATGTAAAAGTGTGTGGCACCTCCCTCCCACTCTCTCTCTTTCTCTCTTCCTCCTGCTTTTGCCATGTGAAGTTCCTGTTCTCCCTTTGTCTTCTGCCATGGTTGAAAGCTCCCTGAGGCTTTACCAGGAGCCCAGCAGATGCCAGCATGATGCTTCCTTTAAAGCCTGCAGAACCATGAGCTGATTAAACCTGTTTTCTTTATAAGTTATCCAGTCTCAGGTATTTCTTTATAGCAATGCAAGAATGGCCCGATACAACTCCCTGTCTCCTACCTTATTTCCTAAAATGCAAAGGAGTAGAACCACAGCAAAGATTCATAGAGTACAGCAAATTGTCCACAATTTCCAGGTCTACTTTCAACATGTCACAGCTGGAACAGGATAGGAAGCTCCCTGAGCCAAAAGTTAAGCTTTGGGATGAGTGAAAGACTGGCTTTCGGTACTTCTTTTCATAAGGACACAACCCAGAGATAGAAGTATATTTATAAAAGGAAAAATGCAGGTTTTAATATGTTAGAATGAGCAATAATATTTGAAATTAAAATGTAAACTCTTATCATTAATGTCAGAACTTTCCAGAATATTAAATTACATGTGTCTGTGAATGTATTTTTTTCCATTAACAAAGCAAAAGAAAAAAAAATTAAACCCATTGAGTTTCATGAAATTTTCCATTTGGGAAGATATTCTGATTTGTAAGAAGGGTAGGCCCATATATGCCCTAATTTTATTTGTTGCTCCTCCGATTTTTTTTTTTTAATGTGCTTCCCTATGGCTAATGCCAAGTATGCATTTGCCAGATTGTCTGGACATACTCCAAAAGAAATAGCTCACCCGTATCTTTAAAGAAAAAAGCATTTCATACATGTTTGAAAGCTAAAGTAGCTTGAGGGTAGGGGTGGGGCTTAGAGGACAGAGAAGACAGAGTTTCATATTTTACTAGCAAACTTTTGACCAGACTTTCTGAACCTTAGCATTTTAGGAATTTGAGTTGGCCAAGTCAGTTGTGAAAGACTCCCACATAGCAGGAATTGAAAAAAAAAGGACAGATTATTTACATGAGTTTTCTACTACCTAATTGGATAGATACTGTTCCCTAACCAGGCACAACAAAAACATGTTTGTTTATTTTAAGGCTGTCTGCTGCCCTGCATTGTGTTTGCTCAGTGGGCCAGCGTGGCACAGAGACACAGTTGAGAGACCAGACCTGGGGCCTCTGGAGGAACGTGCTGGTATCATCGCTGAAGAGCTTTCTCAATGCTGGCTGGCTGTTGTCAGGAGCAGTCCTTAGACAGGCTCACTCCTGGTAGTTCAAAGAGTCAGATTGGTTTAGCAATCATGTTATCCCTTAGATTACTTGTATATTCCTAAGTGTATTCCAAAGACAGTGAATTCTCATCCATAGTTTAGGTGTAAACTGTGATGAGATGAGGTTCAGAGTTCTAATGAAGTGCAGGCCACAGATTTTAGAACACAGAAGAGAGGTTCTGAGTGTGGTGGTGAAGAGCATGGACTCAGGAGCCAGACTGCCTGGGTTGGAATCCCAGTCCCCAGCTTCCTGGCCATGCTATCCCGGGCAGGTTACTTAACTAGCCGGTGCCTCAATTTCTCCATCTGTTATATAGGGATTAAATAGCCCCTACTTTAATAGAGTTAATGTAAGTATTAAATGAGTAAGATCATTAGGAAATTGACATGTAGTAAGTGACATAAATGTTTGTTAAATACAGTGGAATATACTGATGACTGGTATTCACTCTAGAATTCTACATTCTCACATAAGAAAGAATACAAATGCTAGAAACAACCCAAATTGGGGCAAATCTAAATAAACTACAATGTGGTTGTACTATGAAACACTATGTAGCCACTTTTTTTTTTTTTTTTTTTTCTTGAGACAGGGTCTTACTGGGTTGCTCAGGCTGGAGTGCGTGGCACCATCTTGGCTCACTGCAACCTCCGCCTCCCGGGTTTAAGTGATTCTGCAGCCTCAGCCTCCCAAGTAGCTGGGATTACAGTGTGTGCCACCATGCCTGGATAATTTTTTGTTTGTTTGTTTGTTTATTTACTTTTTTTTGAAAGACGAGGTTTCACCATGTTGCCTAGGCTGGTCTCGAACTCCTGAGCTCAAAGCAGTCCACCCACTTCAACCTCCCAAAGTTCTGGGATTACAGGCACGAGCCACCCTGCCTGTCCTATAACCGCTTTTAAATGAGGCATTTTTATATATGCTGTTGTGGGATAACCTGTAAGATACATTGTTAAAGAAACAGAGCAAGTCCCAGTACAGCACATGTAGGAGTAATTATAAGAACTAACATTTACTGAATATTTTCTGTGTCAGGCACTGTTTTAAGAGCTCTACATATATTAACTCATTTAATCTCCATAATAAGCCAGGTACTTGTCATTTTTCATTGTGGAAATTAATGAGAAAATTGAGTCTCAGAGGTTAGGGTACTTGTCTAAGGTCACACAGTGGGTAGGTAGATGCACTGGGACTTGAATTCAGACAATGTTGCTCCAGTGTCCATTTATTAATCACTATGCTAAGCTACTCTCCCAGTAGAATAATCTCAGTTGTGTACAAATAAAACTACATACATATAAAGAAAAATGCATGTTAAAAACAACAAGGTCTGAAGGCATAGACACTAACCATTAACCTATAAAGGGAAGAATGGGAATCAGTGGCGTCAGGTGGTGGCAGAAGCTTAAGGTGAGGGAGACTTTCATTTATTATTATATATATCTGAATATTGTTTGAATTATTGAGTATTATACAAATACATATTTGAATATTGCTTTTAGAATCAAAAATAGTTGTAAAATAAATGAATAACAAACACTTATGAAAGATTTACTTGATGTCAGGCAGTGTTCCTTAGTGTTTTACAAATATTAAATAACTTAATCTTCTTAAAAGTCTCCATTTTGCAGATGAGGAAACTAAGGTAGTCAATCCATAGTTGGTAAGAGACAAAGGTGGGATTTGAACCCATATAGTCTGACTGCAGATTCTGTGTTCTTAATCATGATTACACACACACACACACACACACACACACACACACACACGCATGTGGGAGCTGAGATCTGAGCCAATGGTCTGCACACATTTTCAAATTCTAGACCAGAATACCAACCACCCTATGCCATAGGGACCACCCTTTAGTCTGGTGCTTAGAGGTATAAATTCTCAAATTACACAAACATGGACTTGAATTCCATCTCTGCTAGTTACTAGCTGTGTGATCTTGGGCTAGTTATTTTACAATTTTGATCTCTGTATCCTCAACTATAAAAAACTGAGATAATAGGCCAGGCGCAGTGGCTCACGCCTGTAATCCCAGCACTTTGGGAGGCTGAGGCGAGTGGATCACGAGGTCAGGGAATCGAGACCATCCTGGCTAACATGGTGAAACCCCGTCTCTACTAAAAATACAAAAAATTAGTTGGGCGTGGTGGCGGGCGCCTGTAGTCTCAGCTACTGGGGAGGCTGAGGCAGGAGAATGGCATGAACCCAGGAGGTGGAGCTTGCAGTGAGCAGAGATTGCACCACTGCACTCTAGCCTGGGGGCCAGAGCGAGACTCCGTCTCAAAAAACAAAAACAAAAACAAAAAAACCCTGAGATAATAGTCACTCTCATAAGGCTGTTATGAGGATTTAAAAATATTAGTATACATAAAGTGCTTAGCATAGAACCTGGCATACAGTAAGAAATAAATCAATGTTAATTATTGCCATTATAATTATTAGTGTATTATCTAGGCACCCCCTTTTCAACTTTTATTAAGGTTGAGGATAATCTTTTTCTCCCATCTTTATTTGGGACACTAAGACACATCTTTGGTCTAGCAATATCTGTAAGGAAACTACTTTTTATTTTTTATTTATTTATTTATTTTTAGTAAAGACAGGGTTTCACCATTTAGCCCAGGCTGGTCTTGAACTCCCAACCTTGTGATCTGCCAACCTCAGCCTCCCGAAGTGCTGGGATTACAGGCATAAGCCACTGTGCCCGGTCAGGAATCTACCTTTTGATGTGATTGCAAAAATTTACCAAGATATATGTATAAAGATATTCACTGAGGTGTTATTTGTTCTAGCAATGAACTGGAAACCATCTAAACATCCATCATTAGGAAACCAATTGACCAGGTGTGGTGGCTCACTCCTGTAGTCTCAGCACTTTGGGAGGATGAAACAGGCAGATAGATCACTTGAGCCCAGGAGTTCAAGACAAGCCTGGGCAAAAAAAATTAGCCGAGTAGGGTGACATGTGCCTGTAGTCCCAGCTACTTGGGAGGCTGAGGTGGGAGGATCATTTGAGCCTGGGAGGTTGAGGCTGCAGTGAGCCAAGATTGTGCCACTGCACTCCAGCCTGGGCGACAAAGCAAGACCTAGTCTCAAAAAAAAAAAAAAAAAAAAGGAAACTGATTAAATACATTTTGATACATATAAATAAGGAATAACATTTGAGGACTCTGAAAAGGCCCAATACATAGCAGCCTTCTTCCCCATTCAGAATCTGAGCAAACTGAGAAAACGGCAGGTGAAGGCAGAAATCTCTCTGATAAAGGCTAATTTGCATGCTGCACCATGTATTGTCTCATACTGAGAGACAAATAGGCTTCCTACTGTGGAAACCCCGAATTGGATAGACATTCTCCAGTTCTGCCCACTTCTGGAGGAGTGGTAGGCAACTCCATCCTAAGAAGAAAAGGGCAGAATTGAACCTGAAAGTTGCAATTTATATAATCAGATAAATCACCCTGCACTCAAGGGGTGGTGGAAGTAAAGGGACAGAAAGGGGCCAGGAATGACGTTAGCTGAGTGCCTTTCACTTGGAAGGCACATTCTCTCCTAACAAAGATTGTGCAGACATTAAAAGTAGAGAGTATGGCTGGGCACTGTGGCTCACGCCTATAATCCCAGCACTTTGGGAAGCTGAGGTGGGTGGATCACGAGGTCAGGAGTTCAAGACCAGCCTGGCCAACACGGTGAAACCCCATCTCTACTAAAAATACAAAAATTAGCGGGGCGTGGTGACAGGCACCTGTAATCCCAACTACTCAGGAGGCTGAGGCAGAGAACTGCTTGAACCCGAGAGGTAGGGGTTGCAGTGAGCCGAGATCGCGCCACTGCACTCTAGCCTGGGCGACAGAGACTGTCTCAAAAAAAAAAAGGAGACAGTATATCTGCAGCTCGTGTTTGAAAGATCTCTGAGATGGCGTTTAAAGTGAAAATAATGAGATGCAGAATGATTAATACAGTAAGATCTCCCTCATGGAAAATTTTGTTAGAGGACATACATAAATATGTCATAATAAGGATGCACAAAAAAAATAGTAACACTAGTTATATTTTAGAGGAGAAACTCAGGGCAGAAGAGGGAGCTTTTATTTTTCCTTTTATACCTTTTTTTACTGTTTTAATTTTCTTCCCATGTGTATGTATTACTTTTATTTTTAAAAATACTGTTAGGGGTTATCTGGACTGTGGGATTAATGACCATTATTGCTTTCTTTTTCATACTGCTCTGAAAAAGTAAGTTATAATAAATGTTATCTTAAAAAATAAAAATGAGGCAACTGTTTTTTTTTTTTTTTAAGTGCCCTCTCTAGCCTTGGGAGTCCTAATGAGCTATAATCACAGAGACGCCAGACTAGTCAAAATTGGAAGAAAGAGCTATAATCACAGGAAAAGAACTGTCTCCACAATTTGAAGTATCCCAGAAAAAGCAGCAGCAATGAGGACAGACTTCAAGACAAGCAGAGAGCAGCAGCCATGGCGGGGCCTGCAGTGGGTAGAGGGGGCCTCGATAGCATGAAATGACATCAGAAAAGGACCTGAGTAGCCCAAGAAAGGGAGGACGGAAAGTCAAGGAGGAAAGTAAGCAGGAGTTGAATTTAGGAGTAAATGCTACAGTGATTATGACTCACAGCCTCATGGTCCTCAAGGCTGGAGTGGCCTTGGAGAAACCATGTCATAGTTGTATAACCAAGGTACTCTGCAGGATGGACCATGGAGCTGCCTCCTGCAGCCACAGGTGATCAAAATGAGGTCTGTGTGACGGAGCCTGCAGCGAGGCAAGATAGCTGCCTCAAACAAGTCCATATTTCATCTCTCCTCCTAACCTCCTGCCTGCCAAAGCTCTGGCAGGGAAGTCGTTACAACAAAGCATGCATGCACCCTAATTACCTGTCATACTTCTCTGTTTCTGGACCAGACCCTGTAAGAGAATTCCGCTCACGCTTGTAATCCCAGCACTTTGGGAGGCCGAGGCGGGCGGATCACGAGGTCAGGAGATCGAGACCAAGGTGAAACCCCGTCTCTACTAAAAATACAAAAAATTAGCCGGGCGTGGTGGCAGGCGCCTGTAGTCCCAGCTACTCGGAGAGGCTGAGGCAGGAGAATGGCGTGAACCCGGGAGGCGGAGCTTGCAGTGAGCCGAGATCGTGCCACTGCACTCCAGCCTGGGTGAAAGAGCGAGACTCCGTCTCAAAAAAAAAAAAAAAAAAAAAAAAAAAAAAAAAGAATTTATTTTTATGGTAACAAAATGCAGTAATTGATGTTGCAATCCTGCCCGAATCACTGAACAGATCCTTTAACATCCAAATTCCCCAAAACAGCTTTGACTTACTACACACCTCACATGCCAGCTAGTGTTTGAAGTGCGTGTAGCCGCCCCCATGAAGCCCTTTCTTACTGTAAGTGCTCAAGAACAAACATATTTCTTAAACTTCCTTTGATTCTCATAAAATAAAAATAGCCATTACATAATAAAGCACAAAGCTCCATGGGTTAAGAAGTCCCTGATGTTTTTCCTGCCTTCGGTCATTTTCTTTGTTTAAAGCATTTAGAAACAGTGAATGTTCATGAAGAAAAAAGAAAAAAACATCTCCAGCAGGAAAATGAGTGTGAGAGTTAGTCAGCAGCTAGACTCACTCATACATCCATGAGGTTGTAACTTAATCTGAAAACATAGTCTTTCCTGGAAGAGACTTGAGCAGCAATTTATCATTTTATAATTTGTGGTTTAAATTTGAGCCATAAACCAAGCAGCTGTATTGGTTTGAGGCACTTTTGAATCTTCTTAAAACCCCAGGAGGCAAGAGGACAGCTTTAAACTTGAGGCTCCAAACTCTTGGGGTTTAACTGAGAGAACACGAAGGACAAGGTTTCTGTGTGCCCTCTCTTTTCTTAGGAAATGTATGGAATGCATGCCTTTGTTTGTTTTAGACTTGGGAAGAAAAAGCAGACTTTGATAGCTGGAGCCATGAGCCGGCTCCTCGTATCTTATGACAGTGGGTTTTCGTATATTACAGGATCCCCTGGGAAATGAGAAGCTGGAAGCCGAGAGAGGGGGAAATGGGTGGAGAAAGGGGAAGCAAGGGGAAGGGAGGAGTGCCGGAGATAACTCTGCTGACTTCACAATTTTCCACCGGGGCCTGCCCTGCCTACCTTTGTTGACATCAAAGCTCATTGAGAAGCCTCTGTGTGCTGGCTCAGTCAGCCCTGCCTGCTGCCAGTGGGAAAAGGAATTGGCAACTAGCCCTACAACAAAACTGAGAACATAATTCCTGAAATTAACTTTTCCTTAAAAAATTTTTTTTCCATCTCGGTATGGCAGCTCTGGGTCCCGTCCGCCACCACTTGTTGGGGTTCAAGCATCCACCAGGGAGAAAAGCAGCTTTTACAGAGATATCTCCAGAAACTCGGGCAGCCTCCCAAGGTGTCTCACTGGTTCTGCAGCAGTGTTGGCTTTCTGTGGGCTGATGGGTGTGGCTTTTGCAATCATGTTGGGGCGCCTGGATTTGGGAAGCCTGGGCTCCTTTATGCAGAGCAATGCGGAGCATCAGATTTTGGCTGGCAGCTGAGCTCTCAAGTCAGCTGCCATTTCGTCTCTCCTCCCTGCTCCCCTGCTGGGATTCGTTTGTTTCCATTCCCATCTCTCTTTTCTTTGGAGTCCTCTGGCCCCTCTCCAGGGAGAAAACAGAGGAAATAAGATGACCATCCTGTCTGCTGTCACTTATGACCTTCAAATCTGCTTATCACTTGAATCCCAGGATAAAAAGAGTCACAGCACGCTTATGAGCAAAAGCAACTTGCCGTACATTCTACATGTTAAAACCCAGTTGGACAGCACAGCTAAAATATATGCCTGTGTGGCTGGGCATGGTGGCTCATGCCTGTAATCCCAGCACTTTGGGAGACCAAGGCGGGCAGATCATAAGGTCAAGAGATTGAGACCATCCTGGCCAACATGGTGAAACCCCGTCTCTACTAAAAATACAAAAATTAGCTGGGCGTGGTGGCGTGCTCCTGTAGTCCCAGTTACTTGGGAGGCTGAGGCAGGAGAATTGCTTGAACCCGGGAGGTGGAGGTTGCAGTGAGCTGAGATCCCACCACTGCACTCCAGCCTGGCGACAGAGCGAGACTCCATCTCAAAATAAATAAATAAATACATAAAAAATTAAAATAAAACATATGCCTGTGTATGCTATCTCACAGCTCTCTGCTCCAACAGCCTCAGGCAGTATGAGGCATGTTACCCTTTACCATCTTCTCCTGTTCAATGTGAATCTAAAGATAAGCCTGGGCTCGAAGTAGGTTCCCTGGCAATCCAGCTCCAGCAACAAAGAAAGCTGAGCATAAAAAGCAGTTTACAGTTTCTGCAACTGGTTATAGATTGTATTTGTTTATTTAATTTAATTATTTTTTTTTTTTTGAGATAGGATCTCGCTCTGTTGCCCAGGCTGGAGTGCAGTGGCACAATCTCGGCTCACTGCAACCTCTGCCTCCCGGGTTCAAGTGATTCTCATGTCTCAGCCTCCCAAGTAGCTGGGACTACAGGCACACACCACCATGCCTGGCTAGTTTTTGTATTTTTAGTAGAGACGTGGTTCCACCATGTTGGCAGGCTGGTCTTGAACTCCTGACCTCATGTGATCTGCCTGCCTCGGCCTCCCAAAGTGCTGGGATTACAGGTGTGAGCCATTGTGCCAGGTCAGATTGTATTTGCAAGTCACAGGATGTCAGCATCCTCCCATCTTTTTTTTTTTTTTTTGAGGCAGGATCTCATTTTGTCACCTAGGCTGGAGTGCAGTGGTGTGATCTCGGCTCATGGCAGCCTCGACCTCCTGGGCTCAAGTGATCTGCCCACCCTGGCTTCCCAAAATGGTGGGATTACAGGTATGAGCCACTGCACTCAACCTATTCTCCGTTTTTTAAATTTACCACTGCTAGGCTGGGTGTGGTGGGTCATGCCTATACTCTTGTCCTTAAGAGAAGTAATAGGAAATGCCACATTTTAGATAAGAAATTGGTGAGCAAAGTAATTCAAACCCTATATTTTGAAACCAGGGATTTCAAAATTGGGAAATGAGAGCTTAAACAACTTAATTAAGAGGCCTGCCTAAGGTTAAGTGTTCATTAGTTAATCCCATGAACAAGAATTAGCACCTGAGTCAGTTTGGAAGTATGCATCCTCAAGGACCCAAATACAGATGAGACAGGTGAGAGTGTTACTCAAAACTAAGCTTACTACAAGAGATGCAATTAGCCGGGCGTGGTGGTGGGTGCCTATAGTCCCAGCTACTTGGGAGGCTGAGGCAGGAGAAAGGCTTGAACCCGGGAGGCGAAGATTGCAGTGAGCCGAGATTGCACCACTGCACTCCAGCCTGGGAGACAGAGTGAGACTCCGTCTGAAAAACAAAAAAACAAAAAACAAAAAAAACAAGAAAAAAAAAGAAAAAAAGAAAAAAAGAGAGATGCGTTGAAGTCATTTTCTGCTTAAGAGAGCTGAAACCCTGCCCTTGGTTATCTAGACTCACATTGACTCCCCCAGACTGCCAATGCATTTGAAACTGATTCAAAATGCTTTTTGGAGATCCATCTCAATTCAGCTTGCAGGCATTCCTGGGGCCCCCTTCCAAGAAGAAATGGACCAGCATTCTGTCTGGGCTAGACCCAAGTTAGGCTCTGTCTGCCTGGGAGAATGTCATCTCTGCTTTTGCATGTCTGATGGCTAAAGCTCCAGGCTCTTGCTCCTCAATCAACACCACCACATATTTGCAGTGTTGGCTAGACTCGCAGACCTTAATCTTTAGCTCCCACATAGATGAGACAATTCTTTTTTTAAAGACGTTAAGGATATATTAAGCTTCTCTTCCCTGAATTCTGTTTCTCAAACTTCCATCATCATCCCCTACTACTACTTACTGAGTACCTAGTATGACCTAGATACTGGGGCAAACAAGGGAGACTTGGTCCATGCCTTCATGGGCCTTTAAGTACCATAGGTAATAATTGTATCATTGTATAACCAAGTTAGAGATAAAAAAATAAAAAGACAGCTCACAGCCTTCTGTCTCATTAATATTGCATTCACCCCACCTAACAAAGTAGGAGATCTAATAGTCAAGTTCTTCAGTGTTCTCTTGGCTCGCTTCCCAGCTGTGGTCAAATTCTCTGCATGCTCTTTCCTCCTTTTCTGGATTACTTGAGGAATTGCCAGGAGAGAAGAGGCATGAAGAATGCAGGCGGCGAAAGAGAAAAAGCATCCGCAAATGACTGACCGAAGCCAGTTTTAGTTAGACAGAATCAGGGTTCTCAGTTGCAAGCAACAGAAACCAACCCTGATTGATTTAAACAGAAAAATAATTTGTTTAAATGCTATTGGGCAACTCATAGAATAACTGGGAAGGCTAGAGAAATAGGCTCAAAAAACACAGGAACCAGAAGTTTGGGATCACAGCCAAGGCTATAGGTACAATCACAGCACAGGGGTTAAGATGACGATACCACTGTTGCCACTGCCCAGTGCTGGACCACAACTTACATTGTCACCATCTTCAGCTGCAGACACGGGATACCACCATGAGCACCACTGCTCTGGGAGCTTGTATATTTTTGCTGTCCTGCAGTTTCCCGTGAAAAGGGATCCGTATTTGTTGGTGCCAGTAATTTCTGATTCCTTCTGGAGCAGCTGCACCTGTTGGCCGAGTCTCGGTTATGTGTCCATATCCTACCTTTAAAAGAGACTAGAAAGAGGAGTATCTGGGCCAGGAGTGGTGGCTCACGCCTGTAATCCCAGCACTTTGGGAAGCCAAGGTGGGTGGATCACCTAAGGTCAAGAGTTTGAGACCAGCCTGACCAATATGGTGAAACCCCATCTCTACTAAAAATATAAAAATCAGCCTAATGTGATGGTGGGCACCTGTAGCCCTAGCTACTCAGGAGGCTGAGACAGGAGAATTGCTTGAACCCAGGAGGCAGAGGTTGCAGTGAGCTAAGATCACCCCACTGCACTTCAGCCTAGGTGACAAAGCGAGACTCCATCTCAAATAAAATAAGATAAAATAAAATAAGAGAGTATCTGGTCCTTGGGGCTCTTTTTTAGGACACCAAGATTCATAAAGAGGTAAATGTCCTAAACATGTGGAGGGAGTTCAGATGCTGAGTAGCCACAAATGACTCTACCTAAACCTCCTTCCTCTAATCCCATGTGATGGGGAGGGCCTGGGTCAACATTGCTGAAGAGCCAGAAAATCGGAAATGAGTCCAGTATCCACATTCCAGCACTAAGCCCAGTATCTACCAACCTGAGAAGCAACTGCCCTAGGCAAGCAAGGGCAGCACAATCAGGTTGACCTCTCCTCGGGCACGAAGGAAAGACGGCCCTCTCTCTCCCACAGGAGACTCCCTCAGCCCCAGTGAGGAGAGGAGAGGGAGCAGTGGGGAGGCTGTTTGATCCTCCCCACCTGCACCTGGATCAGCCCTGCCTGCTCCAATCATCCTTTTCACACCAGCAGGAAGGAAATTGAAGCTATTGCCATTGAAAAAACAAAAGACAAAAGCCCGTGCCAGAGGTTTGTACCTTTAGCCTTGACCTCTCACCCCAGGCCTGCTGCTTAGATTTTTGATAACCTACAGACTCATCATGATTTTGCCACAGCTAGCCACCAAGCCCTAGGGGTGTTACCTGAGATGGGGATGGGTGGGGACAGAGAGGGACATGTGTGTTAATCAACAACCCACAGCCCCTGGGCCTCAAATAAAACAAACAAAAAAATGGAAACTCTGTTTTGAGTCATCTAATTATTTGTTCCCTGCCCTTGGAAGAGAGGCAAACTAACCCAAAGTGTAGCCCTCATTAGAAGATGATCCATACCATCAGGGAGTCTCTCAAGTCATTCTCACGATCCTACCCTGGGGTGGGTCCTTGGTGACATCCTGTTTTCCTGTATTCCTTTACTGGGGATGTGGCTGGGAAGTGCCTTCTTGGCAGGGTGCATAATTCCCACTGTCTGATTCTAGCTTGGGGAGAGCAGGGTAGGGTGACAAGTAGAGTGTGTCTGTTCCCATTCTTTCCTCTACCCCTAACCACAAACTTAGCTTCCACCCCCACTTTTTCCTTAAGGCTGTCAGAAGCTCCTGGGGCAGCCACACATGAAGCCTTCATAACAGCTCTGGGCTGTTGAAAACTTCTGAGTACCCCTTTATTAATAAAAATCACTAGAAACCAATACATTTAGAATACATTAGCTTAATTCCTTATAAAAATTTTTGCACTGAGCCAAGGTTCAATACTGGAGTTCTGACTTCTTTTTTTTTTTTTTTTGAGACAGGGTCTCGCTCTGTCACCCAGGCTGGAGTGCAGTGGTGCCATCTCGGCTCACTGTAACCTCCACCTCTGCCTCCTGGGCACAAGTGATCCTCCTACCTCAGCCTCCCGAGTAGCTGGGACAACAATGATGCCTGGCTAATTTTTTTTTTTTTTTGGTGTGTTTTTAGTAGAGATGGGGTTTCACCATGTTGCCCAGGCTGGTCTTGAACTCCTGAGCTCAAGCCATTTGCCCGCCTCAGCCTCCCAAAGTGCTGGGATTACAGGCGTGAGCCACCGCTTTCCACCAGTTCTGACTTTCTTAGAGGGTAATCACAGAAAAACAAACAAACAAACACTTTTTGTATATTCCGAAAACTCAGTTGGAGACATTGCTCATTCTGTTTCTCAGAGTCCTGTCTTTTAGGATCTATGTGATAAATTTCACTTACAATTTAGCATGAGGGAAAAGATTACATTTCCTCATGAGCTGATATTGCTTCCTTTTTTCAGACAGTAAGAGTGATGTAACCAATTGTGTTTCACTTTTTGATTGAGCTGTCAGGAAGCCCAGACTTCAGTTTAGTATCCATTTACGAAATTATTTTATCTCTGGTTCCTGATCTTCTCCTTCCTCTGTATGGCTTCCTATCTCCCCTTTCATCTGTATATCAACTGTCTCCCCTATTTGCACATGTCAGCTACACCCAAGGTCACCCAGAAGTTGATCTCACTTTCCTGAGTACCCAGGCTAGTTGGAGAGAAAAACTCACAGGCTGGCACACAGGGAACTATTAGCAGAATATGTTCAAATGTTAAATTAGAAGAAAAAGAGTTTTAGGGATTGAACAGACAGATTAGTGAAAATCGGAGCAGTCAAAAGAAAGCTTCCTGAAGGAGGTGGTATTCAGAGTAAGCTTCGAAGTCTTGGAGTTTGTTTCAGGGGTTCATTTCAGTGGACCAGCTATATGGCTTGGTTTGGACATAGGAAGCTTTGGGGCAAATACCTGGGACGTTGGTTGTCTCTTTCTTTGAGGGCAGGTTCTGAAGCTCTCTGAGTAGCTGGTGCACTGCTTTCTGGGAATCAACTATGTGAGGCTGATAGAGTCAATCCTCAGTAAAATGGTACAGTGGGTGGCACTGGTCTAGGTGCTATTGGTGTTTTAGATGTGACAATTCTTCATTGGAACGAAACTTCATTGGAACTATACCTAATGTACTATATTTAGCATCCTGATCCTCATCTGCCACATGCCACTAGCAACCCCTAGTTTTTGGGACAACCCCAAATGCCCGTGTGCTTTCCCTGCAGCCCCTGGGGGACAGTTCCACACAGATGAGACCCACCACTCCCTCAAATGCCTGAGGTTCTCCTCTCTAGCCTGCCACCCAAACTAGGATTTCCAGATTTAGCAAAAACACAAAACAAAACAAAACAAAACAAAAATACAGATCATCCTGTCAAATTTGAATTTCAGACAATGAATTTTTCTAATATAAATATATCCCAAATATTGCATTATTTTTCTATAGCTGAAATTAAAATCTAACTCGGGGTCTTTATTTTATTCATTGCCCTACCCACAATCCCTCATCACCACAGACAAACCTGCTTTCCAGAAATTTCCATTCAGTTGATCATGCTCTGCGTACTGAATCATTCCCTGCTTGTCTGTTAAGACTCATCTATTCTGTATTTCAGTCACGCATATGCATTGTCTGTGCTAAGTCTCAGTGGGATGGTAAATACTTTTTTTTTTTTTTTTTTTGAGACAGAGTGTCCCTCTGTGGCCCAGGCTGGAGTGCAGTGGTGCGATCTCGGCTCACTGTAACCTCTGCCTCCCAGAGTCAAGTGATCCTATCCTCCCACCTCAGCCTCCTGAGTAGCTGGGACCACAGGCACACGTCACCATGCTTGGGCTAATTTTTTATTTTATTTTTTGTAGAGACAAGGGTCTCACTATGTTGCCCAAGCTGGGCTTGAATTCCTAGGCTCAAGCTGTCCTCCTGCCTTGGCCTCCCAAAGTTCTGGGATTATAGGCATGAGCCACTGCACCTAGCCGGTAAATACTTTTATTTTATTATTATTATTATTATTTTTTTGAGACAGAGTCTCGCTGTCGCCCAGGCTGGCGTGCAGTGGCGCGATCTCGGCTCACTGCAGGCTCTGCCCCCCGGGGTTCACGCCATTCTCCTGCCTCAGCTTCCCGAGTAGCTGGGACTACAGGTGCCCGCCACCTCGCCCGGCTAATTTTTTGTATTTTTAGTAGAGACGGGGTTTCACTGTGTTAGCCAGGATGGTCTCGATCTCCTGACCTCGTGATCCGCCCGCCTCGGCCTCCCAAAGTGCTGGGATTACAGGCATGAGCCACCTCACCCGGACGGTAAATACTTTTAATTGGAAGAAGAAATTCTTCTTAATATGTAGGCTAGTTATCCTATCCATATAATATTTTGCCTTAACTGGTTAAAGTACACACCACTTCTTAGACCCTCCTGAATGGTGGTGGGAGGACAGATAAGAACCGTTGTTAGGGCTTTTGGCTGATTGCCTACAACCCCAAGATCCCAACGACTTCTAACTTTGGCTGGACAATGGGAGCTTTTCTTTTCTCTTTTCTCTTCTCTTCTCTTCTTTCTCTTCTCTTCTCTTCTCTTCTCTTCTCTTCTCTTCTTTCTCTTCTCTTCTCTTCTCTTCTCTTCTCTTCTTTTCTCTCTCTTCTCTTCTTTCTCTTCTCTTCTCTTCTCTTCTCTTCTCTTCTCTTCTCTTCTCTTCTCTTCTTTCTTTTCTTTTTGGAGACAGAGTCTTGCTCTGTCACCTAGGCTGGAGTGCAATGGCGCAATCTTAGTTCACTGCAACTTCTGCCTCCCAGGTTCAAGCGATTCTCCTGGCTCAGCCTCCCAAGTAGCTGGGACTACAGGCGCGCGCTGCCATGCCCGGCTAATTTTTTGTATTTTAGTAGAGATGGGGTTTCACAGTGTTGCCCAGGCTGGTCACGAACTCCTGAGCTCAGGCAATCCGCCCGCCACAGCCTCCCAAATTGCTAGGATTACAGGCATGAGCCACCGCGCCCGGCCACAATGGGAGCTTTAAGCAGTACGAATGCCTGGTCCTACCCTCGGGACTCTGATTGAATTAATCTGGGGCAGAGCCTGGGACTGGGGAATTTTTTTTTTACCACACCCCCCTCCCAGGGTGGTGCTAACATGCAGCCAAGATTAGACTCACTGCTATCCTTCCTGAGAAAAGAGAGAGAAAGGAGAGATGTGGAAGAGAGGGAATGAGAAAGCATGAGACCAGATTTCAGGTGCTCTTCTTGGCAGTGGTAATCGAGGGGATTTGGAAGAATCAAGAGGCAAACACATTCCAACCAAGCAGGGAAAGAGCGGTTCAAAAAAGTAATATACTCCGAATGTGTTCCATTTCAAGCAAAACAGATGTAAAAGAGTACTTCTGAAGAACCCAGAGAGTGCTTTATTTTGTGCCAGATGGCGTCCTTGGAGATGCCCCAGTTTACCGAAAAAAGTCCCCCAAGGAGAGTCCCATTTTTCTTTATTACCCAGTGATTGTAACCAATACCAGCAGTAGGTTCAGAGCCCAGGCTGCTCACACGCATGGCCTTGCTGGTGTTGGCTGAGGAGCAACCTTCTGATGTCACCATGGGCACCTCAGCAAAAGAGACTGCCCTCTCGCTCCATGCAGCCTGTGAGCCCGGGATGTCCCAGTGCCATTAGCACATGCCTCCCTCCCCGCTGACAAGTGGGTCAGCACAGATGCAGCTCCAGCCGCCACTGAGAGCTGCTTGCTGCTGGCAGGAAGCTGCTTCTGCAGAATTAAAAACCATCAGAGTTGATCAAAGGAAGTGCAGGGTAGGCTGGCGGGCGGGCCAGATCCTAATCTCTGCTCGCTGGCCTCACACATCACTGCACATGAGTCACCCCGCTGAGCTCAGCGGACATGCTGTTTGGATTAGGCTTTTACAGGCGAGCTTTGCCAAACTTGCCTTTGCTGTCTTGCTGCACAGAGCAGCTGACAGGCAAGGTGGGAAGGTGGGGATGTGGGTTAGATGTGGCTGCCCAGGTGTCAAAAGGAGGCAGTCAGCTCCCCAGGCATGAGTGATTGTGTCTTCAGGGGGTGGCGGTTAGTCCTAGTGCCCCCAGCCCATCTTCTGTGCTTAGCTCAATGAACCCTATTAGGAATAACAGAGCCCATAGCAGGCCCACACCTCCTTCCTCTCTTGCCAGCTCTCCAATTAAGATGTACTATTACAGGACATGCATCTTGCCTTCACTCAACCATTTGCCTCTCAACCAGAAGGAATTCCTTCTCTCAAAAGCAAGCAACACTTCACCACTCAGGCATCTTGCCTCAAAAAAAGTGGAGTCCAGCGAAAAAGGGATGGAAGTCAGAAAAAGAAAAATTCCTAAATTAAGAGCCAACCCATAAAAGCAGGGCTTCCCCTAGTGCCTGGTTGGTGTGACATCACTATGAATTACTCAATGAAAATGGTGTCAGAGTGGCAGCTCGATTATTTGGGGAAAGTTTCCTCAAGAAACAGAACTCTGCAGAAAATAAGAAGGGGTAGGAAACTCCAACCCTGCACTTAGGTCTTTTGGTGCTTCCTCTAGAGGGGCTGATTTTCCTGAGCAGACGGGAAGGTGAGATTCTCTTCCAAGCAGGGTCTTGGTGCTCGGGAGCAGGAGTAGATAGAACTCAGTGGTTTGTTTTGCTTCCTACTCTAGAAGCAATGGTAGGAACAGGATCAAAATCCTCTGTTTCAGATACTGCCAAGTTCTGCTTCTGTGCGTGGTAACTTGGGAAGAAGCAGCCCCCACTATTTTGTAAGCCAAAGATTCTTGGCTTGTAGCCTCTGCTGGGATTCTCTTTAGAGTATTTTAGACTTTCATGTATTAAAGGCATCTAAATGGAGGTGGCAGTCCTTGACGCTTTGCAAATAAATGTTGCCACCAGCCCCTACACCACTCTCGACCATAAACCCCAAATTTCTGCATTTACCACTGCTCAATTCGATGTGATTTTTAAAGTTTGTTGTTGTTGTTCGTGGCTTTTCAGGTTTCTTCTTATCTATCCATAATTCTCATAGTGGTCAAATTTTGGTCATGAACCTGTCTTTTTTTCCCGCATTCCTCCTTCAGCATTTTCACTTTAAAATGGAAACAGAGATGGAAGGTGCCACCCTGGATAGGCTTCTAGCTGGGAAAGCATTCCACAGCAGAATGGCAGGGTGGTTAGTGTCTGGCTGTCAGGCAAACCTGTGTTTGAGTCCTGGCTCTGCCACTAAATAGTAGTAATCTTGGAGTAATTTTCTTAGCCCTTCACAGCTCAATCTTTTCATATGTACAATGTGAATAATAATAGTCCTAAGTTCATTAGTGAGGATTAAATGAGCTAATACAAGTAAAATATTCAGTACACGTCCCTAGTACTTAGGCAACATATAAGAAATGTATTATTCTTTATATCACAATAATTACTCTACAACAAGCATTATTATTTTTGGCAAATTTAATCAGAGTCTACAGCAACAATTCTTCCTTCTGAAATTCCTTAGTGCCCAAGTTAAAGTTTGTTTTAATCAAAAGTATTCACTTGAAGTGCCTGTGCTTAATTGGAATTGTCCTCATTTTTTGTTAGGAAAAGACCACGAGAGAGGAAGAGGAGAGGATCATTTATAAATGATTAAAAGGAGGTACATATACTTGGGGATTCCTGTCTGTAACTAAAAGAAGAAAAATCCCATGACACTAGAGGGCTTGCTATAGATGGGGAAAAGGGAGTTCTCATTCACTTCTAGCAGGGACTGTTAGTAGAGAGGAAGCCCTGGGTAGGAATTTGCTGTGGCTCAGTGTATCGAAAAAGCACACCCACTCAGTTTCTATCAGTTCTCTGGATAGCCAGGGTGATGCTCATGAGTGGAGGCTTTCTGTTTAGAAAAGCACAGTGATGGGCGGGGCCCAGTGGCTCACGCCTGTAATCCCAGCACTTTGGAAGGCGAGGCGGGTGAATCACATGAGGTCGGGAGTTCGAGACCTGCCTGACCAACATGGAGAAACCCTGTCTCTATTAAAAATACAAAATTAGCCGGATGTGATGGCGCATGCCTATAATCCCAGCTACTCGGGAGGCTGAGGCAGGAGAACCTGGGAGGCAGAGGTTGCGGTGAGTCAAGATGGCGCCATTGCACTCCAGCCTGGGCAACAAGAGCAAAACTCCATCTCAAAAAAAAAAAAAGAAAAAAGAAAGGCACAGTGATGGGCAGCATTTCGAGTGCCAGGTAGGCTCAGGGCATAGTCTACAAGGGGTGGTGGGGGGCCGAAAAAAGGGGACTGGAGCCACTCTTAATAACAAAAGCAAAGGCATATTTTAATTTAGTTGGACGGAATATGTTGCCTTTAGAAAGACCTCCTCACTAATACAGAATTAGGTTGAGAATGATTGTCTTTGGGGTGTGTGCATGTGTGTGTGTGAGAGAGAGAGAGAACGAGAGAGAGATCTAAGAGTTACTCATAGAAGATCAGAAGACCATAGGAAGAGTGAGGAGGAATATTTTGACCTCGAGCTGGCAGAAGGACGCTGAAAAGAATAAGAAATGGAGAAATGAAGCCTACTATGGATTATTTTGGGAATCATCTAACTATATGGCATGATTCCTAACTGAGTAACTCAGACTGTGAAAAGTGTATTGCTGTGGATTATCCGTATATTACAGATTAGCCTATTTGGGGAAGAGGGGTAGAGATTGTGAACCCTTTTGAGTGACAATATCATAAAAGAGGGTTCCATTAAAATGTAAGCACTGTGAGGGCTTGGATTTTTGTCATTTGTGTTTACTGCTCTATTCTAGCACCTAGAACAATGTGTCATCCCTGTGTCACCTCTTTGTATCAGTTCCCTACTGCTGGTGTAACAAATTACCACAAATTTAGTGACTTAAAACCACACTTTCATTATTGTCCTGATCTGGAGGTAGAAGACCTAAAATCCAGGTGTTGGCAGGGCTGTGTTCATTCCTGAGGCTTTGGGGGAGAAGGAGTTTTCTTGCCCTTTTCAGTTTCTGAAGGTTGCCTGTGTTCCTCGGTTCCCCCCTCACATCACTCTGACCTATGATTCCATCCTCTCATTTTCTCTGATTCTGACTCTTCTGCCTCCCTCTGTCCCTCATGAGGATCCTTGTGATTACATCGTGCTTACCTGGATAAGCCAGGATCATCTCTCCATCTCAAGGTCTTTAACTTAATCACACCTGCAAAGTCCATGTAAGGTAAGATATTCACAGGTTCCAGAATGTGGACATTTTTGGGGATCGTTATTCTGCCTACTACACCCCTGAGGCCACCATCCGTGTCATGTCAAGGGAAGAGGGCAGCCCTGAGTCCTAGGGCAGGACCCACAGTGCTGTGAGCAGAGGTCCTAGCTGAGCGTGGAGTCTAGGGACAGGTAAGAGCAGAGGGACAGGCTGCCATGTGAACTGGCTTTGGGAATAAGAAACTTACTCCCTGTCTGCAGATATACTGGAGGAAGGTGCTTTTCAGTGACAGAGGCAGAAGGATAGATGCTGCTGTTATGAATACAAGGGCTGTCCAAGCTGCAGACACTCAGGTTACAGCTCTTTTCCGGTTTGGGTGTTAAGAATTTGAGACAATTTGAAAAGCGTAGTGCCTGCTTTATGGCAGATGTGCAATTCACTAAGAGCCATCTATTATTAATACCAGAGGGTGAGGGGCCAGGGAGGTTCCAGGGCCCCAGCTGTCGGGGGAGGCGGGTCACATGGCTGTATATCCCCAACCCTGGGGAAACAGGAAGAAGAACTGTCAAAAGGGAATAAGGTATGGGGCAGGTGTGCAGAGGTAGAGTTTCAAATGCTCTTTATCTTAACTTCTTCCCACGCAAGCTAGGAGGAAGCATCTGGCCTGTTCTTTAATGAAACTTGGAACTCACTGCTGCAGTCAAGAAGGAAATATTCCTGTGGTTTTTCTGTGAGGGAAGAAAGTAATAAATCTTTCTGTTGTTGAAGCAACACCTTTCAGTGGTGTAGCTCTGAGAGGGATATATTATTCTTAAAGCGTATGTGCTTGAGAGTTTGTTAGCATCAGGCCATCGGGAAGCTTCACAAAGATCCTGAAGTTCAGGAACAAAGGATAGGAACAGAATGCATGATCAGGAGCTGGTAGTCACAAACTCTGGAGCAGTCACAGACGATGCAGATTTAAGAAATCTACATTCCTTTTAGAACAGTTAGATTTTTGGGGTGAGTGCTGGCTCTGGAAAGCCCGTTTGTGTCTCCCTGTGGATTTCCTGAGGAGCCCCTCCTCCAGAATGGGGCATTCCATAATTAGCACCTGCTTAGATCAGTCACGTGTGGTAGAAGAAGAGGACAAGATCTCGTTTTGTTTTGTTTTGTTTTGTTTTTGAGACGGAGTCTCGCTCTGTCGCCCAGGCTGGAGTGCAGTGGCGCGATCTCGGCTCACTGCAAGCTCCGCCTCCCGGGTTCACGCCATTCTCCTGCCTCAGCCTCTCCGAGTAGCTGGGACTACAGGCACCCGCCACCACGCCCGGCTAATTTTTTTGTATTTTTAGTAGAGACGGGGTTTCACCGTGGTCTCGATCTCCTGACCTCGTGATCCACCCACCTCGGCCTCCCAAAGTGCTGGGATTACAAGCGTGAGCCACTGCGCCCGGCCAAGATCTCGTTTTTAAGGAGATCACTTATTCTGCAAAAATGTGTTGAATCCTTGCCATATGCCTGGCGCTGTTCTAGGTGCAGGGGATACAGTAGTGACCAAAACACAAAACGAATAATATATTTGTTGTATCTGGTTGTGATAAGGAGGACAGAGGCAAATAAGGCAGAATAAAGGGCTCAAGAGTAGCAGTGGGTGTGCTGTCTGACATAGTGTGGCCAGGGATGGCCCCCTCAAGAATGGGATACTTGTGCAGAGACCTGAAAGAAGCAGAAAGGGCTGAGGGGCAAGTCAAACAGACATCTACAGGGTGCTCCAGGCAGAGGAAACATCCACCAAAGCATATGCAACAGCTCAGTTTTAGTAAGTGCTCTGTGCAGTGCTGGCCCAGCTCTCAACATCAGTTCCTCTTGTTAGGCATAGCCCTCACCCACACTGCAGCTCCTGGCAACTCCTTGGTATAACACATCCCAGTCCCTGGCATAATCTTGCATAAAGTGATGAGAACCTGGAGGAGGGCAACAACAAGAAGGTATAAGAGTTTTTGAAGGGAAAATCAACAGCATGTTGTGACTATGTATGGGGGCTGACTTGGGTTTTGCATCTAGGAGCCTGGGGTCCAGTCCAGCCATAAGGTAGCAGCCCAAAGCCTGTGTGGCATCTTTGTGACTCAGAATGGGTTTATCAGTCTGTCCTTGAGGCAAAGGCTCACTCCAAATTCCATGTTTGTGTAGTCCCCACCTTTATTCAGGTAAGTCAACCCAATGTAGCTGCTGTGCCTAAATCTCCTGAGCTTTCATGTATAAAGGGCAGAGATGATAAAGGAAGAGTGCATGGCAAACAGAAATATTTATACTGAGATTGCTTTTGTGTGAAGTAGCATTTTCCCTCTGCTCCATTCACAGACAAGCCTGATTAGTGGAAATGTACACTGGATTTTTCAAAAACTTTTTTGCTGAATGGTTTCTATTTTCAAGGTACTATCTTCCCGAGAAGTGTGTTTCTATCTTGACAATATAACTTCAAATGATAAGTGTAAAGTGGTTTAAAAAAAAAAGGTGGTTTTCAAATAAGGAAGTGATGCTCTTTTAATACCTTGACTACTCAGGGGGGATGGAGCAAAGTCAGGCTCTGACATGCCTCTTGTTTCAAGTTCTGAAGGCTCTTGGACTGCAGCCCTTCCACAGCTTACCTTGAGTTGGCTAAGCACCTTACCTCATGAGTAAAATGCAAATATCAACGTTGTTAGGGCCCGGGCATTTCTTTCTTTCTCCTGGGGAGTTTGTGAATTTCCAGGGTGTTTCTTTGCTGAGCTGAGATTTTATGAAATAAACAGTGTAAAGAGTCTTACTGTAATGGTTCCCACTAATACTAAATGCTAAATAGATACCAATAGATACTAAATAAATAAATACTAGTGTCTACAGAGCTTATGTTAAAAACGAAAGTCCTGGCCGGGCTCAGTTGTTCATGCCTGTAATCCCAGCACTTTGGGAGGCCGAGGTGGGCCGATTGCCTGAGGTCAGGAGTTTGAGAACAGCCTGGCCAACATAGTGAAACCCCGTCTCTACTAAAAATACAGAAAATTAGCTAGGCGTGGTGGCGGGTGCCTGTAATCCCAGCTACTCAGGAGGCAGAGGCAGGAGGATCGCTTTAACCCCGGAGGCGGAGGTTGCAGTAAGCCAAGATCGCGCCACTGCACTCCAGCCTGGGCAACAAGAATGAAACTCCATCTCAAAAAAAAAAAAAAAAAAAAAAAAAAAGGAAAGTCCTTATTAGTTAGAGATGCATGCTGAAGTATGTATTAGTGAAGTGATGCTGTGTCTGGGATTTGCTTTTTAAAATTCCAGCAAAAAAAAAAAAAAAAAAAGAATAGTATACATAGTTGTGGGGGTGAGGGGCAATAGATGAAACAAGATTGGTGTATGTTGAGATTGTCCAAGCTGGGTGGTGGGTACATGGGGGTTCATTTTTACATTTCTCTCACTTTGTGTGTGTTTGAAAATTTTCATGACAAAAAGTTAAAAGAGAGAGAGAGAAAAACACGTCAATGTCTGATCCACTCTTTTCCCTCTTGATTCTGTTGTTACATAATAAACAGGGATCCTAATGTGGGGAATTTGATTATGGGAGTTTTTGCAGTATGACTTCAACGAAGAGAAAAGTTTGATGGATTATTTCTGGAGAGCGGAGTAGTCAAGGTTTCCAAGAAAAGTGATGTTGAAATGAATAATGAAGATTCTCTGCTCAGTGATGCAGCCTTTCCAGGCTCTTGACAAATGTTCTGGGAAATTGTGGAAGCGATCAGTGTCACCTATGCAGCTCAGCACTGATTTGTGCAACATGGGAAAGACCCGCATACCCCTGCAGTTTCACTCAGTCCCTCGAGGACTTTAGTGAGATCTACTTGTACCTGGTGCCCAGTGTGGCAATTGCATGTCAGTCCTGCATCCTGGCCATCTGGACATGGTATTCTTGTAAGCCTCAGTGTTTTCCAGCCGGGGCACCTTTGAGAGAGGTGTATGCAGTGCAATCAGGCAGCTTGCAGCCAGTCTTTGGCAGTCTCACTAAGCCCAATCAGAAGGGCTGGAATGCAACACTGGAAGTTCTTCTTAGCCCCAGTCGCTAGGTCTGCAGGGTGGGGTGGAAATTGGCTTCTGGGTGACCACACCCAGCTCCCTATCCACTCTGTCCAGAGACTTTACATCCTCAACAGCTGCTGTCTGTGTTTGGCTTTCAGCTCCGCTGCCTTGACCCAGCTCCGAGAGACCAGTTTACAGGAGACAACTGTGACACTAGCGTTCCAATCATATCTGACCTGAGCCCCCTCCCCATGGCCCCTCCTGCCACACACATCGTATACCTTCATTTCCTTTCTAAGACAAGATTTATCTCAGAAAGTGGATCTTTGGGTAGCTCATGGCTTTGCTCTTGAGTTTCTTGAAACTTATTCCAAAAGCTCGTCTCTTAAAATACGGGAAAAAATTGGCTAATTTTCTTTTAATGGGCTTCAGTAGAATAAAGAATAAGACGATGTAGATGTATTTATTGTGAATTGCTTGGATTGCTCTGGAGTATGAGAATGGACAGTAAGTGATGCTTTACGAAGTATCTTGGCCCTTCTGTATCATCATTAGTTTTATTTTTATTTATTTACTCATATTTATTTATTTATTTTTGAGACAGAGTCTCGCTTTGTCACCCAGACTAGAGTGCAGTGGTGCAATATCAGCTCACTGCAACCTCCGCCTCCTGGAATCAAGTGATTCTTCTGCCTCAGCCTCCCGAGTAGCTGAGATTACAGTCGCCTGCCACCATGCCCGGCTAATTTTTGTCTTTTCAGTAGAGACGGGGTTTCACCATGTTGGCCAGGCTGATCTCAAACTCCTGACCTCAAGCAATCTGCCCACCTCCCAAAGTGCTGGGATTACAGGCATGAGTCACTGTGTCAGGCCCCACCATTAGTTTTATAAATCAAGATATAAAATGTGTTAGGAACTTCTGTGGCACTGCCTTTTTAAGAGCTCATCATCCCTAAAAATCATTCAAATCCTTCAACATGGCAACAGCCCTCCTGGACATTTCTACAAAGGAAATAATTAAAAAGAAGAAAAGAAATCTTTGCATGCACTAGATGTTTACAGAAGAACCACTTATAATAGTTATGGCCGGCTCACGCCCATAATTCCAGCACTTTGGGAGGCCGAGGGGGGCAGATCATGAGGTCAGGAGATTAAGACCATCCTGGCCAACATGGTGAAACCCGGTCTCTACTAAAAATACAAAAATTAGCTGGGTGTGGTGGTGTGTGCCTGCAGTCCCAGCTACTCGGGAGGCTGAGGCAGGAGAATCTGTTGAACCAGGAAGCTGGAGGGTGCAGTGAGCCGAGATCATGCCATGCACTCCAGCCTGGTGACAGAGCGAGACTCCATCTCAAAAAAAAAACAAAAAAAACCACTTATAATAGTTAAAAACTGGAAACAACTTAATGCATAGCAGCAGGGGAAATGATTAAACAAGTTATGGCATATCCATGGGAAACCACGAAGCCACAAAAAAAGATCATTAGGAAGACTATGCAAGGACAAGAAAGTGTTTATTAAGTGATGTTAAACAAAAAGTGGAACACAAAAATTACATGAACATTATAATTATGCTTATATAAAATATTTCTATATCTGACTGAAGACGAAGAAAATCTGGGAGAAAAGAAAGTGGTTGTGGTAAGTGGCAGAAATACGAGTGATGTTTTTCTTTTTGAATACTTTGTGTTGTTGTAGACTTAACTTAGTAATAAATAGCTCTTTTTTGGAGAAAAAAAAAAAAAAGGGTAGTCAAGCCATAACTTGTTGTGTTTGCTTTTTACTTAGGGCAGTAACTGAGAAAACATTTCAAACATAGAGGAAGTCACATCAGCAACTATGAAGTGTTGAGGTCAAAATATGACGTTTCAATAATGAGGACAGTCAGGTGGAGAGATCTGAAGATAACAGACACAGGAATACAGGAAATGGGTCAAAGAAGGCAGTTTTGGGGGTAGGATTTGCATTGTTGAATATTTATGAAAAGAAACAAACTCACAGGCTTACAGGCTTACATAGATTTCTTAGTCTATATTGAGGCCGAGGATACCTGTAAACCAAAAAAAAAAGTAAAAACAGAGAGAGAGAAAGTGTGTGTCAAAGAGACGCCTCATTAGCCTTTCTCTTTATCTCTTTGGAATGTGTGTCATCTCTAAGACATTAATTGTCCACTTTTTTCAACTGATCCTCTCCCTGGAGGCAGCTGAGCAACTCACCTGGAGGAATAGATTCAAACCATTCCTGATTTTTAAGAATTAATCCTTAGCCAAGTTAATTAATCATAGTGTACCAGCACTTGGAATCACTCAAACAAAACAGCCTTTACACATAGGAGATGCATCCACCCCAAGCTTTTCTTCACCCGTAATCTTGCCTCAAACTTGTGTGGGTAGCTCGGGGCAAAATCTGGTTGCTGGCTGCCAATGGCATGCATTAATGGAGAGAAGCAGGCTAACAGTCTGCAGCCTGGGAAGGTTTTTGTAGAAGAGGCTGTGTGCTAGAGTTAATTACAGCCTGATTTAAATCTTAGATTGCGGAGGGACCACGAAAAAGGCAGATTGATGAACACTATGTGGTCAGATAAACCCAGATACTTAGATCTCTCAACAGGAAAAAGAAAAACCCTAGAATCATCTTCTGGGTACAGACAGTATGGTAGGTCCAGAGAAAATTATAAGGTTTGGGTTAGATGGGACTCCTGCCCACAACCCAAAACAGTGTATTCAGGGGACAAAAGAGAAATACAGACAGAATTCAAGTCAATAAACACACGTTACAAAACAAAATATAAGTAGCTATGATATACTAAAAAATAGCAATAAACTGGCCAGGTGCAGTGGCTCATGCCTGTAATCCCAGCACTTTGGGAGGCTGAGGCAGGCAGATCATCTGAGGTCGGGAGTTCGAGACCAGCCTGACCAACATGGAGAAACCCCGTCTCTACTAAAAATACAAAATTAGCTGGCTGTGATGGCACATGCCTGTAATTCCAGCTACTCAGGAGGCTGAGGCAGGAGAATCACTTGAACCTGGGAGGCAGAGGTCGTGTTGAGCTGAGATCACGCCATTGCACTCCAGCTTGGGCAACAAGAGCAAAATTCTGTCTCAAAAAAAAAAAAAAAAAAAAAAAAAATATATATATATATATATATATATAGCAATATTGACTTAGGAAGCCTGGGTTTAAATCCCAGCCATGGCTGGGGGCAGTGGCTCATGCCTGTAATCCCAGAACTTTGGGAGGCTGAGGTGGGCAGATTACCTGAGGTCAGGAGTTCGAGACCAGCCTGGCCAACATGGTGAAACCCCATCTTTACTAAAAATACAAAAAATTAGCCTGGTGTGGTGGCGTGTGCCTGTAGTCCAAGCTACTGGGGAGGCTGAGGCAGGAGAATCACTTGAACTCAGGAGGTGAAGGTTGCAGTGAGCCAAGATCATGCCACTGCACTTCTGGCTGGGTGAGACTCTGTTTCAAAAAAAAAAAAAAAGCATTATAGGCTGGGCAGGTGGCTCACAATTGTAATCCCAGCACTTTGGGAGGCCAAGGCAGGCAGATCACCTGAGGTCAAGAGTTCAAGACCAGCCTGACCAACATGGTGAAACCCTGTCTCTACTAAAAATACAAAATTAGCCAGGCGTGGTGGTGCATGTCTGTAATCCCAGCTACTCGGGAGGCTGAGGCAGGAGAATCGCTTGAACCCGGGAGGCAGAGGTTGCAGTGAGCTGAGATCATGCCATTGTACTCCATCCCAGGCAACAAGAGCAAAACTCCGTCTCAAAAATAAAAAAATTTTAAAAATAAAAATAAAAAGCATTATAAGGAAATATTTACTGGTGCCTAAAATACTGATATTACTCTGATCTCTGATATCAAACCCAGACAAAGACATAACAAGAAAACAAAACTGCAGACCAATATACTTCATGAGTATAAATGCAGAAATTGTTAGGAAAATATAGCAAATAGAATATAACAATATATAAAAGGATAGTACATTATGGCCATAGCCCAGGAATGCAAGGTTAGTTTAATATTTGAAAGTCACTCAGTGTAATTCACCACAGTAACAGGCTGAAAAGGAAAACCATATGAATATCTCAATAGATGCAGAAAAAGAATCTGACAAAATCCAAGATCTCTCTGTTTCTTTCTCTTCCTTTCTTTCTTTCTTTCTTTCTTTCTTTCTTTCTTTCTTTCTTTCTTCTTTCTTTCTTTCTTTTCTTTCTTTCTTTCTCTTTCTTTTTCTTTCTTTCTTTCCTTCTTTCTCTCTTTCTTTCCTTCTCTCATTCCTTCTCTCTCTCTGTCTCTCTTTTTTCTTTCTCATTCTGTTGCCCAGGCTGGAGTGCAGTGGTGTAGTCTTGGCTCACTGCAACCTCTGTCTCCCAGGTTCAAGCAATTCTCCTGTGTCAGCCTCCCAAGTAACTGGGACTACAGGCATGCACCACTACTCCCAGCTAATTTTTGTATTTTTAGTAGAGATGGGGTTTAACCATGTTGTCCAGGCTGGTCTAGAACTCCTGACCTCAGGTAATCTTCCCACCCTGGCCTCCCAAAGTGCTGGGATTACAGGTGTGAGTCACTGTGACTGGCCTCATTTCTGATTTTAAATAAAAGCAACTCTCAGTAAAGTAGGAAACTTCTTCAATTTGAGAAAGGGCATCTATGAAAAACCTAAAGCTAACATCATACTTAATGGGAAAGACTGAATGCTTTTGCTTTAAGACCATGAACAAAGAAAGGCTGTCCACTGTCACTATATTTATTCAGCATTGTAGTGGTTGTAGCCAGTGCAAAGTCGAGAAAAAAATATAAAATGAATTGAGATTGGACAAGAAGAAGTAAAACTGTTTTTATTCTCAGACAACATGACTCTCTATGTAGAAAATTTGATGGAATTTACAAAAAAGCTACAGAACTAATAAATGAGTTTAACAAACCTGCAGGATAAAAGATCAATATAAAAAATCAACTATTTCTAAATGGTTTCAATAAATACTTGGAAATTAAAATTATATAAATAATAACACTTATAATAGTACAAAATAATTAAATATTTAGATAAAAACCTTACAAAAGAGCTGTAAGATCTGTAAACTAAGAAAACATTGCTGAGAAAAATGAAAGAAGACTTTGTGCTCATGGATTGAAAGACTCAATATTGTTAAGATGTCAGTTTTCCCCTAATAGATCTGTAGATTCAATGCAATCCTCATCAAAATTCCCATAGGCTTTCCCCTCTCAGAAACTGGCAAACTTATTCTAAAATTCAAGCTTAATCTAGAATTCATATTTTTCTTAGAAAAAGAATAAAGTTAGATTTCAAGACTTGCAATAAAGCTACAGTAATCAAGACAATTTTTGTCTTGACAGATACCCAGACAAATTATATTTGTCTTTTTTTTTTTTTTGAGACAGAGTCTCGCTCTGTCGCCCGGGCTGGAGTGCAGTGGCGCAATCTCGGCTCACTGCAAGCTCCGCCTCCCGGGTTCACGCCATTCTCCTGCCTCAGCCTCCGAGTAGCTGGGACTACAGGCGCCCGCCACCGCGCCCGGCTAATTTTTTGTATTTTTTAGTAGAGACGGGGTTTCACTGTGGTCTCGATCTCCTGACCTCGTGATCCGCCCGCCTCGGCCTCCCAAAGTGCTGGGATTACAAGCGTGAGCCACCGCGCCCGGCCTATATTTGTCTTAATACAAATACCCAATTTGATATTTGTATTAAGATAGAAAAATAGATCAACGTAACAGAATAGAGAATCCAGAATAGACCCACAAATATGTGGTCAATTGTCAATTGACTTTCAACAAAAGTGCAAAGACACTTCGGTAGATAAGGTTCAGTATTTTCAATAAATGGTGCTAGAACTATTAGATATTCATAGATTATAGACAAAAAACTAAACATCATTCTAAACTTTGCATTATATACAAAAATTAACTCAAAATAGACCTAAATATAAAATCTAAACGTATAAACATTTTGGAAGAAAACAGGAGAAAATCTTTGTGACCTTGGGTTAGGTAAAGATTTCTCAGATCACCAAATGCACCATCCATACAAGAAAATTAATAGGCTGGGCACGATGGCTCACACCTGTAATCCCAGCAATTTGGGAGGCTGAGGCAGGTGGATCACCTGAGGTCAGGAGTTTGAGAGCAGCCTTGCCAACATGGTGAAACCCTATCTCTACTAAAAATACAAAAATTAGCCAGGTGTGGTGGCGTGCACCTGTAGTCCCAGCTACTCAGGAGGCTGAGGCAGGAGAATCGTTTGAACCAGGGAGGCAGAGGTTACAGTGACCTGAGGTTGCGCCACTGCACTCTAGCCTGGGTGACAGAGTGAAACTTTGTCTCAAAAAAAAAAAAAAAAAAGAAAAGAAAAAAGAAAATTAATAAACTGCATTGCATCAAATTAATAATTTCTGTTCTTGAAAGGCATTGTTAAGGGAATAAAAAGATTAGGAGAAAGGATTTGCCAATCATATATCTTACCAAGGAGTTGTTTGCGGTATATACAGACTCTTAAAACTCAACAATTAAGAAACAGCAAAACAAAACCCTGGTTAAAATATAAGCAGAAGGCTTGAAAGTTTCTTCACCAAAGAAGATATAAGGATGGCAAATACACCCATGAACGATTTTTCAACCTCAGTAGTTATTAGGGAAATTTAAATTAGTACCATAATGGAATACCATTACCCAACTATTAGAATGGTTAAAATAAAAAAAAAACTGAGAAAATCAACTGCTAGGAAGGATGTGGAGTAACTAGAACTCTTACACATTTCTGGTAGGTAAGCAAAATGATACAACCACTTTGGAAACATTTTGGTAGTTTCTTTTCAAGTTAAACATACACTTACCATACCCACTTCTAGGTATTTACCTTGAAAAATGAAAACATACATGCTTATATCTGTACATGACTGTTAATAGCAGTTTATACTGCTTATTTTCAATTGCCCCAAATGAGAAACAACCCAAGTATCCTTTAGCTGTGAATGGTTAGACAACATGTGGTACATCCACACAATGGGATACTACTTACTGATAAAAAGAATAAACTATTAACGCATGCAAACATGGATAACTCTCAGAACAATTACCCCGAGTGAAAGAAACCAGCTCCCCCGCCCTCTCCCCCAAAAACATGCACACCATATGGTTTCACTTATTTAAGCTTCTAGAAAATACAAATTAATCCATAGTGATAGAAAGAAAATCAGTGGTTACAGAATGAAGGGTGGGACAACAAAGGGGCACAAAAAATTTGGGGGGTGAAGAGCTTGATTGTGGTAATGGTTTCACAAGAATATAACATGTCAAAACTCATCCAATTGTATACTGAAATATGTTTGTCTTATTATTTGTCAGTTATAGCTCAAGAAAGCTTTTTATTTCTTCAAAGTCCAGGTGATTCTAACGTGCAGCTAAATTTCAGGACCACTGAAACGCACATATGTAACTCTCCTAAGTCCATCAGCGTTTGGCTTACTGCCACATAGATTTTTCTATTGTTCGGATTCCAGTCTTGTTACAAATGTGAAACTTACAGGATAACTACAGAATGACCATACATACAAATCATCAGATAATTTCACTTCAGAAATTCCAGGGCCTTCATTTTAAGCCATAGGGAAGCCCTAGATAAAAATTACTAATTTGAAATGAAATTCAGCAAGAGACTCAACCCTCTAAGCTTCCAGGGCTATAAATCATCTACAGTGCAGAGATGATTTTGGATCTGATAATTTGGTTAAATTGCTTTTCTCATCCCTCATAGACTCAGCTTCTGCACTTCCCTTATTTTGTCAAGAGTTTTTTTACTTGAACTGACTCCATTTTTTGATTCTCTTTACTTTGACCTAACTTGTAGGGCTTCCAAAAATAGGTACTTGAGTGTATTGAAGAAGTTACTAACTTTGTTAAGTTATGCAAGACTTCCCTAAATAAGTATTATTTCCCCTTTCCTCTTAGTGACTCACACAGGACACTCTATAAAGGACTTGAAAGTGGCTGAAGGAAACTAGTTTGTCCCTTGTGCCCAGTTTTGCTCAGAAGCAGGAGAATGACCTAGGGTGGCATATTTTAACCTTGACTATGCGTGTGAATCACCCAGGGACCCTGTCAAAATGCAGATTCGGTGTCAGTAAGAGTGGAGTGGACTCGAGCTTCTGCTTGAGTTTCTCCCCAGTGATGCCGGTGCTGCTAGTTGGGTCACAAGACACATGACCTTTAAAAGTCCTTTCATCCCTGGGACACTGCAAAACAATAATGACCCTAATGGGGAGGAAGTCATTCAAGTCAAAGAGAGGAGCACTGCGTTAGCACTGCCTTGATTACGCTCTCCAAGTGATGAACCTCCTGCCTTATGTAAATGTTTATACATCTGGTAAGGGTAAGGATTCACTTGCTGTGAATAGCTCAGGATGTTTAAAAAGTGTTGGTTGGATTTTTCTTACCTTTTTCTGGAAATAATTTGCAATAGATAGGATGGTTTTTCTAGGTTATATTTAGTTAACCCAACTTAAGCCACTTTATAACTGCTGCATCTAGCCACTTCTCGTGTATGCTCATTTTATCTTCAAAAATATATAATATCAAGGTATGAAATATTAATGTTTCATATACTATTTAGCTGAGGTTTTCAGTTCTTATGACAAATGGGCTGATTTCTCTCCTAGATCCTGAGGGGATTATATTGTATGTCCTGATTTTTCCTCTTTCTGAGGCAAAGATAGCACTAGTAATAGCAGCAGTTGCTTCTAATGATTTACAGTTATAGTAAAATCTGTTGGAACGAATTGAAGGACAGTATTGTGGCATGGTTATGAATCTTCCGGGGAAGCTGGCTGCAGCCTTTGGGTGGGTCTTTCTCACCCACTGCTTACTTCCCCCTCTGCTTTGTAAATCAAACTGCATGGTTTTTTTCCAAAGCAAATTCCTGATTTTTGGAAAGGAATCAAATAATTTAGTTTTGCCTAAAACTGACACATTTAAACACATTTCAAATATATGTGAATTTGTAATTTAAACAAAGCAAACTTGATGTGCTTAAAAGAGGCCAATCTATATTTTCAGAAAACTCTTATCGGTAATTTTCCATCTCAGTTTACCTTTATATTTAAATTAGTTCATCATGATTTTCAGTGGAAATAACTGAGAAAAAGGCATCCATAAAGGCTAAGAGTAAATCCATATTCATAGCTCTGTATTCCTCGTCCAAGATTCCTTATTAAGTGATTACAGGAGCAGTTTTCTGTCTTTCAAGTCCATTTCTGCAGAAGAATTTGAATCACCACTGGAATGAATGTGGTAACGGGAGTAGTTCTGTCAACAATATGTGACACAAGGAAGGGAGTGCAGAAACTGGGCTGTCTGGACTACGGTTTTGGATGAGGTTTGGGATTTTTGTTGTTGCCAGAAAACTCAAAAGTTCAAAGAGAGTAGAAAAGCATATTGATTAGCTCTGGACTGGTCAAAGACTAGATTTATATCTGAACTTTAACTAATGTTTTACACATGGTCTCCTTTGTGTTTTAAAATTTTTGTACCCCTGGTTAGTTAAAGGCAAGGACCAGCTGAAAGCAATTCCTCTTCTTATCTTCTCTCCTCCAAATCAAGGCCATTTAGTAGGTAGGTAGATATTAAATCTCTAGGAACAAAGAGGAATGTGACTGACCCAAATGTCCTATGATCTCTGAAGTTCATGTTGGTGCCAGAAGAGCTTCATGGCTTATTTTTCTCCCTAAATCTTCTACTCCAGAGGCCACATTTGCAGGGATATCTGGAGAACTGAGATGAACACTTGCCTCTATGCCAATTCATCTTTCTTTTGGCCAGTTTATCAAGGATATTTGGATCTGCTGATGCACATTTCAGCCCCATCAGTTAATTTTCATTACAAAATTATGTTGCTAACATTATCAAGAGCATTGTGCCAAGCACTTTACACATATTACTTTATTTATTCCTCATGATACCCATATTACAGGTGAGGAAACTGAGGCTCAGGCAGGTCATGTAACTTGCCCAAGTCCTCAAGGCCAGGATCCAAAATACAGACAGTTTAACCTCAGAGCATGTGCTCTTAACCACTGTAGTATTCTGCTTCCCTTATCCATAGATTCTTTCAGGACTTGGGAACTAAAGGAGTTTGGGAAAGAGACAAGGATATGGAGTTTCTAATAAATTTCCTTTAAAGCTTCATTAGTGGCCGGGCACGGTGGCTCATGCTTGTAATCCCAGCACTTTGGGAGGCCGAGGCGGGCAGATCACGAGGTCAGGAGATCGAGACCACGGTGAAACCCCGTCTCTACTAAAAATACAAAAAATGAGCCGGGCGTGGTGGTGGGCGCCTGTAGTCCCAGCTACTTGGAGAGGCTGAGGCAGGAGAATGGCGTGAACCCGGGAGGCGGAGCTTGCAGTGAGCCGAGATTGCGCCACTGCACTCCAGCCTGGGCGACAGAGTAAGACTCCGTCTCAAAAAAAAAAAAAGCTTCATTAGTTATACATCCATTCAACAATCATCCACTCCTCTTCAACTCTTCTAGAAGCTTACTTTCAATTTAAAGTCACAGTATCACTTTACAGCAGACCCCTTTTCCTGGTAAGCGGCTCCCCCACTAATTCGCAGGGTAAGTCCCTATAGCCATGTTTATCTTCTAAAATCTATCCCACTGGTCATAACTCAATGAGTCCCAAGCTGGGTGAACAAGATTCTTTCTACTAGAAATCTGAAATTGGGAAAGAGAGGTGCAGAGATCGTTTCTGATATGGCTAGAAATGTAAGATGTAAACTCAGTGTAACATGCAAACTCAATAACTATAGAGAAGGTGGAGTGCGATGGCTCACACCTGTAATCTTAGCACTTTTTGAGGTTGAAATGGGACGACTGCTTGAGCCTAGGAGTTTGAGACCAGCCTGGACAACATAGTGAGACCCCATCTCTGATAACAATTTTTTTTTTTAATTAGCTGAGCACTGTGGCTTGCACCTGTGGTCCCAGCTATTCAGGAGGCTGAGGTGGGAGGGTCACTTGAGGCCAGGAGATTGAGGCTGCAGTAATTAAGTCACTGCACTCCAGCCTGGGTGACAGAGGGAGACGCTGTCTGCAAAAACAAACAAACAAACAAACAAACAAACAAATAAATATAAAAAAACCCCCCCAAAAAAAAGAGAGAGGAGGGAGGTAGGGGGTGGAGAGGAAAGAAAAGAGGAGAAAGATAGTGTATGTAGTAGACACACAGAGAAGCTGAGATCAGATGGGGAACTTTTTGTTGATTTCCAGTACCTGGATCCAGTCCTTTGTGACACATCCCTATTTCCCTAAAAATGGTATTTTTGCTTTAGCTGGTCCAAGTTGATTTCTGTGCCTCACAATCAAACTTCTGATTGATGCTCATTTGAACTCCTACAAGACCCAGGAACTCTGACACTTCTGTATCATCCCAGGGTCCAACAAAAGACTGTGCATTCAATCAATTCTTTTGCTCTCCATTCTCTGCTCCAGTGTAGTGCAACCCACCCCCTAATCTTGAGCCTTTATCCAGTTATCTGATTGTGTTGCCTGAATCCAGGCTCTTTGCTCTCCTGTTCACTTTATATTCTACCATGAGATCAATCTTCCAAAACTTTGTTTTCCCCATGTGTCACTTTCCAACTCAAAAGTCAGTGGCTCACTAGCCCCTAATTGTGTCTCATGGAACACTGGAAACGTTCCATGATAAAAAGAGTTCTGTGGCCAAAAATACTTGGAATATCAAATCTTCCCCTCTGAACACTGCCACATATATAAGCATATTAAAAGCTTTGAGAAGTTCTGCTTATAAATCATCCCCCCCACCACCAAAAAACAAAAACAAAAACACAGCTTAAATTTGCTTGATTCAATGTGTTCTTTCTTGGTGTAACATCTATGGCAAAGGGGAATACCTATAGAATTAAGGCCAAACATCTTTCTGGCCCTCTGCACACGTGCCCAATATATGAGTTATCTGATCTGATTTACCATTTCTCCCTCTGCTGCAGCCAGATGAGCCTCTTTCTTGCTTCCTGCACTTTCTCACCTCTGTGCCTCAGCTGTAGTGTCCCCTCCTCTTGAAATGTTCCTTTCCCACCTTGCCTCCAAGCTCTACCAGGTCCTCTCTGGAGTTTTCTCAACCACCCAATTCCACATTGCTCTTATACTTTTCTCACTTCCTAAAGCACATGTGATCTGAAAAACATTGCATTTAGTCATATTTGTTTCATCATAAATACAGTCCTATGTTTCTACCTGACTCTTTTAAAATTATGTTTGTCACCCGAGGAAGATGGCAATCTTTTTTTTTTCTTTTTTAGACAAGGTTTCACTCTGTCACCCAGGCTGGCATGGAGTGGTGTGATCACACCTCACTGTAGCCTTGACCTCCCTGGCTCAAGTGATCCTCCTTCCTTGGCCTCCCAAAGTGCTAGGATTACAAGTATGAGCCACAACACCCCGCCAGCAATCTTCTTCTTCTTCTTCTTTTTTTTTTTTTTTGAGATAGTGTTGCTCTGTCACCCAGGCTGGAATGCAGTGGTGCAATTTCAGCTCACCACCACCTCCGTGTCTCGGGTTCAAGCGATTCTCATGCCTGAGTCTCCTGAGTAGCTGGGGCTACAGGCGTGCACCACCATGCCCAGCTAATTTTTATATTTTTAGTAGAGACAGGATTTTGCCATGTTGGTCGGGCTGGACTCTAACTCCTGACCTCAGGGGATCTGCCTGCCTCGGCCTCCCAAAGTTCTGGGATTACAGGCATGAGCCACTGCGCCCAGCCTGGTCAGCAATCTTCTTAAAGGTAGTAACCATACTTTTCTTCTATAATACCATTTTCAGGAGTGGGGCAAAATATGTTTTTAAGAATTATGCAATTGAATTGAATTGAGCTACTTCCCGGATTTAGAATGACAAACGCTTTCTCTCCATTTGCTTAAGAATGAACTAGCCTTGACATTTAGAGGCAAGCATGCCCAATGCCCAATGCTAGGCTTTCCCTGGAGAACACAGGACAGCTGAATGCTTGGGGAAGAATTACTTCTGCTATGGCAGGGTTCTCTAGAGCAGAGAACTTTAAAGGGATCATTATCTACTTGTAAGGAATGGAGGTCAGCATGCCTGAAAACAGGAGTTGTGCAGATAACCTTGCCATATTTAGAATTCTATGCCTGGAAACAGCCTAAGTGCTCTTCCATATAAAATTGGGTAAGCCTATTATAGCATATCTATTGCACAAAATCATATATAGCTTTAACAAATCGTATTGCAGAAGGATATTTAATGATTTGGGAAAAGACTTATGATGTATGAGAAAGAATTTCTTGCTTGTCTTTTTTTTTTTTTTTTTTGAGACAGTCTCTCTCTGTCGCCCAGGCTGGAATGGAGTGCAGTGGTGTGATCTTGGCTCACTGCAACCTCCACCTCTCAAGTTCAAGCAATTCTCCTGCCTCAGCCTCCAGAATAGCTGAGATTTACAGGTGTGTGCCATCATGCCCAGCTAATTTTTGTATTTTTGGTAGAGATGGGGTTTCACCATACTGGCCAGGCTGGTCTTGAACTCCTGGTGCTCAGGTGATCCACCTGCCTTGGCCTCCTAAAGTGCTGGGATTATAGGCATGAGCCACCGCACCCAGCTGAGAAAGAATTTCTATTTCTAAAATAGCATATACACTATGTTTCTAACTTGATTTTAAAAAAGAATATGCATTGAAAACCACACTGGAAAGGTAAACTAACATGTTAATCTTGGTTAAATCTAGGTGGTGGGGTCATAAGTGTTTTTTTTTTTTTTAACACCTTCTTGTACTTTTCAGTATCTTCCTGGTTTTCTACACTGAACACATATTACTTTTGTAATCAGAAAAAAGTCAATCAAAATACAATTCCATGTTTTCTCTCTTCTCCTAGCTCCTGTCTTCATACTGAATGATTGTACCCAGATTCAGAGGTCCGGAGAATTCTCTCTATTTTCACTTGGTTCCTTACCCTCTAGTTGACTATGGTCAGCTTTCTTTTTTTGATTAGTCATTGGGCTAATATGGGAATGTCCCCAGAATTCAGTGATAACCTAGACATTGCCCAGGGCAGGCATCTGAGGTGATTATAAAGAGCAGATCAAAATAAACTCTGTCTCTTAGTTTCCTTAGACATGTTTCGATTCCCCTCACTTTCTTCTCCCCATCTCACTCCCTTCTCCCCTAGGGAGAAGATGCTGGTGGATATGGATATTAAAACCTCCCCCTGGGGGCTAAAAAGAGACATCAAGAGAGGCTCAGGATCAAACAATATCTCCATATGAATAGGTACAGCTTACCTGACTACTGCCTAAGAAATAGTCCAGCTCAGCTGGTCTGCTGCTGTGCTGCTGGGGATAATACCTAAGAAAAGCCAAGGCTTGGAAGGAGCCAGAGACAGACCAGGGACCTGTGTGTTGAGAATGGAGCAAAGAAAAGGTCCAGGAGGAAGAGAGAGGGGGAAAGCAACAAGGGCTGGAGAGTGTGTGTGTGTGTGTGTGTGTGTGTGCATATGTGTGTGTGTTTGTATATATGCACGCATGTATGTGATGTGTGTGTATGTATGTACGTGTGTGGCAGATGCAGGTGCAGAGGGGAGCTGGGGAACAGGGCTGAGTTTTGGGAGAGTATAGAGGAACAAAATAAGACAGCTGTGAGTGGAAGAAAGAGATGTTAGACTGTGTATGAAGAATACTCTTACCCCTTTGGCTTTTTTCCCTTGAGACTGGGTAAATATATATATATATATATACACACATATATACATGTAAAAATATATATATACGTATATATACATGTAAAAATATATATATACGTATATATACGTATATATATATACACACACACATATATACGTATATATACGTATATATATATATACACACACACATATATATACGTATACACACACACACATACACACACACACACACACACACACACACACACACGAGAGACAGTGTCTCACTCTGTCGCCCAGGCTGGAGTGCAGTGGTGAGATTTCGGCTCACTGCAACCTCCGCCTCCCAGGTTCAAGCGATTCTCCTGTCTCAGCCTCCTGAGTAGCTGGGATTACAGGTGCACGCCACATGCCCAGCTAATTTTTGTAACTTTATTTTATTTTTTTTGAGACGGAGTCTCGCTCTGTCGCCCAGGCTGGAGTGCAGTGGCGCAATCTCGGCTCACTGCAAGCTCCGCCTCCCGGGTTCACGCCATTCTCCTGCCTCAGCCTCTCCGAGCAGCTGGGACTACAGGCGCCCGCCACCACGCCCGGCTAATTTTTTGTATTTTTAGTAGAGACAGGGTTTCACTGTGGTCTCGATCTCCTGACCTTGTGATCCGCCCGCCTCGGCCTCCCAAAGTGCTGGGATTACAAGCGTGAGCCACTGCGCCCGGCCAGTTTTCGTAATTTTAGTAGAGACGGGGTTTCACCATATTAGCCAGGCTGGTCTCGAACTCCTGAATTTGTGATCCGCCCGCTTCAGCTTCCCAAAGTGTTGGTATTACAGGCGTGAGCCACCACGCCCCGTGAGACTGGGTAAATATCTTAATGGATTTAAATCACATTTTTTCTGCAGGACTGCTGTTTCTTTTACTATGTTTTTTGCTTGCACTGAACCACATAGGGCTCTCTGTCATACCTGGTTTGCATAAATATGAATGCCTTTCTCATGAATTAACTTTTCCATTTTATGGAGAAAATGATACGGGCTTACCCTACTTCAAGGCTTATTGGCTGCTCTCTCAGCCCTAGGTGATCGCCATTGATGCACTTACATTCCTTACACGAAATGAAAGGCACACCTTTAAATGAAAAGGCACACCATAAATGGAAAGCATAGCTGATTTGGTTTGAGTCCATTTTGGCAAAAGGCAGTGCGATTTGGTTTGAGTTCTTCTTATGAGCTGGGGTCTAGTCAAGAGGGACCTGCTGGAACTTCTGCCAGGAGTCCTGTGGAAACTAAGAGATGCCTGGGGCTGGTTGGGTGTGTTGTGAGGTGAAGCCTCCAGACTGAAAAGCTCTGGGATTCTATTTCCCTAGGACAAGTAAGGCCTCCTGGCCCAGACCCTGCTCTGGCCTCAAGCCCTCGGGGCAGCAATACAGCTAACACTGCGGGTCTGTAACAAAAATGTCTAGGGGGCTTTAGGAGCTCCTTTAACTCGGTTTATGCTGAGTGCAGAGGCTCCTTGCACAGCATTGGCATCTTGGAAGAAAGATATGTTGGCAGTCAGCCTGGAGGCTGCAATCCCTGTGAGAAGGGAAGGCAGGCCGGTGTTACAGTGCTATGCTGGGGGCCAGGCAAGCAGCACTGTTAACCCATCTGCGTCCAGTGATCACAGGGCTCCGATGAAACGGCCTGGGGGCTGCCCAAAATATCTGCTACTGCAGAATCTTCTACTGAGAAGGCATTTGGGGGAATAGGAGAAGAGAGGAGTTTCTTTTTCAAAGAACTCAGTATTGGGGTCTTGTTCTTTACACTTTGTTCTCTCTAGTGCCTCTCTGTTGAACTGTGTCATTAGCTCACTAAAGGCTGGTAGAGAAGCTAAAAAGCGACTGTCTGTGATGGGAACTGGGTAAGCCAGTGTCACTGGCCCAGGCCTTTATCTACCTTATACGTGCTAAATAAAGTCTCTCTATTACCTACCATGTGGGAAATCTCATCTCATCTCTCTCTCTCTCTCTCTCCCTCAGGTTAATTACACATACCTGATTCGGTTGTTCGTTTCAACTCTGCCTAACTTTACTCTCTAACCATGCATTTATCATCGGTTCTAGTTGCTCTTTCTAGTCCTGTTTTCCCCTTTGCCCTTGTCCCAGCCACTTCCCATGACTGAAGAAATAACTCACTCTGACTGGATTCTTTTCACTCATTCAAAAAGTTTTTATTATCCGCCTGTGATGTGCCAGGCACCGTTCTGGTCATTTAGGATAGGTTTGTGAACAAAATAGATAAAGATCCCTGCAGGGAGGGGGAAGAAAGATAATCAGCAATACACATAACAAATATATAAATTACATAGAATGTCAGACTTCTTAAGTGCCGTGAGGACAAAAAAAGAACAAGATTATGCAGGTTAAGGGTGATCAGGAGTGTCAGGGAGTAGGGGGAAGGGTGGGTTGTCAGGGTGGGCCTCATTGAGAGGGTGAGATTTGAACATTGCAGGAATGAGAAAATTCATCAAGTAGATATCTGGGGCAAGTGTATTCAGGTAGAGGGTACAGCTAGAGCAAGGACACAAAGGTAAGAGCATGCCTAGTGTGTTTAAGGAACAACAAGGAGACTAAAATGAGTGAGGAAGAGTGTCAGAGAAGAAGATAGAGAGGTGCAGTGGGCAGATAATGTAGAACCATTTTGGCTTTGTAAAGACTTTCTTTTTTTAGCTTTTTTTTTTTTTTTTTTTTTTTTTTAGACAGGGTCTTTCTCTATTGCCCAGGCTGGAGTGCAGTGGCATGATCATCCCTGGCTCAAGCAATCTTCCCACCTCTGCCTCCTGAGAAGCTGGGACTACAGCCATGCACCACCATGCTCAGCTAATTTTTTGATTCTTTCGTAGGGTCAGGGTGGTCTTGAACTCCTGGGCTAAACTGATCCTCCCTCCTTGGCCTCCCAAATGGCTGAGATTATAGGCGTGAGCCACTGTGCCCGACCTAGGACTTTAGTTTTGAGAGAAATGGGAGTTATTGAAGTGTTACCTTAAGAGAAATGGGGGGCAGGGGTACTGAAGAGTTTTGATTAGAGAAGGGATATGATCTAAAGTACTTTTTTTTTTTTTTTTTTTTTTTGAGACAGGGTCTCATTCTGTAGCCCAGGCTGGAGTTCAGTGCCCCATCTTGGCTTATTGCAACCACAGCTTCCTGGGCTCAAGCATTCCTCCCACTTCAGCCTCCAGATCAGCTGGGTTTACAGGCACATGCCACCACACCTGGATCATTTTTGTATTTTTTATAGAGACAAGGTTTCACCATGTTGCCCAGGCTGGTCTTGAATTCCTGAGCTGAAGGGATCCTCCCTCCTTGGTCTCTCAAAGTGCAGGCATCAGGGGTTACAGGCATCAGCCACTGTGCCCGGCCTCTCGGGTGCATTCAAAAGGGATCACTGTGGCTGCCGTGTTGAGAGCAAGAGTAGATTCAGGCGAGAATCTACTAGGTGAGAGATGATGGTGGCTTCAACTAGATGGAGGCAATAAAGGAGGCAAGAAGTGGTTGGATTCCAGATGTATTTTGAAGGTAGTATTAATAGTTGCCAGATGCCAGATCTGATGTGTGTGTGAAAGGACAACAGGTGTCAGGGATGACTCTAAGTTTCTGGCCTAAGCAACTGGAAGAATAGAGTTGCCATCAGTTGTAATGGGAAGGCTGTGGGTAGGTCAAGTTTGGGGGAGCAGATCAAGAGTTCAGTTTTGGACATGTTGAATTTGGAGACATGGAGCAGACAGTTGGATATATGAGTCCAGGGTTCAGGGAAGAGATCTGGAGCTAGAGATATAAATGTAGGGGTCATGGGCATATTGATGGTATTGGAAATCATGTATTAATATTTGTATGAGACCATTGAAAGAGGTGGATAAGGAAAAGTGGAGAACTGAGGTCTGGCCCCTGGGCATTTTAACATTTAGGGGTCAGGGAAAAGAGGAGGAACGAAGAAAAAAGACTAAGAAGGTTTGAAGGAGTGAGGTACCAGGAAAAAACCAAGCGAGTAAGATGCCCTGAGGTGAACCTCAGTGAAGAGACTGTATCAAGGAAGAGGAAGTGGTCAGTTATATCAGATGCTATTAATCAATAAGATGAGAGCTGAGAATTGACCCTTGTATTTAGTAACATGAAAGTCATGATAACTTTGACAGGAATAATCTCTGTAGGCTAATGGGGACGTAAGCCTGATTTGAAGTTGGTTTGAGAGAGAACTGGAGGAGAGGAATTGGACATAGCAAGTATAAATGATTCTTTTTTGCTCTAAAGGGGAGTAAATAGGGCAGACGCTGCTGATGGAAGTAGTGATTAAAAGACTTTGTTGTTTTTTAAGATATGAGAAATAATAGCATGCTTGTGTACTGATGGAAAGGATCCAGTAGAGACAGAGACAGAGAGAGAGAGAGAGAGAGAATTTGGTGGAAGAGAGAAGGGGAAGCATTGCTGGAGTAATGTCCTTGAGTAGGTGAAAGGGACAGGATTGTGTGCACAAGCGGAGGAATGTGCTTTGAAGGGCGGGTAATAGGTGGAAAGTGTGAAGATGCAACTTCTGGTCAGGGGATAAATGTGGTAGTGGGAATCTGTAGAGTTCTTTCCTGGTTGCTTCTATTTTCCCAGTGGAGAAAGAATACAATTATCAGCTGAAAGTAAGGGTGGGAAGGAAATGCTAAAGGTTTGAGAAGAGAAAAGAAGGTATGAAACTGCTGTCTAGGAGGAAAGGTGAATGAATGGATCAGGGAAGATGACCTGATCAGCATTAAGGGCCCATGGAGTTTCATCATCATGAATTTAAAGTGAATCAAGCAGTGTGGCTATGTGTTGTTCTCCAGCCACGTCCAGCAGCAGGTGTGGAGGTATGAAGTAGGTGCAGAGTTGGATTTGACTAAGTCTGCGTCAGGCTAGGTGAATGTGACAAAGGAAAAGAGAAGCAAAGAGCTGAAGGTGTACAGAAGGGGCAGTGATGATAATGGCTGAACCATGAAATTGACACTGGGTCAGGAGGGGAGTAGGAACATCACAGGGTAGGCAACAGTGTATGGCTTGGATGGGGTCAAAGGATGGCTGAGATGCGTGAGATGAACTGGAAAGAGAGGAGGTTGCAGTCAGAGAGTGGAATGCATGAAATTGAGATTGTGGAGAGGTTGCAGTTGTAGGTAATCACAATTATGGGTTGAGTAGAGGAAAGATCATTGGAGGAAAGGAGTTCAAGGGACTGAGAGGCTCAGGTGTTGAAAGGGTTATCTACACGTACATTGCAATCACCAAGCGTTAAGACAGTACATATCAGAGAAACAGTTAACCAGGCCCTAAAATAATTGAAAAATGACCTCTGGGCATCAGGATAAGACAGTAGTGATTTATGTAATCTGAAGATATAAAATTCAATGTGGGGTGCAAGGGTTTGCAGAGGAGCAGGGAGATATTTCTGAAAGTGACCATGAGGAGTAAGAAGGACACCTATGTCACCTCTCAGCGAGAAGGCTGTGAGAGAACAAAATAGCCCCTGCTTGAGAAGGTGGTGGAAAAAGCAGTGAGCTCAGGGGACAACCAGGTGTCCCTTAGGGAAAGAAGTGAAGCAGATGCTGAGAGAATAGATTGAAGATAAAACAGATTTTGCTAATCATGGGTCATGGACTCCAGAGGGCATGGAGGATGAGTTTCAGGAGTTGGGGAGGGTGGAAGAAAGCCCCGGGATAGGGAAAATACGTAGCCTCCTGGGGATTCGTGGGCTGAGATTAGGTGAGCTGGGAACAAAGCAGCTGTTAGGACTGATGTCAATAGGGGCAAAGGCACGATGAGATGAGCTTCTTTGGATGCAAGGCAGATGATGGTGGCAAAGCGGTGAGTGTTGGGGTCAAGGAGAAGTTTCAGGGGCTCCTTCTTCCCACCAGATGGTGAAGGGGAAGGTTAGGGGAGTGTCTCTGAGTGATCCCAGCTGCAGGGGCCTCTCTTCCTCCTCTCCTATTCTCTCATCTTTCATCTTTTCCAAAGCTGCACCCAGCGGTTGTGACAATTCTGACTCTGCTACGTTATTCACTGGCTTTAAAAGAGATTGAATAGATTTTTTGCTCTCTGATTACTGAATTTCCTGTTTCTCTGAAAGCCTGAAATGTGCTTGATCACATCCACCCTCCTCCCCACCCCACAGGGCACATCCGGGGCTCTGTTGACACACTTGTCACATGGGTGATTTTCAAAAACAGTCGGAGTTCAAATATCCACAGAGCTGAACACCTCCCCACCTCCCAGAGAGGCATTTGGGGATAGTTGAGGCTGTCCCAAGGGCTATTAGATAGATCCTTGTAAGTAAGGCCTTTTCATTCATTCCCACATTTCCATGCAAAACCTTCCCTCACTCTGCTCCCTCTCTGCCTGTGCGTTAAACTGCTTTGGCAGGAGGAGCCTCCAAGTTGGGGGAAGACAATTTTTGCTCATGTGGTCGGTGTTTCAGAGAACACAGCTGCTCACCATCTTGGTGAATGAGATCGTGCCTCCATCCTGGCTGCTCAAACCCAAGTTTATCACTGGTGCCTCCTCTTCACTCAGCTTCTCCTCTGGACGTAGCTTTGTCCTGATTAAAAGCCAGATCCATTCCTTTGGACTCACTCATAGCCTAAGTCGGCAGCCATCTAATCACCTCCAGACTTTGCCTCTGACTATCACCCAAGGCACTGCCAAAGAAGAGTTGCAGGGAAGGGGGCCCAGGATGCTAAGAAAAGCTTGGTGTTTGCTGAATTAAGTGAGAGGATGAGCTCTTGGGAAACAGGTGATGTTTCTGTCACACACCCTAGTTTCATAACAGCTGTTTAAACACCAACTTCTCATCTTGTGGTTTTATAGAACTGTAGAAATCTTTTCTGCTGTGCTCTGGCCATGGCCTGACGCAGTCTGGCGGAGCAATGCTTTCTCTCCGTAATTTACCCCAATTAATTTCCCTTAACCAGCGCTCAGAATAAGAGCTCCATGCTGGGATGTGACTAGTTAGATTCAATAGTTACCTCTTTAGGGAGTATTTGCATTTTGGTGTGAGAGGAGGGGTGGGCCAAGCAGTTGGTGGGAGAAAGAGACAGGATGAGATGGTGGAGACTGTGGTAAAGTGCAGAATACAGGCCAGTGTGGCCAGATTTTTAGATTTAGGGGAAACGGTTTACAAATCCAGATATTTTGGTATAATCTTCCAATTTAAAATTTTTGGTAATTAATTCAAGTTTTTAAAAAAAACGCTAGGTGAACCAGATAAAATACATATTTGAGTCACCTTGGACCACGGACCAAGGTGAGGTATCAGTGACACGTATAAATGGAAGCACACTTTTGGCTTAAATGTGTTTGGTGTTAAGCACAATGGTTCTTTTATGGTTGATTTTTGGCAAAAATGCCAGTGGCGCTGCCCTGTGGTCCTGAAATCATACTGGAAGGGCTGGCCCAGGACTGACTCTGGCCTTGGTGACTTGTATCTAGTCCATTTGGTATCCTGTTCCTATGGATAGTTTCTTCCTCAGTATAGGTTGCCTGGGTCCCCTAGGAAAGCCATCGAATTCAATGTGAATGCAGTCACTCAGGTCGGCTAAAGGCAGGTGAGTGTAACAGGAAGGTCTTCCTCACTGTGAAAGATGGCTGAAGACCGCAATACAGTCCTTGCCATCTCTGATCAGAGAGACTGGCAGAGTTTATTGTCCCACAGCACGGGTTTAACATGTGACCTCTGGAATCAGATCCGTGGGTTCCAACTTCTCCCCTATTAGCTGGGTGTCCTTGGGCAAGTTAATTAGCCTCTCTAACCTCAGTTTTTCAATCTGTAAAATGGGGAGTTAATAGTTCCTTCTAAGTAGTATTCAGTGAGATGGCGCTTGCAAAGTGCTTCTGCAGCAGTTCCTAAAGTGTTAGCTTCTACATCAGAAATGGGATGTGACTTTATGTTTAGAAGACTCACTCATTATGTTTTAAATTTTGCTGGGGCTCAGAAAATGGTAAGTCAAAGTATAATGCTTTGGCATGCTGAGTACTTTGAACTAAAGGAGATTGGAAGGCCTTAGAGGCAGTCTCAGAAGCAAAATCTCTCTCTGAACTTCTCTTGCCCTATTTTCCACCCCTTCTTCTCCCTGAATTCATAGAAACTAGAATTCCTCTTCCCTACGGCAAGTCATAATCTAGAACCCCTTTCCCGCAAAGCAAGCCATAAAATCTAGAACTGTTACTCTAAGTTCCCCCTGCCTTTCTGTGTAGGCACTGGCCATGAAGAGATACTCTGACCTACCTCTGACTGTGAGTTACAAGACCCGTGTTCTAGAGAGCCCCTGCCCCACACCCAGGAGGAAGGAATGCTGCTCAGAGAGGCCAAGAAGAATCTGAACAGACAGGCCTTGCTGGGTTTCCCCCCAGTCTATTACCATTGGATCGTATCCTTTTGTCTATTTTTATGCTTATGTTCAACGAAGAATGGACAGCGTGTATTTCTACCTAAGTATAAAAATAGACACTTTTCCCTGGGTCACTGGGTTTTCATTTCTGAAGCTCCTGTGTCCCAGAAAACTTTGATTCGGTAAATTTGTTAGGCTTTTTTCTTGTTAATCAGTCTTTTGCTATAGCAATGACCCTTATGAAGGGTGAGGAAAGGTATCTCACGTCTTTTCTGCGCCCCCCCCCCGCCCCAATAGGGATTTATTGAACTGCACCACACCAAGTCCCAGACCCAGGAGACTGGGCTCAGAAAGTCCCACTGAGTTCCTAGGTACCAGCCTTCTGGCAGAGCAACTTTCTTTTCTAGTGTGGCTCTATCCCTTCTTTGCATATGCCTTCAGCTTCTTCCTTCCCCTCTTTTAGGTCTACTCTGCCTCCAGCCTGTGTTTTAATCACATACAAAATGCTATTAAAAATGTAGAATCAAGGGCTGGACAGAGTGGTTCAAACCTGTAATCCCAGCACGTTCGGAGGCTGAGGTGGGCAGATCGCTTGAGCCCAGGAGTTCGAGACCAGCCTGGGCAACATAGTGAAACCCTGTCTCAAAACAAACAAACAAACAAAAAATCAGCCAGGCGGGCATGGTGGCACGGCGCCTGTAGTCCCAACTACTAGGGAGGCTGAGATGGGAGGATCGCTTGAACCTGGGAGGTCAAAGGTGCAGTGAGCCGTGACCACGCCACTGCACTCCAGCCTGGGTGACAGAGCAAGACCCTGTTTCAAAAAGAAAAAGTTTAGAATCAAATTTTAAATTGTAAACTCTGATTGAGGTTGTTGCCTTCCAACTATGCTTATTCATCTAGAAAGATAAGTCAGCATTTCTTGAAGTCTGGCCGCAGTATGGGGTCCCTGAGAGAAGGCCTCTCTAAAAATACCAGGGGGAGGGAGGGAGAGGTATGCGACTGAGAGTTAGGGAGGTGGTTCCAGAGAAGAGGGCAAGCCCTCAGGTTGGGCCGCCAGAGGCTCCGAGGAGAAGAAACAAAGGGAAGCCAGGCCTGCATCCTGGTGGAGCCCGCTCCTCCCACCGCGGGGAGATCCGCCCTCAGCGCTGTGGTGGCCGGAAGTGCTGGGCTCGGGCGGGTGGGGGCGAGGGGCTGCCTGGGAGCTCAGTCTCCTGGCTGGGCTGGGATATTTATAGCACCTGGGTTTCTGGGTCTGCCTCCACCTGGATTTATTTATGCGGCCTGTGGCTGTGGCGCGTGTGGAGAATGAGGGGGGGCGGATCTCGCTGCAAGGGTCTAGTTCTTGGTCTTGGGACTGTAGCTGGAATGGAAATGACAAATCACAACCAGGGGCTGTCTGGGGGTACACAGGCAGAGCAGCACTTGGTGCTGCGCCTGCAAAGCCGCCGGTGGTTGGGCCTGGTGAAACTCGGGGCTTTCCAGATCCACGCGGTGTCGCCTTTGCGGCCGCCGTGGGCGTGGGTGAGGCAGGTGTGGGCGACGGGGAAGCGATCCCCTCCCCCGCAAGTCACCCGGGGCTCCGGCTCTCACGCCTTCCTCCGCAGCTCCTGGGAAGAATTAAAGGCGGAAAAATGTTCCGTCTCCGGAGGGATCTGCACTTGGAAAGAGAACTCGGAGAGCACGTGGTGGCCGGCCCCATCTGCAGACCCAAAACTAGAGAGTCCACGTTTGCGAACCCATCTGCACTTTCGACTTTCCCTGATCACTACGTGTCTGGTTGCTCTCAGACTGCGATGACATCATTTTTAAAAAATGTAAATAACTGTCCTTTGGGCCTTTCAAAGAACCTAGTGATTGAGGAGAGGGCAACGCTGAATCTCGAGGAAGGCTGTGTCGTGGGACCTTCAGGCATTGTTTAATCTGTGCAGGGCGCAGTCTTGGGCAGGCCCCAGCCCTCTCCTCTGCCCACTCGCAAAGCCCGGCCTGCTTGCTCCACCGGCAACTGGGCTGGAGGAGAGGCGAGGGGCAGGGTGGGCGCTAAGATCCTGTGCGAAAAGCCAGGACCCTTGTGGTACCTAGGGAAATGAAAATCGCGTTGACAGTAGTCCAACGCTTTCCTTTTCTCATTCACCCCTCGGGCAGCACAACGAGACAGGCACTCCTGCCAACGTCCCCATTTCACAGATGGAGAAACTGAGTCTTAGGCAAAGCAATTTGCCCCAGGGTGACGGAGCAAGCGTCAACTTCAGTTTCCAGCTCGGACGCGAGGGGCCGTCGGGGGCGTTCCGGGGAGGGGGTGCCTGGGCCGGGGGCGGCCACGTGGGGCTGGGAGAGGTTCCGGCAGCGGCGCGGGGTGTAGCCGGCGTCCGGCAGGGCCGCACGGTCCTGGAGCTGCTGGAAAGGCCGGTCTGGTGGCCCGGGACAAGGGGGCGGCCTGCCCGGAATCCCGAGCAGCACGGCGGAGCCGGGGCAGCTGCCAGGCGCGGCTGGGGACCGGCTCGCGCTGCGGTCGGCGGCGGGCAGGCCACATACCGCGCGGCGTGGAGGAAATGGCTGGGATTCCTCCTGCGGCGCCGCGAGGGCCTCGGGGCGGGCGGGGCTCTCCCAGTGTGTCGGGGCGGGGGCGGGGCGCGGCGGAGTGTGAGCGGGGATCCCGGCGCTGGGGGGGCGCCCCGACCTGGGTCCTCGTCCTCGGAGCACTCCTGCCACTTTGCCAGCATCTGGGCCCCCAGAACCTAGTGAACCCTCGAGAAGGGGAGCACGTGAAGGGGCTCCCCAGCCCCGCCCAGCCTCCTGCCACGTCTCTGCCTCAGGCCTGAGGGTTCAAGAGGGGCCTGAGTCACCCACCCGCAGAGCGGCCCTGCAGCCCCTGCTGATCCGAATCAGGCCCTGCCTTCTGGAGTGGCACGACACGACACGCGTGGGGCCCAGCGAAGAGGATGCTGAGGACCTGGGCTCTACTCCGGACAGTGAGGCCTCCGCAGGTCCCAGTTTCAGCCTTGGAAAGTCCTGGCCGCTGACGTCCACAGTGTTCTAGGCCCAGCCTCAGGCCTTTCTACCGCAGGCATGGTGGGCCAGGCGGAGTTGGCTTCTAGGGGATGAGGCTTGCGTGAGGGAGAGGCCGGCCCCTCGTGAGATTGTTGCCTGCAATGTGGTGGGTGAAGCTTAGAGGCAGAGCCGGGAGGATGGCACTGAGGTCAGTCGTGACCTGGGCCTGAGTGAGCAGGCCGCTTTACACTATACTGGGGTGTGGAGGCATGAGAAGATGGAAAACCTGGGGGCTGGGTTAGCTTGAGAAAGCTCCCAGCTTCCCCTGGACACAAGCAAAAACATGATTTGGCTGGGGAATTGGAAGGGGGGAAGGTGAATGGAGGGCCTTAGATTGGGTCCCTTATAACATCTGCTAGGAGGGTGGCCCCTGGCACTTGGAACAGGGACTGATTGATGGATCCATGATCTCTTTCCTCCCTCAGTCTCCACTAGGATGTCAGATCCAGTCAAGAGTGGCATTTGAGGGGCGTTACCTTCTGCCCTGTACCCCTAAACCCTTCCCGCTGGGGACTGCTGCACTCACGCCCTCCTGCCCTTCTCTGGTTTGCAGCTCCAATGGCGTCTATTCTCTATGAATTATTCCTTGACCCCCACAACTTCTACTCCCTCCATCTGCTTCCACTGCCACATGATTGCACTTTTCACACTGGATCATGAATATTTGCTTGTAAACTTATCTCCCCAGCTTCACAATAGCTCTATAAGGGCAGAGGTTGGCTAAATCTTATATAACTTTGTGGACCTACTGTCTTAGGCCATTTTCACGTTGCTATAAGGAAATACCTGAGACTAAGCAATTTATAAAGAAGAGAGGTTTAATTGGCTCATGGTTCTGCAGGCTTTACAGGAAGCATGGTGCTGTCATCTGCTCAGCTTCTGGTGAAGCCTCAGGGAGCTTTCAATCATGGTGGAGGGCAAAGGAGGAAGCTGTCATCTCATATGGCCAGAGGAGGAGCAAGAGAGAGCATGGAGGGAGAGGTACCACATACTTTTAAACGACTAGATCTCGTGAGAACTCACTATGGTGAGGAGAGCACCAAGCCATGCAGGACCCACCCCCATGACCCAGACACCTTCCTGCCTCTAACAATGGGGTTACAATTCATTATGAGATTTAGAGGGGATACACATCCAAACTATATCACCTGCTGTCTAGAATTGTGCTTGCCTTACAGTAAATGCACTACCTGTTTGTTGAATTAATGAAAGAGGAAGGAATTGGGTGGGGACAGTATAAATGGAAGCAGAGACCAGAGGAAACACAGGCCAGATGTGAAACTTGCTAGAAAGCTCTCATCTTTGCTTCCTGCATACACAGAGAACTTGCTACCCAGACCCTGCCCTGCCCTTTCTTACCTGCCATTCCAAGGTGGGCCCAGTCCAGAGGGTCTAGCACCACCGCTTCCCCAAGACCACTCTGAACTGTACGCCTTGATCCTAACTTCAGTGCCAAACCCCACTCTCTCTCTCTTTCTTACCCTGGCTTGAGGCTCTGAATTTGGCTTAGTTGCTATGCACCTGTTTCCGTAGCCCACCATCCCCCCACCTCCACTCCCCATGCTGGTGCACCTCATTTCTCAGTCTAGGGCTCCACAAGGTGGATAGATCCATGACCTCTACATGAAGTGGTGGTGTCCAGCCATTTCAAATAAAACCAGGGCCCAGGAGGTAGTGCCCTGGCCCAAGGCTGGGGGCAAGCATGGCAGTGGCTTTGTCTGCCTGCCTTCAGGGTAGGATGGCTTCAAGCTCGGAAGCAGAACAAGGATGGAGTTTCCCAACCTAGCCCACATCACCTGAGCCCGAGTGGCCTGCTGAAGTTGCCACTGCTTCAGGGACTTCCAAGTAGCCCGATCTAGGCCTGGGGAGGGGCTCCCTTCAGAGCAAGTCCTCTGCCAGACCCTGGGAGGAAATAGGAGACCCGAGCCAGGCCTGTCCTGATGCACTTGCCCCTCCTTAGACCGGCCTGGTGGGCGTCTGTGGGACTCAGGAGAGTCAGGGAATGAAATGTCACTTCCAACGTTGCCTGTGGACACTCCCCCACAAGGAGCAGGCCTAGGAGGCCCTGGCAGACCTTTCACACAGACACAGGCAGACAGAAACGCAGCCAACTCACAGTGACAGCATTGGTTCTGGGAATTTTGAAAGTCAAAACCCCAGTATTTTTTCGCAAGAAAAAGGAACAGATTTTGGCATCTTTGCTCCAAAAACAGGAACTGACCAAGACAGTGACCTCTGATCATCACTTCCTCATTGCACTGCTCAGAAGCAGGTGGGCTCCCTCAGCCCCTTGACTTTCCCCTCAGGGTTCTGTGGGCAGAAGCCCCAGGGCTTTAAGGAACAGCAGAGGAAAGAAGAGAAGGGGAAGGAATTCATGGCAGAGGAGAGGGAAGGGAAGGAGAGAGATTTTCTAGGTGGTCAGTCCTTGAGGACTGAGGAGGCCAGGAGCCTGGTGGGGGTGGGGGGAGTTGGGGCCAGGAGGTACCTGGCACCTGGTAGGTCTCAGTGTGGCCTTATTTTTGTTTTGTCATGGAAAGAGCATCAGTGTGTGGACCCTTTGAAGCTCACGGTTCATTGCTCCTGTGTCTTGTAGCATTGAAGTACAGCTGTCCACATTCATAGCAGACTTAGCTGTAGCACCTCTGCAAGTTGTTTTTGTTTTTGTTTTTTGTTTTTTGAGATGGAGTCTTGCTCTGTCACCCAGGCTGGAGTGAAGTGGCGCGATCTCGGCTCACTGTAACCTCTGCCTCCCAGGTTCATGCGATTCTCCTGCCTCAGTCTCCCGAGTAGCTGAGATTACAGGTGCCCGCCACCATGCCTGGCTAATTTTTTTATTTTCAGTAAAGATGGGGTTTCACTATGTTGGCCAGGCTGGTCTTGAACTCCTGACCTCAGGTGGTCTGCCGGCTTCAGCCTCCCAAAGAGCCGGGATTACAGGCATGAGACACTGCGCCTGGCCTCTCTGCATGTTTTGAACATCTACTCCATGTCAGATGGGTTGCTGGATGCTGGGTGAATAAGAAACAGATTTTTCCCTTGCAGTGCTTAGCTTCTAATAGAAGGAACTGGTATTTGAATAATAAACATTAAAATAATGAAGCTGAGGATGACAATTGCCAAGAGAGGAGGGAGAGGCTACACTGGGTTGGGGTGGAGCATGAAAGGCCTGAGGAAGGTGGTGGCATTTGAAGTGGGCCTTGAAAGGCGGTGGTCATTTGTCTGGTGGAGATGGGAAAGGAGGACCTTCCAGGGAAAAGGAGCCGCCTCAGCAAAGGTGCAGGGGAGAGAAAGTGTGAGTATATCTGGGGAGCTGAGAGTATGGGGTGCAGGTGGGTACAGAGGAATAATGGGAGAAGTGGCTGGAGCAGGAGGTGAGGTCCACTTTGCAGAGAGCCCTGAGTGCCAGACTGAGGTATGTGGATTTCCTCAGAGGTTCATGAGGAAGCCTTGACCGGCAGTGGCATAATATATCCGTCACCAAGTGCTGCTGGAAGCTTGGAGAAAGGAGTGAGGCAATGGGGAGGAATGAGCAGCCAGACCCAGCCACGATGACAACTCAGTTAGCCTTTTATCATGTTTGGCATTCCCAGCCCTCTTAGTGCGCAGCGACCTGAAATTGGTCCCATTTAGTAGTTCTTTGTTGGTTCAAGGTTTTTGCTACGAAACTAAGTTTCAGTTTCCCTGTGAAGTGAGCAAAGAGAATATTGATGGTAGTATCTATGTTCTTGTATGAAATGACCAAAGCAGGAGTCACTATGGGCAATCAGAGGCCTTCTTTCTCCTGTACAGGCTATGGAAGGGTGCCGGGGTGGGGAGGGGTTAGGGAGGAGCCGGGGTGGGGAGGGGTTAGGGAGGAGGTGCCAGGGCCAGATGCTCACTGGGCAGAGACCTCTGGATCAAAAGGTCCTTAAGAAGACCAATTGGACCCTCCTCTGGCTCCATGGCTCTGTCCTTAACAGAGCACTTGTCATATGGGGTGTGATAGAACTTCCTCAGCAGTAGGCAGAGAGGGTTGTATTGGTTGTTATTTATTTATTTGAGACAAGGTCTCACTCTGTTGCCCAGGCTGGAGTGCAGTGGCACGCTCATGGCTCACTGCAGCCTCTACCTCCCAGGCTCAAGTGATCCCCCCACCTCAGCCTCCCTAGTAGCTGGGACTACAGGCGTGCGCCACCATGCCCAGCTAATTTTGAAATTTTTTGTGGAGACGGGTTTTTGCCATTTGCCCAGGCCAGCCTTGAACTCCTAAGCTCAAGTGATCCTCCTTCCTTAGCCTCCCAAAGTGCTGGGATTGCAGGTGTGAGCCACTGTGCCCAGCTCTGTTATTATTATTATTTTCTTAATAAGCTTTATTTCTCTTCGTAGATTGTAAACTCCTACAGGGCAGAGGTGGTGTTTCCCATAGGTCCTAGTACTCACTAGGCACTAAATACAAGTGAGCTGAAGGAAAGGATCATGGTTAGATGCCCCATTATGAGGAGGAGAGGCCTTAGGGGTGATAGCAAACAATACATTTTATTGTTTTATCATACATCCCCCTGCTGACCCCTCTATGACTTCTATGAGTGTGATCATGAATCCAACAGACCCCCTGTGGGGGTCTTTGCTGACGGGTCAGCCTCTCTGAACTTCTCTCCTTCCCCCATTTCTTCCATGGGGCATGTTAGCATTTCATCAACTCATTCTATACATATTTATTATCTTCAATTTCTTAGAGATTGTGCTGGGTATGGGAATACAATAGTAGAATTTTCCTTGCTAGTTATGATTTTGGGCGCCACCTGCTGGGCATATGTAGGCACATACACACAAAGTTTTGTGTAAATGTACACATTAAGATGCCAACAAAAACATACAAAGGGAGACACAGCTGTGTACACAGAGTAAAACATATACTTGTTCACAAACAGGCACACATATGTGAAAAAAAAGAAACACAAATGTAGAAATGTAGGCTCCAGCATAGTACCTCCACCTTAGTAGGAGTCCAGTAAATACTTGCTAGTCTTTAAAATAAGATGCAGTTCTTTGGATCTACTTTCTTCCAGGCTTGTTTTTCACCATCCTTTCTAGCCAATTAGACAAGAATGCTATGTTGTCACTTGCCCCCTTCCTACATTCCTCCCCGCATTCTATTAATTCTTTTTATTTTTATTTAGTTATTTATTTTGAGACAGGGTCTCACTCTGTCGCCCAGACTGGAGTGCAGTGGTGCGATCAAGGCTCACTGCAATCTCCGCCTCTCAGGCTCAAGTAATCCTCCCATCTCAGCCTCTTGAGTAGCTGGGGCCACAGGCGCGTGCCACCATGCCTGGCTAATTTTTTTTTTTTGTAGACATGGAGTTTCACCATGTTGCCCAGGCTGGTCTCAAACTCCTGGACTCAAGCCATCTGCCTGTCTCGGGCTCCTAAAATGCTGGGACTACAGGCATGAGCCACTGCACCTGGCCTATTAATTCTTTAAGACCTAGCTCAGGCTGGGCGCGGTGGCTCACACCTGTAATCCCAGCACTTTGGGAGGCCGAGGCGGGTGGATCATCTGAGGTCAGGAGCTCAAGATTGGCCTGACCAACATGGTGAAACCCTGTCTCCACTAAAAATACAAAAATTAGCTGGGCATGGTGGCAGGGACTGTAATCCCAGCTACTCTGGAGGCTGAAGCAGGAGAAAATCACTTGAACCTGGGAGGTGGAGGTTGCAGTGAGCTGAGATTACGCCATTGCACTCCAGTCTGGACAACAGAGTGAGACTCCTTCTCAAAAACAAAACAAAACAAGACCTAGCTCAGATGCCACCTTCTGCAGGTGCAAGCCTGTAGCAGCTCAGATGAACCTTCTACCAGCTAAGGGAATGACTTTCTCTTCTGAACTTTCATAACTTTATGATATTTGTCATTTTACTAACTTGCATTTTGGCTGTTTGGGGACACGTGTTTCCTCCTTTTCTGGTCTGTAATCTCCTTGGGGGTAGAATTGGCGGTTGACCCATGTTAGTGTTCCCCCATAGTGCCTGGCATGTTGCCTTGTACAAAGGGAGGGGCTCAATAAATATTTGCTAAATAAATGACACAGTTATGGACACAGAGGAACATGAATATACAGAAATGCACATCTACTTATATACATTTCTCTATCTTTGCAAAAGTTATACACATTTACAAGAAAGCACAGAAACACGTCTCTATGCCTATAGCTGTGAGTAGACACATCCCTTCAGCTAAGCCCTTTTTAATTTCTGCTGTCTTCATTTCAATTCAGATCTTCATCCTATTTACTTCAGCAATTGCCTCTTAATGTGCTTGGTTGCTAGTTCTTCTCTTTCCACTTTTTCTATTATCCCCTGGGCTGTACCCTCCTAAAACACCTCTTTGAGGATGTTATTCCTCAGCTCAGAATTCTAGCAGTTTTGCTGCCCTGCATGATAGTGTCTAGAAAAAGCTAAATCTTTTCTTGTCTGCTCTCCCTTTAGGAAAGGGAGTCATAGTTACAACCAGTGAAAATAACGTGGATGTGGTCTCTAGAAACACGTGCCATTGTCTGTTAAAAGAAACCTGTACATCTTCCAATCTGATGAGGTGGCTGTTGCCACTTGTTCTCCTTCCTTACTGCCTTGAATTTGTTTACGGAGGAGCTGCAGCAGCCATTTTGAAACCATGAGGGAATAACAAAGATGCTGCTCTTGACCTTGAGCAACTGAACAAATGATACTACTTCTAGATTCCTTGTTTATGTAAGAAAAATAAACTTTTGTTTAAGCCACTGCAAGTTGTTTTCTATGACTTGCTTCTGGATATAATCCTAACTCGTGATTCTTAAATATCCCACTTCTCCCGATATCCACAGGACAAAGCCTAATTTCCTCAATCTGATATTCTAGAGAATTTGTGATCTGGCCCCGCTCTACTCATCCAATCATGTTTCCTAATATTCTTCTTATGGCCACACCCTCGTCCAAGCCTCCATTGTCACCTGTTGTCTAGACAAGTTGAGTAACTTCCCAACTCATCTCTTTGCTTCCACCGCAGACCTCCTCCAATCCATTCTGCTCACAAGAGCTAGAGAGATCCTTTTAAAACACAGCGTCTCTTCTGTGCTTAAATCCCTTCAATGGCCTTTTTTTTTTTTTTTTTTTTTTTTCCGAGTTGGAGTTTCGCTCTTGTTGCCCAGGCTGGAGTGCAATGGCGCGATCTCAGCTCACTGCAACCTCCGCCTCCTGAGTTGAAGTGATTCTCCTGCCTCAGCCTCCCAAGTAGCTGGGATTACAGGCATGCACCACCACACCTTCTAATTTTGTATTTTTAGCAGAGATAGGGTTTCACCATGTTTGGTCAGGCTGGTCTTGAACTCCTGACCTCGGGTGATCCACCTGCCTCAGCCTCCCAGAGTGCTGGGATTACAGGCATGCGCCACTGCGCCTGGCCTCAATGGCTCTTTATTACACTTTAACTGAAATCTGACCTCCTCAATAAAACTCAGACTCCTACAAGGCTCTGGCAGGCTCAAGATCAGTGGTCTTCAACCCTTGCTGCATATTCGAATCACCTAGGACTATTTCAAAGATTATCAGAGGTTGAGTTTCACACCTAAACATTCTGATTTAATTGCTCTGGGATGGACCTGGGGCACTGATATTTTTTATATATTCCTGCAGTAGATTCTAAAGTACAGCCAGGATTGAGCTCCCTGTTTTAGACCTTGCCTATTAACTCCATGCTTACCTAGCACCCACACGGTCACTGTGCTTTAACCATGTGGATTTCTTAATTTCTCAAAATGTGCCAAGCTCTTTGCTGCCTCTGGACCTTGGTAGATGTGATTCCTTCTGCCTGGAAGGCTCTTGCCTTTGCTTGCCATATGTCTGCTTGCTCTTATCTTTAAGACTCAGTTTAAATGTCTCCTGTTCAGAGAAGCCTCCCCTAACTACTTAATCTAAAATTGTCCCCCATGTCATTCTCTGTTGCAATTTCCTATTTCTTTCTTGATACTTGCTGCCACTTAAAAATGATGTGTTTGTCTTTTAAAATCTTTGTCTCATACTACATTGTAGTCTGCAGAAGAGCAGTTTATAATCTATATTTTGTAGGGTACCCCTCTTACAATCAGAGCCTCACACATAGTAGGTATGTCAAGAATTGTGAAGGAATCTGAAATTTACTGTATTTGCAAGTTAACAAGTTAGCTTGCTACCATTTCATGGATGCTGGCAGAAGAAAAAAGACTTCTAGGTTAGAGACAAAGGGCTTTATTATTCACAGCAACAGCAGTGGCCAGAGTACAAACATTTGCCCTGGTTCCTGTGCAACTTCCTGAGACTCAAAGAACCAGGGCAAATGGCCATTGCTGTTGCTGTGAGTAATGAAGAGGTCGAGTAGCATGTGCCCACGTAGAGGGCTGCATTACAGAAGAGGAACCCTGAGCTTAGGGAACCATGAACATTCAAAATGCGCACTTTGCCTACTTGAACTTTGTCCTGGGGGGAGACAATATCTTTCTGACACTGGACAATACACAAACCTACCCTTTCCTCCACAGGGAGACACAATCTCTATCTTTCACAGCTGTTTACTGTACAAACATTCTTGAAAAGATAGGAACAGAGGTGGTTAGTGCCTTGGCTTGTAAGATATGCAGAAATGGGAGAGACGCATGGAGAACCCTTTGATCACTCAGGCTTTCTGCCTGGAGGCACTTTTCAGAGCAAGCACAGGAGAGGGGAACCTAACAGAGTTGGGAGTCCTCATTTTGTTGATGTGTTGAGATTGGAGGTCCGCTAGGCTGAGGCAGCTGGAATTTGTGGACAGAGTACTGTAGAGAAGGGAGGTATGCAGAGAAGGAGCTCCAGCAATCTGCATGGGGTTTGCTTGAATTTTGGCAAAACAGTAAGCTGTGGGTGTGTGGGATGAGACTCCATTAAGCCAGGTGAACAACTTTTAGCAACACAGCTACCGGGAAGCCATAAGCTGAACAATTTCCAGAGCTCACATCTCATCAGATTGGAAGATGTACAAGTTTCAACTAGCTAGACTGGAGTGTGGAGAGACATTGTTGCATATTTGGAGCATTTAGTAGAGATCTTAGTAGTAAGATATCTTAGTTTTGGCTGCTATAACAAAGTGTCACAAGCTGGGATATAAACAATAGAAATTGTGGCTTATAAGCAATAGAAATTTGTTTCTCATAGTTCTAGAGGGTGGAAGTCTGAGATCAGGGTGCCAGCATGGTTGGATTCCGCTGAGGGCCCATTCTGGCTGCAGACGGCTAATTTCTCGTATCCTCATATTGCAGAAAGAGAGCAAAATAGCTCTCTGGGGTCCCTTTTATAAGGGCACTAATCCCATTCATCAGGGCTCCACCTTCATAGCCTAATTATGTCCCCAAAGCCCCACTTCCTAACACCAACACTTTGGGAGTTAAGGTGTCAACATGTAAATTTTGGGAGGACACAACCATTCAGTCCATTACATAGAGTAAAACTGGCCTTAGGGTGAAGGTACTCTAGATCAAGGTTTCTCAACCTTGGTACTATTTATATTTGTGTGTGTGTGTGCGTTTGAATAATTATTTGTTGTAGAGGGCTTTCCTGTGCGTTGTAGAATGTTTAACAGCATCACTGGCTTCTATCCATTAGATACCAGTAGCATGCTCCTAATTGTGACAACCAAAAGTATCTCTAGAAACTGACAATATCCCCAGGGTTGGGATGGGGACAAAATCACACCCAATTTAGAACACTGCTCTAGAACCACCCCAACAAAGCACAGAAACAAGCCTCACAATAATTTAGCTTCTCTGTAAGTAGCTCAATGACCTGACACCCCACTTCTGTGGTGCTTGAGTTTCTTCCTCCTTTTCTCTGCCACAGGAGAGCTCATGCTTGCACCCATCTCTCCTTGGAGGCTCCCGTCTTTCCTTAGATTTCAGGCTGTTCAGTTGCATTACAACCTCAGCTCCTGAAAGACTCACGAAAAATCAAGAATTTTGTAGATTCTCCATTTTTCTCTTGTCATTAAGGTTGGAACAATGCTCTTCCCAGTTTTCCACATCCTAGGCAGAAGAGCTAATCTCCGTTAGATATTCCTGCTCTCCTTCAAGTCTCTACTTGCCAGAACTTGGGCTTTTCCCCTTTTCTCCTGCGCTCCTCCCAGTGTCTCCTCCTTCCCTGGCCTTCCTCCTTGTAATCTTAGCCTCCCCGCTCTACTGTTCTGAGCAGTCATACTCTGGCCCTAAATGTGCCCTCCATCCAGTTAAACAACAGCTTGTCTCCTTAGAGCATAGCTGGACCCTATCCTGTGTCACTTGAGCATCTGTTGTTATCCTCAGCATTGTGCCTCAACCACCTGCCCATACCTCCGCCCAAACAGCTTCTCGGAATGTTCTTTCCATTGCTCATTCTGCTCCTTGGAAGGAGTGCTGAGAAATGCAGTTATCTCCTTTCTGTTACGCACACACGTGAGAATGTCTGTGCCTGAGGCCTGCCTCCATGGCAGGACCTGCAGCTTCCTCGCCCACAGCACTTCAGCTGGGATTGTTTGATGAGCTTCTTGCCTTTTATTTTAGTCCTTAAAGTGCTTTCTCTGTCAATGGTATTAGCTTTGTCACCTTAAAACAGACACATGACATTCACTTTTATGTTTTTAGTTGTTTTTTATTAGAGAAAGGGCAGTGAGTATGTGTGTGTTTCAACACAGCAGAGTTATTTTATTAATCGACCAATTTTTCTTTTGCTGTGATTTATTTTATTTATTGGTATTAATAACTTAAGATATTTCTGCATATCTGGCCTATCTATTTACAGTAAGTGTTCCCCAGGGAAGCTGACTGTTATCACCCATGGTAAGAATTGCGGGATGCAAGGATGAAATATTGTGGGTCTTCTGGGAGGAACAGTGACCACAAATTTGAGATCAATGGTGAGGACCCAATTGACTGAGAAAGGTGGAGAGTGAGGTTGTGGACAGTCTCTCTTGGCATTAACGGCTCTGGTGGGGAAGCACTTAACCCTGAGGTAAGGAAGTATCAAGATGCTGGGTACCAGTTCAAGGTGCTCCAGAAGATGCTTTTAAGGTGGAATGAGCGGGTAGTATTCTATGTCCTTCAACATTGCCCCGGGGGGAAGATTTTAAAAGTCATTGAAGAGAAAGGGCTCTAGTGAAATTAAAAGAATCGGGCCACCTTTTGGAAAATTAATGGAGAGAGCCATAAATGCTAAGGGGTGCCTTTTCCCGACCGCGGCGGGCATTGGTGGCAGTGCTGACTTGTGCCGCTCTGGGTGACAGTAGAGTGGTGGCGCGGGAGCGTGAAGGAAATCCAGTGACTCCTGAGCTGCCCAGGATGTGGGCCGCCCACTAGGGGGCAGCATTCTGCTGACGAACACCCAGAGATGCTCCACCCTAGAGCATCTGGCCATGACAACTCATACATGGCCCATGACATACCCCCTGGCCATGACTACCTCAGAATTCCCAGATAGAATGGGTTAGGGGCTAGCAACAGTTAACTACTTTCAATGTTTTGGTAATTTCCTTCTAGTTTTTTTTTTTTTAACCTTTAAAAAAATAAATATGAATTTATTATGTATAAGATTTTGCATTCTACTTTTGATACATATTTTCTCCCATGTCACAAAAAATTATTTGTTACTTTTTTTTTTTTGAGACAGAATCTCACTCTGCTGCTGAGGCTGGAGGGCAGTGGCATGATCTTGGCTCACTACAACCTCTGCCTCCTGGGTTCAAGTGACTCTTCTGCCTCGGCCTCCTGAGTAGCTGGGACTACAGGTGTGGGCCACCATGCTCAGCTAATTTTTTTTATTTTTAGTAGAGACAGGGTTTCACTGTGTTAGCCAGGCTGGTCTTGAACTCCTGACCTCAGGTGATCCACCCGCCTCGTCTTCCCAAAGTGCTGGGATTACAAGGCATGAGCCACCGCACCCGGCCTGTGACATCATTATTAATGACTGCCTACTTTTACATCATACCAATATAACATACTTCTCTGTTGAATGTTTGTAGATTCCATTTTTTTGCTATTGTAAATTATGCTAAAATGAAAATCTTTGTGCATAAATCTTTAAGATTATTTTGTAGTGTAGACGTCTTTAGAACTACTAAATCCATATGTATAAATATTTTTTCAAGGTTTTTAAAATATATTGTCAGATTGATTTTTAGTAGTTCTAACAATTTTCAGTGTTAGCAGCAATACATAAGGAGTGCTGATCTCTCCTAATATCTCTGGTTGTGACTAGTATCATAGGCAAAAATATATTTTCTAATTTGATAGTGTTAAATTAAGTTTGGCCTACAGCCTGTCTTTTTTTTTTCTTTTCTTTTTCTTTGAGACGGAGTCTCACTCCATCACCCAGGCTGTAGTATGCAGTAGAACGATCTCAGCTCACTGCAACCTCTGTCTCCCAGGTTCAAATGATTCTCGTGCTTCAGCCTCCCAAGTAGCTGAGACTACAGGTGCACACCACCATGCCCAGCTAATTTTTATATTTTTATGGAATTACAGGTGCGTGCCACCATGCTTGGCTAATTTTTGTATTGTCTGTAGAGACAGGGTTTTGCTATGTTGGCCAGGCCCAGGCTGGTCTCTAACTCCTGACCTCAAGCGATCCGCCCACCTTGGCCTCCCAAAGTGCTGGGATTACAGGCGTAAGCCACTGTGCCCAGCCCTGGACCCTGTCTTTGTACATTGAGTTTCTATGTAATGATCCGCGACCTAACTTAGTATGTACTGAAACCTAACTACTATACTTTTTCTAACAGAGAGCTGGGTTTCAGCGAGTCACAAGCAGCTGAACTTCAGCCTATCATAGGTTGACAGCTGACCAGACCATGTCCAAATAAGGCAAATGCCTAGCTGTAATTAATCAAGCTATTTTTTTAAGTTACTTCCCTGTTCTAAAGTACTCACTGACCACATTACAAAGGGATCTCTCTGAACCTCTTCTGGTTCTGAGTGCTGCCTGATTAATGAATTGTTCTTTGCTAAAATAAGTTCTGTTAAATTTAATTTGTCAAAAGTTTTTCTATTGACAATAAGTTAAAAAAATGTGTTAGGGGTCTGACTGGGGAGTAACAAGGCAGCTGCCATGCATCTGGGTTTGCTTAGTGAATGCAGTGTTTGTACTCAGCTGGCATGCTTCTATGAGATGGCCTTAGGGCACTGCCACTGTCCCCCACCCAAGTGAAATAATGCAAATAAAACATGTTCCATAAAATATAAAGCCAATTTAAATATACGCTCAATTTATAGAGCAGCTGTGTTCCTGTGAAGCCGTCCTTTCAATGTTCAGTCCTCTTGTTAAGATGTCATATGCATATTGCTAGGTGAGGTAGTGAGGAGGGTGCTGTTGCTGCTCCTGCTTTCAGGAGAGGACACAGGATAAGGAGCTCCATGGTGAGAGATGCTCCATTGGAATGTAGACTCCTTTGAGCTGGAGTTTTATTCACTGCTGATTTCCTTGTGGCTAGAAAGGTGCCTGGCACACAGTAGGAGCATAACAAATATTTGTTGAATCAGTAAAACTGTAATGACTCACATTGTAAAGCAATTCATCCTTTTATATTGCAGATTAAATCTCCATTTTCTCTGTTTTGTAAGCCTGATTTCGATGTTGGACTTTAAAAATGTCTGGGCCCCATTGTCATGTGAGCCAAGTGGTGTTTGGTTTCAAGGGAAGGACAGAGGAGAGAAAGAGGAGGAAAAGGTTAACTTCTGGGGAATATGCTCATCTGCCAATGAGAAGATATGATATAGAAACAAGTCTTTTGTCTCCAAAATCTCCATGAGTGCCCGCCATCCAGAGTGGGTCAGCTGGATTGACCCAAGTAAAATCTCGGATGATGAGAAATTTCTCATATGTTAATTGAGGAATCAAAGCTTCATTTGTGACTCCTGCCCCCACACTGGGCTGCTGCTTTTCAGGATGAGCAGTTGGGTTCAAAGTTAGGAAGGAGTGAGGGTGCGCCCATGATGAGCAGGGACCTGAGAGCCCACTGGAGGGACTGATGAAGGGATAGTCCGGCACAGGGCCTGCATGGTCTCTGTTTTCTGATCTCTTGCTGCCCAACTTCCCGAGGCAGTGGGAGAAGATGGGACTGATTTCTGTGCTGCTGGGGCTGAAGGCTGGCTGACAGCCACTGGGCGGATAGTCAGTGGAGGCTGCTAGAACTGGAGCAGATGGGAACTTTCTCTCAGTGTATTTCTCCAATTTGGCACCAGATGGCAACACCTCCCTTCAAATGAAACCAAAGGCTCCAGATTCAATAACAAAACTGTTACTTATTCTGAGGACATTGAGCAACCCTGCAGGATTTGGGTCTGGATTTGGGGAGGGGGCTTGACCACCTTGACAATCATGGAGCTAAGCTAGTTCTAGATCCTGTCTCTATCCATTCTTTCCATGAGTGATTATTGAGAGCTTCCTATGTGCCCAGTCCTGGGCTGTGTGTTGGGGCGGGGAGGAGAATGGGGTGCAGTAGTGAGCAACACCCATGCCTCCCTCCATGGCAACAACCCTGACAGCTTTTACAGCCTAGTAAAGGAGATAGACGTTAAGCAAATAAGTACAAAACAGTGGACTCATTTCAATTGTGGGAAGTGTAATAGAGGATAAGTATGATACTATGAGACCATATCAACAGGAAGAATCTGATCTCATCTGAGGTGTCAGGAAAGGCTGTTCTGTCAATGGGTTATCCTATCGACCCCCACCCCACACATACTTTGTTATATCTACCAACACACTCCCATTATATTCCCATTTTACGGCTGCTGGACCAACCCCAAAACATCCCATTATATCCCCAACAGGCAATCCCATCATAGACTCCACTGCAGGCCTTAATTAAAGACCACAAAAAAAAAAAAAAAAAAAAAGACCACACGCCGTCCTTCACACCTCATTCCTGGAACTTTTAACAAATACCTTTACAATCCTTTCCCAATCTCCTCTGCAATCCCTGTTGCAAATCCCATGGCTCGCCCCATTGGAATATCCCATTGCAAACTCTCACAGAATCCTGGTCTTATTCACCTTTGCACTCCCAGTGCCTCCCGCTGTATGTGACAGGTCATATGTTTTGAAAATACTTGGCAAACCAATGACAGGACCTGTCAATACCCCAGCTCACATACTCTATCTCAGGCCTGTCATGTCTCCTATGGCACAGCCAGGGTCACAGCCCCCATGCTGGAAAGGGTCAGGTCTCTGCTGCCCTTTTTCCTGTAGGAAATTCCTGAGAAGAAGATTGTGTACCTCTGGATCCTCCCTTATCCTCATTGAGCTCCATCAGCCTAGACAGGCTTCCAGAATCTAGGTCCTGCCTGGGCAGCGGTCTGTCCTGAGGTCTGACTTGGTCCATGTCATCCCCATCCCAGAATCAGTGGTCACTCTTTTACCTCCTCGGAGTGTACCAGGCTCCTGATTATGGGCCTGCCAGTGGGGCCCTTAGTAAGCAGCCTTCCCCTCTCTCCTTCTCTGAAGGGCCAGAGAACTCAGAAGAAGACATCCTAGGGCAGGAAGAGACTGCAGGTGCATCATCTAATTCTTTTTTTGTTTGTTTGTTTTTTTAGACAGAGTCTCACTCTGTCACACAGGCTGCAGTGCAGTGACGCAATCTCAGCTCACTGCAACCTCTGCTTCCTGGGTTCAAGAGAATTCTCGTGCCTCAGCCTATCGAGTAGCTGCGATTACAGGTGCCTGCCACCATGCCTGGCTCATTTTTGTATTTTTAGTAGAGACAAGGTTTCACCATGTTGGCCAGGCTAGTCTCAAACTCAAGGCAAGTGATCTGCTTGCCTTGGCCTCCCTAAGTGGGAATTCATCTAATTCAACAACCCTCCTCCTTATTCTTCTTCGTCATCTTCTTCCCCTGCCTGCTTCTGTTTATCTGGCCTTTCTTTGGGGCATATAAAAGCACAGCCACCTCACTTAGCAGGCAGGGGCTGAAAGGAAGCACAAAGACCAAGTCTAACTCCCTCACGTAACAAGGGAGGAAACCGAGGCCCAGAGAGCAGAAGTCACTTGCCCACACCCGACAGTGGTCAGGACAGAGCCAGATCTCCCCACGGTGCTCCATGCAGTGTTCTTTGAGAGGCTGCCCCTTCCACAGCCTCTTGTTCATATTAGCCAAGCAATGCTACTTCCATCAGGAAGGCACGTCCAATGCGAACCATTCCAGAGACTGCATTTCAAAGATTGATAGACATGGCTTTCGCATTATCTGCTGTTTCGGATTAGCTATGCCGTGGCTTCATTCTTTGGGGCTGATATTGGGGGTGGGAGGGATGGAGAGTGGGGGTGGGGAGCCAATTCTGAGTCACTCTCCATGCCCTGGGCTTCAGCCTGCAAGACTGGGCCTGAGAAGGACAGGGTGATCCATCCTATATTTTCAGTCCGTCAGGAGATTTCATTGTTTAAACAAACATTTCAGCGAGGCCATCCAGCTGGGCAGTGATTTATGGCTCTGGCTACAGTTTTTCCCCAACAAAGATAAACAATCCTACAACTCTTGGGACTGGGGCTGGGACTCCTGGTTCTAATAACTTGGAGTCAGCTGGACCACACCAGCCATCGCCTGGTCTGGGGTTTGGTTAGGATCTGTTCACACTGGTCCTGTGGCTGAGCCACAAACCTTGGGGGACCATGTTGTGTTTGGAAGCTAGAAGCATTGCCTCCAGGGCAGAGGAGAGCAGCAGGAAGGAGCAAAATAGCTCAGGGTTGGTGCTTCAGGCCCATCTCCGTCTTTCAGGAGGGCAGCAATGTTCTGCATTTTGTGCGGTAGATATTTGGTGTTTTTGGTTAACAAGCATCTGTTCTTCCTTCTTTTGGTAACATTACATCAATTTCCTTTTGTGGGATTATTCCAGGTTGCACGCTGCACCCATGTGCTTACAGAGTCTACTCAACTCTTGGATCTGGGCTCAGGCCTGACCCATCAGAACAGTACATTGCTGTGATCTTAGTAAAGGGTGGGTATTTAACCCAATAAGAGCTTGCAAAAGGCAGAAAAACCTTTGCTGGGGCTGCAGGGAGAGAGGGAGATGCTCTTTCTCACTGGACTGGAATTGGGGATGACGTGGAAGGATGAATGACTGCTAGAGCTATTGCTGCCATCTGCCTGCATGGGAGAGCGTGTCTGACAGCAAAACCAATACCAATACACAGGAAGTGAAGCCAAAGGCTGGAGAGAGACCAGCTCCAGGTGACAACATTGGAGTCCTAGAATCCGCCCAAATCTTTTATTTAAGGATTGGGGCATTCTTTCACTTGCAACCGAAAGAAGGGTAACCAATATCCACTGTCTGACATAGTAGAAGAAACTGGCTCAGTAGGCATCTCCTGCAGCCTCCAGCCCAGCTGTCTGAATGTGATGGTTTAGCAAAAGAACAGTAACTCCCTCATATTCCCCTCTCCCATTTGATCTGATGGCCTGTGTCTACTGTACTTCACCAAAAGGATATGATGCTGTGACAGATGCAGAGGTAACTGAAACACAGCTCACATTTTTCATGGAGTTCTTGTAAGCAGGGGGGACACACCATAGCCTATTATTTAAGGCAGATTGAGATACATGTCTCGGGAAAAGAACAAACAAGGTTTTTTGAAGATGCAAGGGAAGAAGAGCTCATATCTGATTGGTGGGGACCAGTGGGTGCTTCATGGAAAAGGGCTATTTGGGATGAGTCTTCAAAGATGAGAATTTTAATGGGCAGACATGGGCAGGAGCCTTTGCAGGTAGATGAAATAGTGTGATGAAGGTCAGGGAGGTGGGAAAGATGAGGTGAACATTGAAGAGTAGAGTTGGACTGGAGGACAGGGGACATTTAAGGGCATCACCAGCCTGCAAAGTAAGTTGGTCTCATCTAGGAAGATGCCTCTAATGAGAAGCTTGTTCTTAGTCCAGTAGGTGATGGGGAGTTATTGAACATTCTTCAGCAGAGAAGTGGCCTCATTGGTGCCACTATTGAGGGGCCTGAGATGGAGGTGGGGAGAGATTGAGTGTGGAAAAACCACTGAGGTGGTATTGGGAGGTAACCTTGACTCATCCACAGGATGGGGAGAGAGCCAGGGAAGGAAAGGCAGGGAGTGAAAACAGGAAGTAGTTCTGGTTTCTCTTCATTCATACCTCAAGAAGTGAGGTTTCTAAAGCACAAAGTTCAAAAGTCGCAAAAGGAAAGTTTGATATATTTAATTACATAAGAATTACAAATTTCTACATGGCAAAGTGCTTTAAATGAAGTCAAAAGACAAGGACAGATTGGGGAAAACATTTGCTACACAAATGACAGAGGATTAATTTCCTAAATATATAAAGAGCTTTTATATTGCAGGAAGAAAAAATAACAGCTAATGGAAAAATGGTTAAAGGACATGAAGAGACAGTTCACAGGAAAAAATGCAAATGTTCATTAAACATATGAAAAAAATAATAACACTTATATAGAGCTTTATTTTTGTTTATACATTTAATTTTCACAATAACTATGTGAAAAATGTTATTCTTCTCATATCATTTTACTGATAAGGAACCAAAACCATAGAGAAGTTAAGTGCATTGCCCGAAGTCACTCAACTAATAAGCAGTTGGGTAGGGATTTGAGCCCAGGGACCAGTTTGTTCTCTCAGGCACTTCCTGTTCACACTCATCTATTCTACAAGACATTCAGGACAGGTGTGGTGGCTCGTGCTTGTGATCCCAGCACTTCGGGAGGCTGAGACACAAGGATTGCTTGAGGCCAGTAGTTCAAGACTAGCTTGAGCAACATAGGGAGATCTTGTCTCTACAAAAAATAAAAAAATTAGCTGGGCATGGTGGCGCACGCCTGTAGTGCCAGCTACTTAGGAAGCTGAAGCTGCAGTGAGCAGTGATTGCGCTGCTGAACTCCAGCCCCAGTGACAAAATGAAACCCTGACTCAAACATAAATCCAAAACAAAACAAAAATCCCAAAGAAAGAAAGAAAAGAATTAAAATTAAAACTACACCAAAACACCATTCTTTATAAAAATCACACTGGCAAAAATCAAAATGTTTGGTGGAAGGTTGATAAAACTGTTGAGGAAACCAAGATTCACGTATTGTTGGTGCAAGTGAACTGGAACACCATTTTGTAGGGCAATTTGGCAATATTTATCAAGATTTTATTTTATTTATTCTAAGAGATGGGGTTTTGCTCTGTTGCCCAGGCTGGAGTCCAGTGGTGTGATCATATCTCACTGAGGCCTCTAACTCCTAGGATGTCTCGCTACGTTGCCCAGGCTGGTCAAGATTTTAAATACAAATTTGCTTTAACCAAGAAATTTCATTTCTAACATTCTTATAACAGATGTACAAAAATATCTATATTTCTAACAGATATATGTATTGCAGCATGTTTGTAATAGCAAAAGACTAGACACAAGCTAAGTGTCCATCACTAGGGGACCTGATGTATAGATTACAGTTCCTAAAGCTGATAGGAAGAATAAGGCTGATCTGTATGTATGCTATGAACAACCTCTAAGATATATTGTTAGGTGAAAAAGGCAAGGAGGGAGGCTTGGCGCAGTGGCTCACGTCTGTAATCCCAGCACTTTGGGAGGCCGAGGTGGGTGAATCATTTGAGGTCAGGAGTTTAAGACCAGTCTGGCCAACATGGTGAAACCCCATCTCTACTAAAAATACAAAAATTAACTGGGCATGTTGGCACATGCCTGTAGTCCCAGCTACTCGGGAGGCTGATGTGGGAGAATCGCTTGAACCCGGGAGGCGGAGGTTGCAGTGAGCCGAGATTATACCATTGCACTCTAGTCTGGGCAAGATTGTCTCAAAAAAAAAAAAAAAAAAAAAAAAAAAAGCAAGGAGGGGAACAGGGTGTGGAGTGTGCCCCACCTCAGCATCTCCATATATGCTGTCAAGGGGACAGTGTCTGCCTCTGGAGAACAGAGCCAGATGCTTGGGTTAGGAGCCAGAAGGAACTACTAGGTTTTCACTGTATATGCTTTGGTATTGTTGAATTTTTTTAAAAACATATTCAAGAATTACCTTTTCAAAAATAAAAATGTATAGTAAGATAGTAAGATAAAACATAGTACTAGTTGGAACAACCACCACAAAGCAATAACGTGATTGCCATTATTCATCCAAGGGGCCAGCTTGTTGACCCACTTGTCACGGTGGGAAACAGCAGTGAGCTGTGTTGGGGGGTTGCTCACAGGGCTGAAGGGCAGGGAGCCAGGGCCTGGGGGCTCAGTGTGCTTTACCAGGGAAGAGATATCTTGCCAGGTGCTCATTATGTTAAGATAGGCAACACACAACTTCATTTGTTTCTATTTTTAAAAATTGTTTCATATGTTAGAATTTATCTCCCTCCTCATCAAAAATAAAAACCCAGAACTCAAGTTCTTTTTGAAAAATGCTAATCTGTTTCAGGTAAACTCAGGAGAAAAGGATTTTTTGCTCATGACTGGGTAGAGCAGTGTAGCGAGGGTGGGAGCCAGGGAGCCAGCATGCCCGGCAGGGACGGCTCTTCCTCACCCTGCCGTGTTCCTTCCCAAGACCTACTGTGTGTGCTGCTCACAAGCACGTTCTCTTTTCAGGGGTCTCTCTTGATAGTCTCTAGGTGACTTCCGGAGGGTCTGAAATAGGTTGAAGGAATTGGAGTGGGATGAGAGACACGGGGGAGGAGACTTTAGGATGGAATGTGGAGACTTTTGGGATAGGAGAGAAGGAGGGAGAAGAAAAAGCAATGGAAAGAAGGCCAGAGTGGCTGCAGCCCAGAAAGCAAAGATGGGACAAAAACAAGACTAGAAGAGTGTGTTTTATAAACAGCAGGGCAAAGACATCCTTGTGGATTTCTCATTTTGTGGTGCACTTGCCTAGTTCTTTTCCTTCTTCCTTCCTTCGTTTTCTTTTTCTATCTCCCTCCTTTCCCTTTCTTTCTTTCTTTCTCTTTCTTTCTTTCTTTCTTTCTTTCTTTCTTTCTTTCTTTCTTTCTTTCTTTTTCTTTCTTTCTTTCTTTCTCTTTCCTTCTTTCCTTCTTTCTTTCTTTCTCTTTCTTTTTCTTTCTCTTTCTCTCTTTTCTTTCTCTTCTTTCTTTCTTTCTTTCTTTCTTTCTTTCTTTCTTTCTTTCTTCTTTCTTTCTTCTTCCCTTCCTCCCCCTGCTTCCTTCCTCCCTTCCTTTCTTTCTCTCTTTCACTTTTTTAGAGATGGAATCTTGCTCTGTCACCCAGGTTGGAGTGCAGTGGTGCAATCACAGCTCACTGCAGCCTCTAACTCCCAGGGCTCAAGTAATGCTCCCACCTTACCTTTCCAAGTAGCTAGGACTACAGGTGTGCACCACCACACCCAGTTAATTTAAAGTTTTTTGTTTTTTTGTAGAGACATGGTCTTGCTATGTTGCCCAGACTGATCACAAACTTCTGGCCTCCCAGAGTGTTGGTATTACAGTTGGGAGCTGCTGCACCCAGCCTGATTCTTTAGCATATGTTTTTAGATGTTGAATGGCTAGGTCAAAGGTTATACACATTTAACATTTTGGTACATGTGCCCAAACTGCACCCCAGTAAGATTTTATCAATCTCACCCAGGCAGTGTGTGAGGCTCCCCCTTCCCCCACAGCTCTTGCCAGTCATTTGAGAAAGATTTTGAGACAGAGGGATGGGAATTTGAGGTCGTTGATATCAAACATTCTTCTTCTCAATAAGGTAAGAGGCAAGATCCTGGCCAGAGTTCAGAATGAGGGGCGCAGTGGTAAGACTGGGGCTGGAGGAGAGTGGTGAAGTCAAGAAGAATCAAGATGGCGGGACTCAGTGCAGCTGCTCTAGCAAACACGAAGCGACATTAAGAACATGGGAAATCTGAGGATGGTTTACCACATTGTGTTTTCTTTAGTTGTTTGTTGTTTAGGATTATTTCCATTGCTTTGTGGCTGCTTCAATGAGGAATTCTATTTTTTCACTTTAGAAAGGGAATCGGGTGGACAATTTTATTTAATGATACAAACATTAATTGAGTACCTAATATGTGTCAATGACAGTCATGCATGCAAAAAGGAGTAAGACTTGTGCCCTGCTCCCAAAATGCTCCAGTCTAATAACAGAGACCATCAGTAATAATTACGGTGCAGTGCAACATGGGGAACAATAGAAAGAAGAAAAGTTCGCAGACGAAGCACCGAGGAAAGAGTAACTACCTCTAAGACGTTGAGTAGTTTTATCAGGAAAGGCTTGGTGGAGAGGGTAAGTCCAAGGCCAGGTTTTAAGGGTGCATAGGAAGTGCTTGCATGCCTAGTCTATCGCTAAATATGATAAGGCATGAAAAGCCCTAAGTGGGTGCCTGTCACCTAGCAAGCACTTGGTCTGTGTCACAACTGGGGTGTGTTCAACCATCTTCCAGCTTGTGGGTGGTGAGTGGGGATTGGAGCTGCTTCATGGCAGGTGTGAATGTTGGGGGGTGGTGGTGGTAGTGGGGATTGAGGGTCCAGTTTCTTTTTCCTGAGGATCCAGGTGTCCTGGGACGTTGTGGGGCTGGGTGGGGGGTAACTTGGGTGGGGAGAGAGCTGCTGAGGGAGGAAGAGCTACTAGTGGGCCCTCCAAGAAAGGAAACCATGGGGTACTTGGGTGCTGGTGAAGGTCGGTGCCCAGAGTTCTGGGTGGCAGCGGTGCCTTTTGCTGCCCCTTCTTTATCCCACCTGCATGAGCCCTTCTTGTTGGGGCTGTAGCCTCTCTCTGCCCTGCACCTTCTTCCTGTCTCTCCTCCACTCACCATTTCCTAGGACTCCTGACTGTTTGGTTTTGGTGGGGGTGTAAAGGAAGAGTGGAGAGAAGCCCTGCCCACACTTAAGATGTTTCTCCTAAACATTTAATCTTGTCTAGACATCAAAGCTTGTATTTTCCTTTTTTTTTTCTCCATCACATCCCTCCCTTGAGGCAGAGAGCATAGAACAATCTAGCTGCTTGAATATAAGTTTGTGATGGAGTAGGGTAGGGTGGAGGGCTGGGAGGATAGAAGGAAGTTTGGGGTGGAAAAAAATTGGTCATTATCTCAAAAATGTTTCCTGCTACATTAGAGTTATTGGCCTAGAGACCACCACTTGTCTGGTAGCTGAACATGCTGCTTGCAAGTAACATGGTCAATGAGAACTGCTTAGGCACCTATCTTGCAACCAGGGTGTCTAAAGTGGCATTTATATTCAGAAACAAAAGTAAGGATCAAGCTATGCAGATGAATCGTGGCCCAGGTCCCACTCTATCCTTTTATTTTCCCACAGGACAGTGGGGGCAGTTGGTGGGAGATGCAGGCTGAGGATCCCCTGTGGTTGTACAGCCCAGCCTCAATGCCTTGGGTCTCTGGTCACTTAGTTTTACCTGCACGGTTGCCCACTTCCTACAGAGGTGAATTTTGGCGGGGAGCTTGTGTTATAAGGAATGGGGCCAGGTGGTCAGAAACATCGTAGGAAGAGGGTGCATATTAGTCTTGGGTTTTGGACCCCCCTTTTCCCACCTGGGGAGATGGGGAGTCCTCTTCCCGACCAAACTCCAGCTTTCAGCAGCCTCAGGCTGTGCACTGACTTGGGTTCCTCCTCTAGGGGCTGCCCATGTCATGGGTTTCAGGGCTGGGCTTTAGGTGGGAAAGGATGGTGTGACCAGCAACTGGGAGAGGGATTCCTGGAGCACAGGAGGATTTCTGGGAGGCAAAGACTGAGGAGAGAGAGAATAGGGGTTGCAACAAGTTGCCAAGCAGAGAGGAGGGCTGATGAAAGTTACAAAGCCTAATAATCTTCCATCCTCAGAACTTTTCATCTGAAGCACAGAATTTAATCAGATGTTTAAAGATCCCAGAGAAACAAACAAAGAGTAGAGAACAGAATCTGAGGACAGGTGCAGTGTCTGCATTATTATGACAGTAAAGACAGATATTCAAACTGGCTGTGAGATTGGTTTTGGAATTCTATTATGTTGCTATGGGTAAAGAGGCCCATTTCCTGAGATAGGAAATGTAGGAATGGGGTGGGAGGAAGTGGTCATGAATCTCTGGAGACAGCAGTATCCGCATCCTTATTAGCTGGGAAGATGCAGGTTGAAACCAGATGGCAGATATTTCATCACAAACAGCATCTGTCAGAGAGAGGGCATGTTCTGGGGTAGGGGCCCATGTGTCTGGTGCCAGCATGTCAGGCCAGCGAGCAGCTTTTCTTGAGCTGCTAGTGTGTGCTCAGCCATTATTGTGGTGCCACCCGACTCAGGACATTCACATTGTATCCTAAGTGAATGCCACTCCTTGAAGCACGTCTCAATTATTTATTGTTACATGGGCAAACCACCACAAAACTTCATGGTTTAAAACAACTTATTCTTATTTTTCATGGTTCTGTGGGTTGACTGGGCTCAGCCAGTTGGTTCTCACTTGGGTTCTCTCATGTTGATAAAGTCAGATGTCAGCTGGGCTGCAGTCCTACAAGGGCTTAAGGAGGCTAGATGATCAAGGTGCTTCATTCACCTGTCTGGCTGATGCTGGCTGTCCACGTGGGGGTCAGCCGGGGTTGTTGACTTACATGTGGTTTTTCCATGTGCCTTGGGTTTCTCACAGCACGACGGGTTCTGAGAGGGAGTGTCCCAAGAGCAAACATTCCAAGAGGTCCAGACAGAAACTGCAGGGTTTCTTGTGACCTAGTTTTGGAGGTACAAGGATATTGTTTCCATTGAATTCCATTTGTCCAGTTCAGATTCGAGGGAAGGAAATTAGACTCCACCTCTTTCTCCCTCCCTCCCTCCCTCCTTTCTTTCTCTTTCTTTCCCTTTCTTTCTTTCTTTCTTTCTTTCTTTCTTTCTTTCTTTCTTTCTTTCTCTTTCTTTCTTTCTCTTTCTTTTTTCTTTCTTTCTCTTCTCTCCTTCCTTTCTTTCTTTCTTTCTTTCTTTCTTTCTTTCTTTCTTTCTTTCTTTCTTTCTTTCTTTCTTTCTTTCTTTCTTTTCCTTCCTTCCTTCCTTCCTTCCTTCCTTCCTTCCTCCCTTCCTTCCTTCTTTCTTTCCATCTTTCTTTCTTTTTCTTTCCTTTTTTTTTGAGACAGAGTCTTGCTCTTTTACTCAGGCTGGAGTGCAGTGGCATGATCTTGGCTCACTGCAACCTCTGCCTCCTGGGCTCAAGCAATCTTCCCACCTCAGCCTCCCAAGTAGCTGGGACTACAGGTGCATGCCACTATGCCCAGTTAATGTTTTGTATTTTTTGTAGAGATGGGGTTTCGCCATGTTGCCCAGGCTGGTGTCAAACTCCTGAGCTCAAGTGATCCACCTGCCTTGGCCTCCCAAAATGTTGGCATTACAGGTGTGAACCACTGCACCCAGTGCAGACTCCACCTGTTGGTGTAGGAGTAGCATGTGGGCACAGAGAGGTAAGGAATTGATGGTGGTATCTTTGGAGGCAAGCTACCACACACACTACCTAGGACCAGGGCTGGCTCCATGGTTATGCAACCTGTGCAGTTGCACATGGCCCTGGGCTTGGAAGGGTCTTGCACTTGGCTTAATGCTCTATGGCCAACATCTTGAAATTTTTAACAATGTTTAATAAGGAGCCCATATTTTCATTTTACACTGGACCCCAACAATGGTGTAGCCAGCCCTGCACAGGACTTACTGTGAAGATACTGCTTGGATTTGTGCGGTGTGATGAGGGGAGAGCATCTGCAGAACTCTGCACTATACAGATCTGACTCCTGCCTATGGAGAACTTACAGACCAGCTGAAGAAACAAGACTTACTTGAAACACTGAAACTAGTAAATGTCAGTATCTGGGCAGGGGTTTGGCTGTGATTGCCCAAGGAGGGCGAAAACAGGGTGGGAAGAATCCTCCATTTTGCATACTCTCTTGGGGTCATATTCAGACTCTGAACCCATGCTGGGCTCAAAGCCTTCCTTCTCTGGGGCTAGAAAAGCTTCCAGGAATCTTAGAAATGTCTTTTTCCTCTCCCCACCCTACCTCTTCCCTTACCCTTGTTCCCAGGATTCTTCAGCTGGGGGCCTTGAAGGGAGGGGCTTCCAATATCAGGACTGGCTCCTGGGGTGGCTGGGGAGAAAAGGGAGTGTGGAGTGCCTGGAAAGAGTGTAAGAATGTAAGTGGAGCTTGCAGGGGCTCCAGGCATGCTCAGGCCAAAAGTCTCAGGTGAGACACTGGAAGAGACCTGAAGGAAGCTGGGCCACATGTGGCCTTGGTGTGGGGGAGTACATGGAGGGCTGGGAGGAGGAAGCTCTCTGGTCTTCTCTAAGGAACATGCCGAGTGCTCTGGTGTCCTGAACAATGCCTCCCACATGGTCCCCAGCCAGATACCTCACTATTCCCCAAGGCACAGGGCATGCCTTTTTCCATTGTAGGAAATGACTCGAAGAGCCCTCTAGTGCCTGGGCTCAGCCCAGCCCCTAACCAGGGCATGAAGACAGTCCCCAAGGGAGGCACCACTTGTTTACAGACAATGCCTAGTTTCCTTCAAAGGTATGTTCCTTCAACTGTGTTGAGCCTGCAAAATAATCTTCTGATTGTGCACATTAACAGGACATACTTTTCCACCACAGACAGCTGACCCATTTCCAATTTTGTGAGTCTGAGAGTATGAAGGAGGATGCTGCTCCCTGGGGAGCTGGCTCTAGTATTTCTCAAAAACAGAGACACTTGCAAATGGTTCATACAAGGCCCCATAGATCATCATTCTTGGCTGTGCTGGCAATTGCCTGTTTGCTCTCAGATTGGTTCCTTGCCCCTCCAGGATTCCTCTGCAGGAACTACATTTCCCAGGCTCCTTGCCCACGGCTTCTAAGCTGAGTTAAACCAGTGCGGGGTCCTGGCAGGAGACTTTAAGGCAGTAGGAGCAGGAAAGTTAGGATGTTCATTTCTCTCTGTTTCTCTCTGCTTCCTGTGGTGTCTTTGGCAGAATCTGGGTCTCTTCATGGTTCCAGCTCACAACACATGTTGCCTCTCTCTTTGGTTGCTAATTCCCACTGGGCAGCCTTGGCTTTGGGCTCTGGTAACCCCACTTCCTCTCTTTCGTCATCCCCTCCAGCCTGAGGGCAGAAGTGGCTCCCTGCTGCTGCTCATCTCTGGATTGGCTCATCATCCCTTATGTGGCTTTTTTTTTTTTGTTAATTCACCTATGTAACCTCTTCTCTCTATTACATTTCCTGTTGGGAAGATCTAAACTAATCTAAATTTTTGGTCATTCTGCTTTTTGTGTATCCAGGAAGCCCTGGAGGTCAGGGAAGGTCTGTGACTCTGGTTGCTCCATCCCTAACTCCAAATAGATTCCATGGAATTCAGCTCCAGCTGGATCCATGTGCTATGCACATCAGTAACCGTATTCTAAAGCCAACAGCAAACTGAGAAAGCAGCCTGGCCTGTTCCCAGCAAGCCCAAGTCACTTCAGACCATTTTGCTAGGGAGGTAGAAGAACAGCCGGAGCAGGGTGGACAATGTGGCTGACATGCCAAGAGGCGGGGGTGAGGGGTGCTCTAGTGACTATAGTCTGCCCTTATGGGGCACCCCAATATGGTGTCCATTCTCATTGCTCACACCCTTAAGTTTTGGAGGCCAGTGATTAACAGCATGAATGTGTGACTTGGGAAACCATAAAAATGTGTGTGAAGCTTAGGAGCTAATGTATATGTATAAGTGAGGCTTAACATCTTACGGAGATGAATATCGGTTCATTTCTTCTGTGAAGATGTGAGTTTAGAATAGATAAGCTTGAGCCTGGCTCCCAAGGTCACCCAGTCTCCAAGACAAAGTCTTCTGGGGTCATTATACAGAGGCCCAGAATGGAGTTTATGGAGGGGGTTGTTAGCCAAGCCTAAGGAGACATATGGGAGATGAACCCAAGTTAGGGGCCATGGGGACCCTCACCTTCCTTCTTCAATTGAGGGAGTCTAGCCCTTTCTAGCCACGTCCTCTCCTGCAGACTGCTCCTTCCATTGGGGCACAGAGCAGAAGCCTAGGGACCTGTCACTTACCACATGACTGTTGGAGGGCTGTTTAGGTTCTGATAGAGTGGGCTTTTCATTTTGAGAGTTGATTCTATTTCTTCATCAGTAAGTAGGATCTAGGGGAGAGAAAGCATGCAAAAGGGCAAGAATCAGGAAAATTGGAATAGTAGCTGGACAGAACTCTAGATGTGTGTTTGTGCATGAGAGAAAGAGAGAAAGAGAGGCAGGGAGAAGGAGGGAGGAGTTACCCCCACGATGACCTCCAGCTTCCCTTTCTGCACCCTCATCCTGGGGATAGCACAGGCTCAGGCCTGCCCTGGTTGCCCTGGCGATTGGCCTGGCCTGGGCTCAGGGGTGGGGGAGGGGCTGCACCACATCAGGACTTGCCGTACTCCCAGCCCATGCAGTCCTCCTGCTCCTGCCGCTGCGTGCCTGGGCTCTGGTCATGCCAGGCTTCCTTGTGTCCTGCGTCTGTGGCCGGGGCCTGCCAACCTGTCTAGTCCTTCCAGGCTTGAGGCCCTGCATTGCTCTTTCTGGTCCTCTCCCCTCCTTCCTGCTCCCCATCTAGACTTTTTTGGGTTCTGGGATCTGCTGACAGACTTTCTTCTTGCTGCCTGCCTGCTTACATTTCAGAAGACCCCTCTGGAACTGCCCATGGCTGTGATTCACCTGCTGGTAGCAACGCCCTGTTACCAAATGCTAGATGATCTGCCACTCCCCTCTGCAGCTGCCAACTGGTGCTGAGCTGCCACCTGTTGTCTGTTTCCACACCCTTGTACACTGCATTCTGCCTGTCACTCTGGATGGCTGCCCAGCAGCTGCAGCTGAGGCCGTCCTGCCATCACCTACCGCAGCCCCATGGGTGGTCCTGTCCAGTTCCTGGCGCTCCCAGCCTGCCACATCTGCTGTACTTACAGAGCCACATCTGGTTGAATACAGAGCTGGGGTAGCCTGGATGGGCCCATGGCACACTCACCCCCAGAGAGGTGGGCATCCTCTCTCTGGACCTCTAGGGAAGGGCCGGGTCTGGAGCCCAATAATAAAACACAGTAATGATAATCATAGCTAATGTTTACAGAGAACTTAGGATGTGACAGGCTCAATGATTTACCAGAATTACTCTATATTGCATAACTACCCTGTCAGGTAAGTACTATTAATATCCCCTTTCCCAGATGAAGAAACTAAGGCTAAACAATAGAAATGAACCTGTGTAAGGTCCCATGGGCATAATTCATGGAGCCAGGATTCAGAACCAGGTGCTTGACTTCAGGGCTGAAGCTTATAACTAGACCAAAGCGCCTCCTCCGTGACCTCTGGGGAAAGCCCAGCAACATCCTCTATTGCGTCCCATGACTTCTCCCTGGTCTGAGATCCACTGACCCACGGGGGTAGGGTTAAGGTTAAGGCCAGAGTCTTAGCTAAGCTTTGGATACTTTCTTCTGGATTTGGAGAAGGCTGGGATAACCGAATTTCTGCTTATCTTCAGGAGCGGCCTACTGGAGCCACACATTTCCCAGCTCTCTTTGTGTGTCTCCCAGACCCTTCTTCCATCGTGTCCCCTCCCTTAGGCTCCTGGAAAGTTTTCAGAGAGAATCACCCAGTGGTAACATTGTTAAACAAAACAGGAAAATGGGACTTGTGTGTATATATGATGAAATCATTAATTGACGGATCTACCTTCTTAGAAGGGTCAAAGACTGAATGAATAGAGAAGAAGAAAGGAGAGGGTCCCCTGGGGGTGGCAAAAGTCTTTTTTTTTTTTTTTGAGATGGAGTCTTGCTCTGTTGCCCAGGCTGGAGTGAAGTGGCATGATCTCGGCTCACTGCAAGCTGCATCTCCTGGATTCACACCATTCTCCTGCCTCGGCCTCCCAAGAAGCTGGGAATACAGGCGCCTGCCACCACGTCCAGCTAATTTTTTTGTATTTTTAGTAGAGATGGGGTTTCACTGTGTTAGCCAGGATGGTCTCAATCTCCTGACTTCGTGATCCACCCACCTCGGCCTCCCAAAGTGCTGGGATTGAGCCACTGCGCTCAGCCGGCAAAAGTCTTTTTTATTTTATGTATGTATGTATGTATGTATGTATGTATTTATTTATTTATTTATTTATTTATTTGAGATGGAGTCTCACTCTGTCACCCAGGCTGGAGAGCAGCGGTGTGATCTCCACTCACTGCAAGCTCTGCCTCCTGGGCTCATGCCATTCTTCTGCATCAGCCTCCCAAGTAGCTGGGACTACAGACGCCCGCCACCACGCCCAACTAATTTTTTGTATTTTTAGTAGAGACAGGGTTTCACCATGTTAGCCAGGATGGTCTCGATCTCCTGACCTCGTGATCCACTCACCTCAGCCTCCCAAAGTGCTGGGATTACAAGTGTGAGCCACCGCACCCAGCCTATTTTTTATATTTTTTGAGATGGAGTCTTACTCTGTTGCCCAGGCTGGGGTGCAGTGGCGTGATCTTGGCTCACTGCAACCTCTGCCTCCCAGGTTCAAGTGATTCTCCTGCCTCAGCCTACTGAATAGCTGGGATTACAGGCACCTGCCACCACGGCTGGCTAATTTTTGTGTTTTTGGTAGTGACAGGGTTTCCAGGCTGGTCTCGAACTCCTGACCTCACGTGATCCACCCATCTCAGCCTCCCAAAGTGCTGGGATTACAGGCGTGAGCCACCGCGCCCGGCCGAAAGTCTTTAAGGAAAAGAGGGAGGGGCTTCTTGGAAGAGGCAGTGGTGCAGATCACCTTGGCTTTAGCCCTGCCTCAAAGCAGCTGTGGGGAGAGGAAAAGGAAGGATACGTGCTGGATTGGGGGTACTTCAGTTTCTAACAGAATAATTACATACAGGTGCTCCTTGACTCATGACATGGTTACATCCCAATAAATCCATTGTAAGTTGAAAATATTGTAAGTTGAAGATGCATTTAATACACCTAAACTGCCAGACATCCAGCTTATCCTAGCCTACCTTAAACATGCTCAGAACACTTTAATTATCCTACAGTTCAGCAAAATCATTTAACACAAAGCCTCTTTTATAATATGGGTTGAGTATTTCATGTAATTTATTGAATATTGTACTGAAAGTGAAAAACAGAACGATCGTATGGGTGCTCAGTGTACAGTTTCTACTGAATATGTGTAACTTTCACGTTATAAAGTTGAAAAATTGTAAGTTGAACCATCATAATTTGGGGACCGTCTGTACTGTGGATTGGTGAAAGGGACGGAGATGGTGTAGGAGGGTGGTTTGGAGGGGTTAGATACAGGCATGACTACAACTGGGTCAGTTCACTGTTTCATATCGAGACAGTGTTTTGTGATTTCTCTATCCCATTTATTCTTGGAAAAACAAGTTCTTGAGAAAGATATCAAGGGGCATCTCCTTTTCTCTTAGCAGCTTTCAGTGGTTATTCAGAAAGGAGACAGGTCTATTTTCTAGGAAGCCAGCATATGGGCTGCAGCCAACTCAGTCATACTCATATTGTAAGTCCTCAATCCTGCAATATGAGTACATGGCTCTGCCCTGGGCCTTTCTCATTTGCAAGGCTCCTCCAGCCTGGCTGGGCTGGGCTGAGCTGGACAGGGAGCTGCTGCTCATCCCTCCCTCCTCCCAGGTTCGTTTCTGTTTGGGAGTATGGACAGGTTATGAGCTTCTGCCTTTTGGCTCTGCTTCCTGGGCACCAAGAAGGAAAAAGAAAAGGAAGATATCTGTAGGCTCTAGGTTATTAGAGCCCAAGAGGGCAGAAGGGAGAAGGAAGGCAGATGGAGAGGAGGATGGACTGAACAGGTTGATGGATGGACAAATGAGCAGGCTCTCCCTCCTTGTCCAGCAGCAGAGGTAATGGTGGCATAAGGTGATGTGGATCAGGAACTGTCATTCAAAAGATGTGGATTGTAGGTAATAGCCTACATGTCTTTGAAAGAATCTGGACCCTGGTGGGAAGAACCTGTGTTTGCACCGGCCTCTGCCATCAGCCTCAGCTCCTCTTGGCCGCACAAGATCCCACCAATTCCAATGGACTCTGCAGGCTGAGAGGTGTTGCTGCAAATAGGTCAGGCTTTGTGGGGTTCCAAGGTTAGTCTTGGGGTAGTACCATGGCCATACCTGCCAACAGTGTCATTTTCCGGCAGCTGCAATAATTCAAAAGGTAATTCTGCCTTTTGGTCTTGTCAAGGAGGGAGCTGTTTCAAAGGGCCAGGTGAGAAGGGGACTCTGCAGTGAGAGTCCCGGTCTGAGTGCAGGGAGGGCTGGTGGAGCCTGGCGTGACCTCGGAGTTACATACGTGCACACCACATGCTGGGCCATATGTGCTGCTGCCTGGGCTCTGGAGGCTGTCAGGCCCTCCATGCTTGGAGTAGTCGGGATCTGCTGACTTGACAAAATGGGGTAGGGGCTGGGCCACATCTGGAGGGGAGCGGGAAGGAGCTCGCAGTGACTGGGCTGTGGAGAGACTTCCCAGCTTTGCAGCCCTGAGCTCCCCCTTCTTTCCCCACAACCACAAGAGTGGCATAATTCTCCTCACGTTAAAAGTAAACATCTGGCAGCATCTGCAATGCCCAAAATAAACAAAGAACTAATAGGAGGCATTCGTAACCACAATGGGTCCTGCATGGAGAAGGGAGGGACGCTTCACTGTACAGAAGCTAAAATGACTAAGTGGTGAGCCTCAGCTCATTCGTTTATTGATTGGTGATTAATTCATTGATCAGTGCACAAGCTCCTAGAAGACCATGCTGATGAAGTTTTCCAGTGCCCCCAGGGCAGCAGAGATGTCACGTCAACCTCATGGTGCCAGATGGTCCTTGGTGTGCCAGGGGGATGATGGTCAGTCCTGGGGTGTCTGTTGCACCTTACTGCAAGTCCAGGGGCCAATATCCAGGGATCCAAGAACAGTGGGAAATCTGTGTGGCAAAGCCCTAGGGTCACTGCAGGGAAAATGATCATTTTCTGGAAGTGGAGGTTGCCTGAAGCCTTTCATGAGAGATCAGAAGCAGATGCCAGCATAGAGGCAGATAGGATCCCTTTGTGGTGGAGATGCCAAAGGTCCTCCCAAGGATGAGACGGGGAGGGAGACAGGGGAAATGGAGCTGGAGCAGAAGAAGGGGCCACCTCTTTTTTTTTTTTTTTTTTTTGAGACGGAGTCTCGCTCTGTCGCCCAGGCTGGAGTGCAGTGGCGCAATCTCGGCTCACTGCAAGCTCCACCTCCCGGGTTCATGCCATTCTCCTGCCTCAGCCTCCCGAGTAGCTGGGACTACAGGCGCCCGCCATCGCGCCCAGCTAATTTTTTGTATTTTTAGTAGAGATGGGGTTTCACCGTGTTAGCCAGGATGGTCTCGATCTCCTGACCTCGTGATCCGCCCGTCTCGGCCTCCCAAAGTGCTGGGATTACAGGCGTGAGCCACCGCGCCGGGCCTGAGGTGGCCACCTCTTAAGGTCAGTCCTCTGAAGCTGGCCAGTGTGCTAGACAGGGCAGTGGTGTTGGAATAAACAGTGACGAACACACTGACTGCTGAAGTCAGATTGATAGCAAACTGGAAACAGAGCCTAGGACTGGCTGGCACCATCTGACAACTGAGAAGGGCTTAAGGATGAAATTGGTCATATTTGAACACCATCAAATTCATTCCTCACAGCCACACTAAATGTAAACGACAGAGAGAGAAACAAATTAATAACAAAAATGTCTCCAGCTTTCACGTTCTGGCAGGAGAAATGCTTCCAAGGAGGGACAGATTCACAAGCCTTCCTAATTCTGAGGACCAATATTCTTCATCACCCTCGTCGCATGGTTGGGAGTGGTGCAGGGCTCGCCAAGGAAGAAGCGATGGAAGGTTTGGTTGTCTGAGTGCTAAGAAATCAGGCAGCTGGTTATAACTTCAGAAATGGGTCTCATGCCAGAGGTCATAAAATCACTGCCAGCCGGTTGAATTCAGCTTGTAGACATGTTCTGTTTGGCCCACAAATGTCTTTTTATTTCATTTTAATTTTGAATTTGAACAAGTAGCCAAAGTGTACAAATCAGGAGAGTCACAAAAAATTCCAGCTTTCTTGAAATACCTGTGCAACTCATGCCTAAGTTCTCCAGGTGGCCTTAGGCACACTGATCCCTTCCCTGCTGGCTCTATAGTCATTTGTGATTTCAACTCCTGTATTAGGCCATCAAACACTTGTTAGGCATCAAAGAATTAGTGGGGCTGACTTTCCAACAGTCCAGGATAAATAAAGGTTATATAACAAAATGGGAGATTTTGGTCCCATTTTAGGTAAAAAGATCGAACTACTTTTTTAAGATGTTGAAACATGATCTAAATAAAACCATTTGTATTAACCAGATGAAATCATGACACAGCTGGGCGCAGTGGCTCATGCTTGTAATCCCAGCGATTTGGGAGGCTGAGGCAGGTGGATCACCTGAAGTCAGGAGTTCAAGACTACCATGACTAATATGGTGAAACCCCGTCTCTACTAAAAATACAAAATTAGCCGGGCATGATGGCACATGCCTATAATCCCAGCTACTTGGGAGGCTGAGGCAGGAGAATCCCTTGAACCCGGGAGATGGAGGTTGCAGTGAGCTGAGATCATGCCATTGCACTCCAGCCTGGGCAACAAGAGCGAAACTCCATTTCAAAAAAAAAAAAAAAAAAAAAAAATCACAACACATATAAAAGGTTTGGCAATAAAGAAAAATACCTTTGTCAAAAACAAGCAATGGGGAAAGGATTCCCTATTTAACAAATGGTGCTGGTGCTGGGAAAACTGGCTAGCCATATGTAGAAAGCTGAAACTGGATCCCTTCCTTACACCTTATACAAAAATTAATTCAAGATGGATTAAAGACTTACATGTTAGACCTAAAACCATAAAAACCCTAGAAGAAAACCTAGGCAATACCATTCGGGACATAGGCATGGGCAAGGACTTCATGTCTAAAACACCAAAAGCAATGGCAACAGAAGCCAAAATTGACAAATGGGATCTAATTAAAGAGCTTCTCCACAGCAAAAGAAACTACCATCAGAGTGAACAGGCACCCTACAGAATGGGAGAAAATTTTTGCAATCTACTCATCTGACAAAGGGCTAATATCCAGAATCTACAAAGTACTCAGACAAATTTACAAGAAAAAAACAAACAACCCCATCAAAAAGTGGGCAAAGGATATGAACAGACACTTCTCAAAAGAAGACATTTATGCAGCCAACAGACACATGAAAAAATGCTCATCATCACTGGCTATCAGAGAAAAGCAAATCAAAACCACAATGAGATATCATCTCATACCAGTTAGAATGGCGATCATTAAAAAGTCAGGAAACAACAGGTGCTGGAGAGGATGTGGAGAAATAGGAACACTTTTACACTGTTGCTGGGACTGTAAACTAGTTCAACCATTGTGGAAGACAGTGTGGCGATTCCTCAGGGATCTAGAACTAGAAATACCATTTGACCCAGCCATCCCATTACTGGGTATATACCCAAAGGATTATAAATCATGCTGCTCTAAAGACACATGCACATGTATGTTTATTGCGGCACTATTCACAATAGCAAAGACTTGGAACCAACCCAAATGTCCAACAACGATAGACTGGATTAAGAAAATGTGGCACATAAACACCATGGAATACTATGCAGCCATAAAAAATGATGAGTTCATGTCCTTTGTAGGCACATGGATGAAGCTGGAAACCATCATTCTCAGCAACTATCACAAGGACAAAAAACCGAACACTGCATGTTCTTACTCATAGGTGGGAATTGAACAATGAGAACACTTGGACACAGGAAGGGGAACATCACACTCCGGGGCCTGTTGTGGGGTGGGGGGAGGGGGGAAGGATAGCATTAGGAGATATACCTAATGTAAATGACGAGTTAATGGGTGCAGCACACCAACATGGCACATGGATACATACGTAACAAACCTGCACATTGTGCACATGTACCCTAGACCTTAAAGTATAATTAAAAAAAACACATATAAAAAAAGAAAAATACCTTTGTCATCCTTGCAAAATTATTGTTTTTTGTGTATTTCCTTCCAGTCTTTTCCACTTTTTTTTTTTTGAGATTGGTGGGGGGTCTCTCTCTTTTTTTTTTTTTTTTTTTGAGACAGAGTCTCACTCTGTCTCCCAGGCTGGACTGCAGATCACTGCAACCTCCGCTTCCCTGGTTCAAGTGATTCTCATGCCTCAGTCTCCCGAGTAGCTGGGATTACAGGCGCACGCCACCATGCCCAGCTAATTTTTTTTTTATTTTTCGTAGAGACAGGGTTTCATTCACCATGTTGGCTAGGCTGGTCTCGAACGCCTGGCCTCAAGTGATCCTCCAGCCTCAGCCACCCAAATGCTGGGATTATAGGTGTGAGCCACCATGCCCAGCCTCCAAATTTATTCTCACATAGTTGAATACATGGGTTGCATACTGCTTTTTCATTTAACAGTATAATTTATACATTTTCTCATATTGCCAAACAGTTCTCATTTTTGTTATTCTAAATAATGTTGCAAGGAGCATCTGTGTGCATTTGAATCTTTTCATATTTTGAATTATTTGCTAAGAATATATTTTCAGAAGCAGCATGAATGGATTACACAAAGACTTGAGCATTAAAGAGTTAACCTGTAAGTTCCTAACCCGAAAGTACCCTTTAGAAATCTCTTCATCTCAGCACATTGTTGGAGAGCCTATAGGAAAAAAAAGGTCACTTCAGCATATGTGATAGGATTGTGGGTAATTTCTAAAAAAATTCAGCATGCAAAGTCCATTCCGGGAATAGCACTATCTTGAGACCCAAGTCAAATAGTACTAAATGTGCTAAGCAGAGGTCTGTGTTTAAAGAAGAAACTCATTTGCTCTTAATAACTGCAGAATGCTGCATAGCTCAACGATGGAGTCAGAAGACTCCGCACAGCATCAAAGCCTGCCTCAATAAGATACGGGAGGCCAAGGTACAAGATAATCTGTCTTTCTCAATTAAAGTATCTTTGTGCCCTAAGTACAATAGTCATTTCTTAGAACAATGGTTGCCTTTAAAACTTTTTATTGATGGCAGAATAAAAGGACTAAACAAAACCAGAGTGTTTAAAGGTAATCTATATCCCATATACAGCCCAAAGAGCGGTGTAAACAAGGTGATATGTCATAAAATGAAATGTGATACAGATAACCTTACTATTATCTTCTGCACAAGTTCAGATGAATTACAGTGCCTGAAATCTCCAAGCAATGGAAAGTAAGGCACACTGTATGTTTTGTTTTTGTTTTGGATCCCCTCTCCGCACCCCCTGCCACCCCCTAGTCCAGCCTGCTGCCAATAAATAAGAAAATTGACATCATGGAAGCATAGGACAAAATGAGAGCCTTTTCTTGAGACTGACCCTCGTGTTGAAGAACCGAAGGCACCAGAGGGGTCTCTGGAAAATGGTGCGAGAGTTTAGTTTCGATGCCAGGCAAGCTGACAGAACCTCTAAGGGCAGGATTACGGGTGCTTGAGAAAACTCCACCTCCTGTGGAAAGGCAGCCTGTCTTTGGTAAGGAGAAATCATGCTTCCCTAATCTACTAGAGCTTTGTGAAGGGTCAAATAAGTATGCGGATAAGGGGGAAAAAGGAGACACAATCTCCTTACACTTTCAAGCATCCTCTGAGAGGTGCCACACCAAAGAGTGTTAAAGGAGTTGAGTCACCATGGGAATGGAGAGAATGTCGGCGACAAATAGGGAACTGGCTTAGAGATAAGGAAAAAAGACTAAGGATAAACAAGTCTTTATCTGGATGGAAAAATGTGAACTGTGGGTCTGCTGCTGGGGAATTGATGCTCCTGGGGGGACCAAGTTAACCGGCCCTTAGTGATTTGAGATGTGACTATCAAGCCCTTTTGCTTTCACAAGTCACATGTGGAAATCATCCCCATCGCCATAGAGTCATGGATCATATATCGCCTTGAATTGTGACATCTCCAGTGTCTTAGTGGGCTCCTGAAAGGCAGAGCATGGTTGATATTTTTGGATTCATTACAGTGACTAGCATCCAAGAAATATTTTGTGGCTTGATCAGTTGAGAGAAGAATGAGTGTACATTGAAATCTTCTGGCTTGCCAATGACCTTGCGCTCTTCCAAGTAGGAAAATACCAGCAAAGGGCTGTGAGATGCAGGAAGATACAGGGGTTTCAAGAATGGCTGAAGATGTTCCCCATGGGCAAGGGCAGGTTGAGTAAAGGATTTGAATTGCACTTTTTTTTGAGACTGAATTTTGCTCTTTTTGCCCAGGCTGGAGTGCAATGGCAGGATCTCAGCTCACTGCAACCTCTGCCTCCAGGGTTCAAGTGATTCTCCTGACTCAGCCTCCCGAGTAGCTGGGAGTACAGGTGCCTGCCACCATGCCCAGTTAATTTTGTATTTTAGTAGACATGGGGTTTCATCATGTTGGCCAGGCCGGTCTTGAACTCCTGAACTCAAATGATCTGCCCGTCTCGGCCCCGCAAAGTGCTGGGTTTACAGGCATGAGCCACCGCACCCAGCCTGAACTTTGTTTTTATGAGATGTGTAAAGAGAATACATGTAAATACATCATATATGTCAGTTTAGAAAATAATAGTGAATACATCATATATACCAGCTTAGAAAATAATAATATAAGCTGCACCTTTGAGGACGAGAGATTTGAAGCTCTCAGTGACAGCCCAAGGAAAGATTTTGGGTCACTATAATCCAGTGCTTCTCAACCTGTTTTCCATTATTATCCCCCACCCCCACCAAGTACTTTTTTTAACCTACCTTTCCCCCAGTTGCCACCACCTTCCATGAAATTTTAATAGCATGGAATATTGCATTTCTGTTTATGTCCTGTGGCCCTTTGCAGGGCCATAAACCATTGTAATATCTAAGACTTTCCATCTCCCAAGAACCAAGTGTTGTCTCCTTGGGAATGATGGTGGCTCTGCTGAGAATGCGTGCTGTAAGGGACTTTCTGCAGGATTGGGCCCAAAGTGTGACTTCATTCAAACAACAACAAATTGCTGAACATCTAAGGATGGAACTGAGAACAAAAAAGTCTTCTCTTGCCTTCCCCTCAAGCCAAACAAAATCCCAAAGGTGTGAGGTGAGGTGGGGTGCTCCTGACCAGCTCTTACGTGATCACATTGAGTTCCTTAGCCCTCTGCCTTCAAGTTGAGTTTGGCCAACGGGGAGCTCAGCAGGAGACTGGGGGAGTGAGGAGGGAATGTGTGGTGAGAGTCTATGTCCCACCTGTGGGGTCACCCTGTCTGGTGGGGTCCTTTCATCTCTTCTTCAAGTGCCAACTGTACATGACTCCTGGGTTCTTCTTCCAGATTCTGAGCTCTGGTAATAGCTCCCACTCCCTTCCTTTGGTGGGGGATAGAGATGGAAATAGCTTGGCTGCCACTGGCTCAGGTCATAGCTATCCTTTGGACCTACACATTTGTAAGTGTGTCTTACGCACACTGTGCTCTCTGTTTCCTACTGGGGCCTTGAATGATAGAGGGAAAAGTTCTTTTTGCTGCATCCTAGGAGAGGCTTTCTGGAGCTGGAATGAGGCCAGAGGGCCTAGGGCTGGGTAGGATGGGCCAGGACAACAAGTCATTAAAATGCTGGAAAAAGGAGGCTGACAGGGCCCTTGACTGGAATGAGAGTGGGAGAAGGAACTTCCCCCAAACACAGTTGTAGGGATCCTCTAGAGCTTAAGAGGCAATTATTAGAAATATCTCGGTCTATCTCATTCCCGTAGGTGGGAATGATGTGGCACTTTGTCCACCTCAGGGGGTAGCCTTGGCTGGGGTTCACGGAGAGGTGAACAGAGAAACATAAAAGTTCTTCACATAGACCTCAAAGGGGTCCTTTAAGGTCAGGGTCCCTGGGACATCCTCACTTTTGTGGATGATCCAGGGGAGGTGGCAGGTGTGAGTGGATCATTGCTCCTGCAGGTTTAGGGCAATACCTGGGTGTGCTCCTGGGTGGAGGGAAAGGAACACAGGCTTTTGGGGGCAACAGCCTAGGCTTAGATCCCTGCTCTTCACCCCTCTGGGCCATCACTCACCTCTCAGAGTTGCTGTAAGGATAAATGAGAAAGTGCACAGAAAGTCACAGGCCTGGCCTGCAGCCAGCTACAGCCCCGCCTCTTTTCCTAGTGAACTGAGTAGTCTCATGCTCAGAGCCCAAGTCTCCTTTCCTGGCTCTGCCCTCAGGAGCAGGGACAACCAAGTCTTACATGCTCCGGGCTCCAGAAGCCACAGAGTGAAAGCAAGAAGCTGTTGTCATGGATGGGGGGTGGGTGGGCACATTATCCTGAGGCCTCCTAATCCCATTTTCTGCTTTCATGTTAATCCTCTTCCTCCTTCTGTCTACCACACACTGAACTCCCAGGGCACTGACCCAGAGAGCCGGGCCCCACCTCCCCCAGTTGAAGGCCCTATTCCCTATGGCGGGAGGGCGGGGCGGGGTGGGGCGGGGGCTGCCAAGCCAAGGGGTGGGCAGTCCAGCTCGTGCCTTGGTCCTCCGTAGTTGACCTGGATGTTCTTCCAGGCCAGGCCATGGATAACACTGAGGGCTCAGCTCGCTAATAAATAATAACAATGACAGCATCAGCCAGTATTTCCTAAGCATGTACCGTTTACTGACCCTGGCTAAGGCAGGATTTTATTCAGTTTCCGTAAGGCTGCTGTGAAGCAGATTACCCATCTGAAATTTGCGGATGAGGAAATGGAGGCTCAGGGAGGTTGTCATGAACCAGATCACACTGAGCAAAAAGCAAAACTGTCTGGGACTCCTGCCCAGCTCTGGCTGGCTCCAGAGCCTCACTGGGAACCACTAGGTCACACTGCCCTCCTGCATTGCTTCCCCAATTCAGGAACGCAACTGGGGGATCCCTTCCCCAATCCCCACCCATGCCTTCCCTCCTCTGGCGCATGTCACCTGAGGCTTCAGTTGGGTGAATATATTTTTTTTCGTTCACTACAACTGGGTATCACTAGCATTGCAGTGGAGTAGGAAGAACGTGGCTTGGTGGGTGGAAGGGGAGGTGGCGTGTGTTTCTGGCTGAAACAGGTGGCTCCCTGTGAAAGGTTGTCTGGGAGAGGAATGATTTTGCTTCAGGCTTTCCTTTACCTCCCCTTTCTTTCTGGCACTCCATCCCTTCTCCATTCCCAGTTGCAAATGCCCTTCTCTTGACTCTGCAGGACTGAGTCTGGCCATTTTTACCCCCAGAAATAGGTTCTGGGACAAGGCTCACTCACTAAGGAAGGAGCCGTCCACCATCCCCTTCAGCCACTGTGTGTGAGTCTTTCTAAAAAGATGTTATGCCTTGCGGGGACCTCCATTTAAGTTTGCTACACACTCATAGGAAGGAGGTGCTTCCGTAACTTTAGCTTACATTCTTCCTGCTGCAATGGGTCCCTTCTCGGAGGCAGCACTTAGTACTGCCAGACAGAGCGCAGGCTTGGAGGGAGGCTGGATTAGAATGCTCGCTGAAACACTTAGCAGCTGTTACCTGGGCTTCAGTTTTCTGGGCTGGAATTGGAATAATTTTGTACCTTGCTGAGGCCAGAGCCTGGTCCTCTGGAAGTATTATGTCCCTCTCTCCCTCTCCAGGGGCTGGTGAACCCCTCATCTGGAAATCTCTCGAAGCCGGGAAGGCAGTGCTTGGTTCACTTTGGTCTTTTTCCCCAGAGTCCTGTGGTTCCTGGGCTCTGTGGGCCCCTCTGCTGGTTATTGCTGGGTCCTTGGGTCCCTCTGGACTGTGCAGTCCTTGCACACTTCCTGGCCCAGCCCCCTCCCCTCACGTTCTCGTCACTTCTGGCCCTGCCTTGTGCCTCCTTGGTGGATGTGGTTCCTCCGGCCCTCAGAGCCCCACAGGCCATATGACAGTTGGAGGGTAACAGAGGATTGTGTAAAGTCCAGTACTGGATTGCGTGGGGTGGGCTATGCATGTTGCATGGAGCGAGTTCAGCTAGGGAAGGAGGCCCCAGGGTGATGGAAGCTGAGGTCCTCCTTCGAGGGATAAGGATGGTCTGAGGGTGGTGAGAATGGCAGGATTTGGCGGCGTTGTCATGGTGTCAGGCTTTGTGGAGGCTCTGCCTCTCCCGTCCACCCACAATCACCAAGCCCAACACCAAAGGCAAGATGTGGGGTGTGTGGGCTGGGGATGGCAGTGGCGAGCTGCAACCCTGAGGGTCAGAGCGGCGACTGTGACGAGGGCTCCAGAGCTAATATGGCTCCTCAGTCACCTTGAACTACAGGGACATCTTGTTATGTGAGAAATTACACCAACCACGTCTGTTGAGGAGAAATCGGGTTAAAGTTTGGTTATTCTTTTTAAAGCCTCCAGAGGTTTGTGCCCATCCAGAATATTCTAGAAGTAGAATGGTGTATAGGAGAGCAGATATGGGTTTCAAGTCAGAAGCCCTGCATTCATGGCAGGGCTCTCTGGCCTCCGCGTGATCCCGAACCTGCAGGTTCTTGTTTTTGCTCTGGGCTTTGATACAGCTGGGCTAGACCTTCCCTCCTAAAATTGACAAAGTGGAAGCTGGTCTTTCCACAGACCCTCCTTTTTACTGAATGTTCTTATATTTCATGTTCAGAGAAAGACTCAGAAAAGCTTAGTGCCCGTGACCTTGTGGTGGGCCCAGGCCAGGTCCAACCCTGGGCAGAGGTAAAGCTGACCCACCTGCAGGTGTTCGGGTGCTCCTGGTGACCCCTTCATGGCTGACATCTCACCATGAGGACATTACTCCACTGGGTGAGGGCTTCATACATAAGAAGCTGGTCTGTAAAAATGAGAAATTCCTTGGCGGAAAAGGGAGTCCCCATGTCTTTTTTGGGGACACGATATGGAGGGCCCAGCAGGAGGTGGGCACCATGGGTGGGAGCAGGGCCTAAAAACACTTTGTGATGACTTCAGAGTTTGCTGCTGAGATTTCATTCATCTTCCCCTGTGACACACGCATCCCCGCAAACATATACCAAGGATATAACTGAGGGCCAAGAAGTCACAACCTAAGAAACTGTCATTAGGGAAGAGTTTGCTGTGAAACATCATTTTATTAACTAATTTTATTTTTTACAAAAATAAACAATTTAACCAACAAGAAGTACAAAAGATTCTGGATATTCAAACTCAAGGAAGGGGGAAAGCCTGGTTTTGGCTGCTTTGTGGCTTTCATTGAAAGCAAATGAGGCAGAAAGGCCCCGGCCCCGCCACCTCCCCCAGGTCCTGGCTCAAACCGCACCTGCTCCCCGACCCCAGTCTTGGCTCATGCTGAGGTGTGCACCTCTGCCCCTGACCCCTGGGCTGGCCTGGGAGTGTCCCCTGTCAGGAGGTCAGAGATAGCCTCCCCAGGTACAGAATCACCCACATCCTGGAGCATCCCCCGCCAAGTCTCCTGTCCAGACCTAAGCTGAGAGAACACTCCACGATGGATTGTCCCCACGCAGCTCCCCCGCCTGCTGTGGCATGTGCAGCAGCAGCAGCAGCAGGGGCTTTAGCTACATTCTCACACTATTGAACAGTGATAGGGCTGCCCACGGAACTGTCCCAGGGAGGCAAACAGCCCCCACTGGGGAGACTAGCCTGAGCTTGCTTACAGCCCAGAGGGTTGGAGAGGCAGTCATCACCCCATGATTCCTGGACTAGGAGCCAGCAGTCCCATAGCTAGGCTGGTAAACTCACATTTTAACATTTGGCATTATTGCACGTTTGTCCTGGTCACATCGGTCTGTCTGGGATGTCAGCTTTGTCTGCAGGGGTTCCCAGGTGACATGCGGCACTGCCAGTGCAAGTCACTCCCTCCACAGGCAAGCCCAGCTGCTGAGGATAGTCAGCTGGTCAGCCGAGCCCTCAGAAAGGTCAGCCAGAGGCCTTCACATATGTGGTCTTGTTGGGATCAGGGACCACTTGGCTCCATCCAGTCTTGAAAAAGACCAGCTGCCGACCTGGGGGGCAGAGGTGAGAGGTAACAGGGCTAGATGTTTCTCTTCCTGGAGGCAGGACCATTCTCCCTAATTTGACTGCCTTGAAGACACGTATACCTCTCTCTCATCATCTCAGCACCTCCTCTGACTTCCAATGCGGGATCACTATCTATCAACCTCCAGAGAGGTCCTGCCATCTCCCTTGGAAGAGCTTCTCCCACTGGCTCACCTGTCCAGGTGGTCTGGTTGGTGAGCACAAAGGCTCGACACTGGGCATGGCTCTCACAGACATCCACGGCCTCAGCCAGGTTGAACACTGAAAGGAGGCAGCTCCCGTGGTGGTAGGATGGCCAGCAGCGGTAGTCTTCCTGGGGGATGGTGCTGTCTGGGATACGCTGGTACTCTGTGGGTTGGGGATGGAGTAAAATGAGAACTCTATATGCCTAAGTTTGAGTGCCCAGGGATGTGTCACTTTCTGAAAAGGGCAGCAAGACTCATTTCCTAGGTGAAAGCTAAAGTCCAGCCCAGCCCTCTAGCATGCAGATGAAGGCAGCTACCACTGTTGAAACAGGGCTGACTGCTCAATAAAGACAAAGCACAGACTTGGTTTTCAAGAGATACGTATTTCCCAAATCTAAGGGCACATAGCTCGGTCAGGCAGTACAAGATAGCAGGCACATGCAAGGGGGACAGACATATACAGGGACACATGGAGTCCCAGCTGTCTAGGCTAATTGCTGAGGCCAGGACATTTTAGACAGTTAGAGCCAGGCTTCTCAAACTTCAATGTGCATGTGAATTACCAAGGACTCTTGTTAAAATGCAGATTCTTTTTTTTTTTTTTTTTTTTTTTTTTTTTTTTTTTATGGGGTCTCACTCTGTTGCCTAGACTAGAGTGCAGTGACACAATCATAGCTCACTGCAGCCTTGAAATCCTGGGCTCAAGGGATCCTCCCATCTAGCCTCCCGAAGTGCTGGGATTACAGGTGTAAGCCACCATGCCCAAACAAATGAAGATTCTGATTCTGTAGGTCTGGGGTGGAAATGAGAATCTGTACTTCTAACCAGCATCCAGTGTGGCCTGCAAGGATTCAGAGCAACCCTCATTCACATTTTCTCCTGGCCTTGGGGAGAGAAGTTAGGCAAGTTCCTCAGAAGGGCCTGGGATGGGAGGGAGTCAGGGGTTTTTGAAGTTAAGAGGCATGCAAATGGACTAAAATGCAAAAAATCCATGGCTAGAGCGGGGAGGGGGCTGGAGGGAAAATCTGAGATCTCATTCGACAGAGAGAGCCTCAGAAGCTCTGAAAACTCACAATCAGTGAGCTGCTCAGCTGCTGGCCTCTTGTTTGCTCCTGTCTTTCCCACTGCCTGGAGAGCCCCAGCTCTGGACTGATAATGCAGAAGCCCTGGGCCTCTGGCCACCCCGCCCTCCTGCCTCCTTCTACCAGGGACTAGACCAAAGTCCAGGGCTGACTGTGATTTACAGCCCCATAAACGGCATCCTCAGGGACAGAGCCAGCCATTGTTCACCTCGTTAAACTTTATTTACAGGGCTAACAGGGCTCCCCCACCCCTAAGACTAGCCAGAACTCCTTGAATATGGAGCCTGCTCACCCCTCAACCCCTGCCAACCCCAGCTAAACCCCAGGGCTTCAGCAGAAGGACCACAGCCTGAAACCAGTGGCCAGAATTCTCCCCCTGCCCTTGGGGCTTCTTGGCTGGTTTCAGTGTGTGCCTTCCCTAACATCCAGTGCCCTTCTAGCCCCGGGAGGTTAGAGGAAGGAAAGGGAAGCAAACATATACTGCGTTCCAGCTGTGTCATAGGAACTGCACTAATTGCTTTCACACATTTCACCTGACATTTAATTCCCATAAGAATTTGGTGAGGTGGGTAATAGTGAACCCAATTCACAGATGAGGAAAGTGAGGTTCAAGGGGTAACTTGCTCAAAGTCATATAGCCAGTACATGATAGGGTGTGGAGCCATCCAGAGTAGGGGTGTCAGTGCCCAACCCCAGGTTGAAGGCAGAATTATAGTTGCTCTAGCTCAGCTAGAGATGGAACCTCAAATTACTCCATGTCAGCCCCTCCATGATTCTATGTGAGCCCCTACAGTGGCCTTTGGAGACAAGGGTCCCCAGAGAATGGGTGAGCCACTTAGCCTAATTGGGCGGGGTCATTCACCCTCCCACCTGTTTCTCGCTTCCCTGTGGATCAGGTTGGGGCCACTCACCGCTACTGCTGCTTGCCGTGGAGTTCTGCAGATACTGCCCACTCCGGTACAGGTGCAGCACCTTCTCCAGCTGGGCCAGGGTCTCGTCCACCCCCCACGCGAGCTCTCCTGCAGAGTGCAGTGTGGCTAAGACAGGATGCCTGGGGCTCCCACTCCTCCCTGAAGTCAGCAGCCAGCTGCTTCCACCTCTGCCTCCAGAGCCTGTGCCCCAGTGAACAGAGGGCCGGGGAGCGGGGAGGTTGCGGCAGAATGCCACCTTAGGAAGTGATGGTTTCTAGACCCCCTGCTGCCCTGGGTTATTTTTCTCCCCACTTTTGCTGGCGGGTGGGGGTGGGGTAGGTGCCTGGAAGCAGATGGGTCCTGGAGAGCTCACCTGTGGCGTTGACGATGCTGTCCAGCAGAGGACGCAGTGAAGGCGGGGCACTGTGAGGCAGGAGGTATGTGAAGAAAAACCTGTGGCAGAGGGAAACCAGTGGCTCAGGAATCCAGCTTTTGGAGACACATCCTTCCGCTATTCCAACCTAGAACGCTAACCTGGCCAGGGAGCCGGATCCCTCAGGCCTAGCAACCAGGCAGACTGCCGTGAAGTCTACTCAGCCTCGGGGGAGGGTTCTGGGCACATGCTAAGACCACACCTAACTTCATACTAACCAAAACCAGGGGCCTGCTTCCCATCCCTTCCCAGGACTTGCCCACTTCCCAGCCCCACATTATCCCCTGACTGACCCCCGGTGTCAGAGCAGCCCCATGCCTGGGGCCCAGTGAGGAATTTCCCAGAGCACAAGGGCCCGGGTGGGAAGGGAAAAGTGCCAGTTCCACCAGCCCTAGGCTCCGAGTCCAACACTATTTTAAGAAGCCTCCAGCTGCCACCCCCTAACCCGGATTCTCCTTGGAGCTGTCTATTTTTAGCCTCTCCATCAGAGGCCTGAATGTTCCCTTCTGGACAGGGTAGAAGCCTTCCCTTGCTCTGGTCAAGGCTGAGTCTCCCTGCCCAGCTGGCCTCCACTATGGCTCTCTTCCTGCCATGCCCTCCTGGCCCATTCTCCTTCGATGGAGTTCCCGAGTCGGGGGTGGAGGTCACCTGTAGGCATTATAGAGGTTCCGCTTCTCGTTCATGCCTTCGCACCAGCCCTGGGCTGAGCAGGGCAGGGTGAAGTTCCTGGCCGGAAACTCGAGTATGCAGTCGGTGCTGCCTGCACACGGCGTCTCCTCCACACGTGCGTCATCCAGGTCCGTCACTTTGAGCTCCCCATCCACCAGCACAAACTGCCGAGGGCGGAAGTCCAGCAGAGTGACGGAGCCCAGTGGGGAGTGGGCCAGGTGGTGGAGGAGGCGGCCCAGGCTCAGGCAGATCTGAGGGGCACAAGAAAAGACTGCTCACTGCTTTTCTCCTGGGTGGGGGTCTGTGGGACGTGAGGGCACCCTCCTTTTGGAATCTGAACTTTGCTTGTGGGGGTTGGCACTTCTCTTCTATGGGCCCCAGGGCTCCACAAAGGCCAAGGTCAGCAGCCTTAGAGAGGAGGCCAGTGATTTTCTATTAACTCTCGGCTGGCCTGACCCTGCAAATGATATGGAGTGGGTGGGAAACTGCAGCAGCGAGGGTCTGGGGATAATGCATCTCTTCCCTGAAGTTGCATCCTGAATGTAGTTTTAGTTCAGTGTATGGAAATAGCGGGAGGGTCAAGATGGTATTAAAGTCATTCCTAGTTCTAGGACACTGGCCCTCCTGCAGTCAGGCTGAGTGTGAGTGTGTGAGTGCTCCCCTCTTTAAGGTGCCAGCCCCCACAAGCTGGTGTGTACACGCGCACAAGGAGGGGTGAGGAGGGCAAGAGCACAGCATGTCGGGATCCTTTATGTCTTGCTTCTTTTTTGAACCCTTTGGCCGGTGGCTGAGTCAGCCTGTGCGCCTTCCTCCCCTCCCTCTGGTGGAGGAGGAGTGGGAGCTGCTTTGGAGGGCTGGCCTTCTAAGGCAGAACCATCCTAGCAAGGAGCCCAGGGCCCGAGCCCTCCTCTGAGCTCACTCGGAATCGATCCTCCCAGGAAGTTTGCAGCAGCTGGATCATTTCTACAGGGGCGCCCAGCTCCGTGATGGTGGTCAGGGTGTCTGGGATGTCCTCGCTGTCCTGGTAGCAGTAGCCATAGAGCTGGGGAAAGCCGAGGGCAGGTCATTAGGTCACAGGGTGGGGGTGGGGACAGGGAAGGGCTGGCCTGTCAGGTTCCCCCTCTCTCACCCCCCACCATCCCCAGGCTTTTGCTTCAGCTCAGGCCAGAAGAGAATGGCAGCGTTGCCTGGGAAGCATGCCCTCTCTTCCCTGCAGTCAGACTTCCTACTGACCATGTCAGCCCCTCACCCCTTCCGACTCAGGTAAATAGGCAGGTCTGGCCACTGTGAGTTAACCACGTGCCAAGTACCATGCTAAATTGCTCTATGTGCATAACTCAATTATTGTGATAACCCTAATGGGCACAGTAGGTGCTATTATTATCTCCAACTTCAGGTGAGAAGACTGACTCAGAGAGGTTAAGTTGCTTGCATAAGGTCGCACAGCTGATCAGTGTAGGAGCTAAGATGTGAATTTGTGCCACTCGGATTCCACAACCTATTTTTCTTTATTTTTCTATTTTTTTTTTTTTTTTTTTTTTTTTTTGAGACAGCCTCGCTCTGTTGCCCAGGCTGGAGTGCAGTGGCATGATCTCAGCTCACTCCACCTCCTGGGTGTGGGCGATTCTCCTGCCTCAGCCTAACGAGTAGCTGGGATTACAGGGGCTTGCCACTGTGCCCAGCTAGTTTTTGTAGTTTTAGTAGAGACAGGGTTTCACCATGTTGGCCAGGCTGGTCTCAAACTGCTGACCTCAAGTGATCTGCCTGCCTTGGCCTCCCAAAGTGTTGGGATTACAGGCGTGAGCCACTGCGCCCGGCCACAATCTGTTTTTTCTAAGAATGCTGTTTGGTACTACACAAGCCAGCATACGGTTGGGCATTATCCTTCCTCCCCTCCTCCAATCTGTATCTATCCCTCATCATTTCTTCCTTCTGGCAGCTTCAATTTTCTCTGCGTGGGTCTTGAGGGAGGAAAAGCAAGTTCCCTTAGATTGGTAACAAGTGTTGATAAGAACAAGGTACCTAAGGGCACATCCCCAGGTGTGTTTTGCATATGAGTGATCGGTGGGGTTGGTAGTGAGTGATGATTCCTCCTGGAAGATCAGTTCTTTTGGGGTTACGGTCACAGGGAACTGCCCACTCTATGTCATCTGGGGAGAAGCTCTGCACTGCCCAGGGACTTCTGGGAAGCACAGCCTGACTGTCACTACCACCTTAACAGCATCCACAGGCTTCCCCCTGGCTCTTCCAACATACTCCACAGCAGCTAAGGGCTCGTATGGTGCTCAAAACAACCAGCACCCTGTAGGCTAGAAACACAAAGGCCGAGTTGTCCAGGCCCGACTCAGGGAGAGGAGAGCTATGCGGTGGAGGGGTGGATATCCCTGTGCACTGTCACCCTCATACCATCATTCACACCCTCCCCAGAGCCACTCCAGGTCCTCACATGTCCTCTTCCCGCCCTAGGAGTGCCTCCTCAGCTCCCCGTCATCCTGCTGGCATGGGGGAAGGCCTCACTCTTGGGCTGTGACTTGGGGGGCCAGGGCAGCTCCAGGCACCCTCTTCTCTCTCCACCCCCTCCCCATTAGTCCAGGGAGGCCCCAGACCCTGGTGGGGTGGGGGGAAGGTAAGGGGAACAGCCCTGGGGCCTGGTTCTCATTTTCTTGCCCAGAGTCTGAGCCTTTGTGGGAAACTTCTGAAGGTTATTAAACACCCAGAGGTCGTTAAATGCGCTGTTAACGAGGTATTAATCAACACCCCTCAGGAAAAAATAAAAAGACACCATTAACCCCCCCAGGAAGTGTGAGGTTGAGCATTTCAGTCACATCTTTTGTTTGGTTGGGAGAAGAAATATACTCTAGCGGGGCCAGAATCTGGGCCCAGGCAGGCCTGGGGGCCCCAGGATGACGTGGAGGGGAGGAGAGAGGTGGGGAGAAGTTGAGGGGAGGTAAGACCCTTGTGCCCTTTGGCCCTGGGCTATAGAGGAGTCAGTCACGTGAGGGAGTGTGTGTGCGTGTGTCAGGGGCGGGATGGGGAGGGGTCAAAGAAGATGGATAGAAAGATCTCGCCCAGGCAATCCCCATGACCAGAGAAAGCCCTGGGAGGTGCAGAATGGGGCCTGCTAGCCTGGGCATTTTCTATTAGAATCCACAGCACCAATTCTGGGCTGTTCAGAGAGGGAGGGTGGTGGGCCTGCACCACTAGGAACTCTAGAAATGTTCTCTGACTCCTCCCCAGTTCAGCAAACAGTCAAATGGTTTTGAAATTCTAAATAACTCAGAGGTATTAAAGCAGCATTATTTCTAGTTCCCTGTACACCTGCCCTGAAGCCTCCTGGGCAGGAAGACCCCACTGTAGGCTTCCCTGCCAGCAAAGACAGCCGTGTTGAGGAAGCCAGAGTGACACTGGCCTGGCGGTCAGAAGATGAATGGGGGAGAGCCACCCTCAAAGTAGTTCCTAAACTCACACTAAAGGGCCCCCCACTTTTCACTTTTCCTAGGTAGAAAGGACCTGTGACCCTCTCTCCCTTAGCAACCCTTGTGCCCTGGGGCCACTAACTCTCGTCTGGGACTCTACAATAAAGAGTCACACAGCTAACCCCAGACAACCCTGGTCTTGGTTTGGTGAGGGAAGGGTGAAAACTACTCTTGTAATTTTCTCTTTGGTGCCTTCAGAATTGGGCTGGGGGCCTGACATTTCAGAGGAGGACCGTCCGGTGATATATGTGTGGGGCGTTAGCTGAATGCTTGTCAGGAAGTTTGGGCTGGCGGGAAGAGTGAGGGACAAGTTTCTTAAAAGACAGGAAAGCACATCAAACATCAAACCCGTCTGAAGGGAGAGGGGTCTTGAGTCAAGTAACTAAGACTTTATGTCCTGCTAAGTCACTCAAGACTTCTCTACTCCCTCAGGATCTGGCTGACACCCTAGAGTTTCCAAAAAGTTCCCAAAAGTCCCTGGGAAGTAAACAGTACAAGATCCTCCCAGTTAGAATGGCCACGTAACCAGGGGCTCACTCCCTGAAGCTGCAGACACAGTGTGAGCTGTGCAGCCAGGCTTCACTACACGCAACTGTTGGTTCTGCCCGAGCTCCTGAGACCAGTTTGAGGTCCAGGGCCCGGTCACAAGTGTCTGACCAGGGTTGGGGAATACAATGCGGGAGGGGGAGACTGGGAGCCAACAGAAGTATAAACAGCTTTTGGGCCAGTCTCTCCTGCTCTACGATGCCTACCCATCTCCCTCCAGGGCTGGGGTGCCATCTCATTCCTAAGGAAAGGAGAGAGGGACTCCTGGGTTTCCAGTCATTTCTGCTGGGTGAAGAAAGGTTAGTTTGAGTGGGCAGGTAGGTGGAAGGTGTGTGCAAGACTCATCCGTTGGGGAGGCTGCACACACCCATGTTCACCGGGCCAACAGCGGTCAGGGATTCCCCTCTGTTTGCTCAGACATGTGCAAAGGGAATAGTCTGTCTAATCTTAGGATGGAGGGAGACCTGAGAGAGAGGACGTGGAGTGTTGGGGCGGTGCTGGGACTGTGAGAGGCCCACTGTAAGTCTAGCTTGGAGGGGACAAGGTGGGGGTTTCAGCTCTCCCCTGTGTCTCCAGCGAACAGGTGAGGCAGAGTCCCACTGAGTAGGAACCTGAGCATTCGGCCTTCTCAACCTTCCAGACTCTTGGCTATCTATATACACTCAGACAGTGTGACATTTAGATCCTCAGGTCGCCAGTCTGTCCACGGAGCTGAGACCTTGAGGCTTCTCCAGGGGCTCAAGGACCCACTTTAAGGCCTGGGGAGCCCTTAGTTCACTTCTGGGAAGGACTGTGTTCCCTTTTTCTAGCCTGCTCCCCAGCCCCCTTCCAGTGTCTTCTGGGTGGCGCTGGAGGTGGGTGGGTGGGGAGACTCTATAGGAATCAAGCATGACACATGGTCTCTTTCCAGCTCTTCCCAGCCCCATTGCTGTCCTGTCTCAGTTTCAAAACCAGACAAATCACTGGAAGTTGAGAGAAGTTCCATCAGGAAGGGGGACTTTATCACACAGTTGGAATCCTGACTCAGGTGTCTTGGCTTAGGGTCACTTTGGCTTGGGGCAATATCCCTGGTGTTCAACCTCCTAAGTCCAGCCCGGAGTAGAGTCCTAAATCCTAATGGACTGCCCCACTCCCTGAGTTTTGGGAGCCTCTGTCCTGGCCTGTCTTTAAGAGATGTGTGGAAGCCGAGAAACCCAGGAGTTCTTCGGTAAAGGGACGCCCACTCAGGAGTGAGAAGCAGGGTGGTGCAGTGGGAAGGGCCATGGTCCGGCTTCTGCGTCTAGCTTAGCCTGGGCGCAGTCACCGGCACTCCAGATCAAGGGGTTCTCTTCCAGCCAGGTTGACAAGGTCTTGGGCACTCCCAGCCAACACCGTTACCCCCGCGTCCCCACCCTCGTACCTGCAGCACGTTGGGGTGCCGCAGCCGCTCCAGCAGCACCATCTCCTTAAGCAGCTTGTGGGCCGCCAGCCGATAGCAGCCCCTCCGTACCCCGAACTCGCGCACGCAGCTGCCCAGATCGTGGCCACTAAAGTCCACCGCCTTGAGCGCCACCGCGGCGCCGCCGGGCAGGCGGACCCGGTACACGGCCTTGGTGTAGCCTGAGCCCACGTACTGCGCGCCGGACACGTTGCGAAGCGCGGCGCAGCCCAGGCGCGGGCCCGGGCCGGGGGAGCCTGGGCCGGGAGCCGGGGGCCAGCCTGGGGCGCCGTCGGGCAGGGCCCGGGCCCAAGGGGGCCGGGGGCGCGGCAGGCCGGGCCCGCCTGGAGCCAGGTCCATCAGGCGTCGCCGCTCCGGCCGTCCCGCCCCGGGCCCGGGGCCCCCGCGGGAATAGCGCTGCACCTCCTCGTAGCGCGCCCGGATCTGCCGGGCCAGCTCCCCACGGCCCCCGCGACGGCCCGGGCCCGGGGCCGGCGAAGGCTCAGGGGACTGGCCTGGCTTCGGAAGCTCCGAGCCCGGAGCGAAGAGCACGTTGAGGACGGAGCCCAGCAGGAAGGAGGCGCAGAAACCCGCGGCCACTGCCGCCCGCCGGCGCCGCATCGCTCCCCTCCCCCCGGCCGGCCGGCCCCGCGCGGCTTCCCGGCCCCGGCCCCGGGCGGCTCAGGCTCCGAGGCGGCTCCGCTCTGCGCCCCGCCGGCCCCCTGTCCAGCCCGCGCGCATGGCCCCGGCGGCCCCGACCCCGGCCCCTCGCGGGCGACACATCGGCCTGACACTTGCCTCCCTGCCGCCCTGCCCCCGCCGCTTATAAGGCCCGGAGCCGCCCCCGCCCCCGCCCCCGCCCCCGCCCCCGCCCCCGCCCCCGCCTCTCCGCCTCCGCCTCCGCCTCCACCTCCCAGCTCCCGGCCCCAGCCCGTCCTCGGCGCCGCCCCCTTCGGCCGCCCGGCCCGGCCTTCCCCGCTGACTGACAGCGGGACCTCCTCCCGCGGCCGTCCGGGCCTGGGAAGCGGCGCGGAGGCGGCTCCGGCCCTGCCCAGCCCGCGGTCCCCCGAGCTCCGTCTGGGAGCGGGGGAGGGGGCGGTGGCGGCCAGGAGGCGCGCAGGGCTCCGCGCCCAACGCGAGAGCGGATAACGGGGCCGGGGCGGCCGGATAACGGGATCGGGAGGTGGATAACGGAGCCGGCCGGGCGGAGTGGGGGGAAGATAAAGGGGCGAGGCCGGCGGGTAGCGGGCTCCGGAGGGGACTAGCAGCTAAGTCCGGGGTGCGGAGATCCGAGTGAGCTCAGCGCTCCCTCCTGGGACTGGGGGCCTCGGGGCGGTTTGGGCGCAAGGAAGGCGCGTGGACCCCGCTTCTCGCGGGTGGGGCTGGGGGTGGCGGCTCCTCGCTCAGCCCCGGATTCCGTGTTGGGGCGATGGTGAGGGGGAAGCGGGCGCAGCCGGGCCAGCACCTGCGAGCGCGCGTGGGACAGGAGCTCTAGGCATAGAGGAATGCTCGTGAGCTCGCCGGAGATGCCCTGTTCAACTCCTTTTACCAAGTGTTTCTGATTTTCCTTGCCCATAAAGCCCCAAATGCAGCTGGGGGTCGCTCCCTACCCCCCAGGATGCCTGGGGTCTGACGGGGTCAGCCGCGTATCAGGAACCATGTGCATGCTAGTAGCTTGCGCAAAGAGTGCGTTTGTGCCCACGGGCGGCTGTCTGTGGAGTGTGTGCTTCGGCGTGTCTGAAGGGGCCATTGTGTCCGATGAAGGGAATGTGTACCTTGTGTGTAAGTTGGTGCTGACGCCACCAGAACTTCGGTCCCTCCTCCTCCCTCCCTGATTGCATCATTAGTGCTAATTGAGGGGCTTTCACACGCCAGTGCATTAGCTGTTTGGAGTGAGCTCCCCCCTCCTGGGAGAGATAAGCCGCTGCCCCTCCCCCTCTCAGCTCTCCTCTTCCCCGCTGCTCTGAAACTGCCCACCTAGATCCTCTCACCTTCCTGGGCAGCTTCCTGCCTCCCTCTGGGCCAGGTTAATCTCTGTCCTCCTCACAGTGTCAGCGATTGGCTGGGGAGGGGTCAGGGAGGAGAAGGGTCTAGAGCCTTTTTTCTGTAGGTGGGGGTGGGGGGGGGGTAGTGTGTCCAGGAAGGGGAGATTTTCCCTGAAGAGGTTTGGCGTTCCTACAGAATGCAGTGTCTGTGATGAGAAAGGGACAGGAATTTCTGCCCTGTTCCTTTGGACATGGAAGGACCGAGGAGTGAGCTGAGTCCCTGATCTCCAGCCTATGATCCCACTGAGGTGGGCCTTCCAGCCCGGACTCCTTGTTCTCTATGGCTTGGGGAGTTGGGGCCCAGTCCGACTTGGCAAGCATGGAAAGGCAGGGTGAAGGAAGCCATGATTCCTCCGAGAACACTGGGTCTGGTGGAGTCCGGTCTGTACCGATAGAGCTGTTGTGCCCCGCTCTGGGCCGTGACTGCAGGCTGCAGGGTGTCGGGGGAAGGCTCTGAGCAGATGCCCTCCCCAGCCTTACACCAGATGTCTTTGGTCTAATTAACTGTGCTGGGAAAACCAACCTGGGTTTGTAAACAGAGCTACTGGCTAAAGTCAACAGGGAACAGCAGCAAACAGCAAACATTCCCCTCACACTCAGCCTCGGTCCAATTCAGGCCCCTGAGGAAAAGGGGGAGCTGGGTGGATCAGGAGGCCCCGCCCACAGCTGAATCAGGAAAAGCCTGTCTGCCTGTGTCACCCCAATATGGCTGCTAGTTCCTTATCAGTTCCATGTCTTCTCTTCTGGGGAGGAATGAGGATTTTGGGAGGAACAGTTGCCATCCCAAGATAGGCTCTGTCCTCCTTCCAGCAATTTCCCCATAGACATCTACCCAGCCAAACATCTCAATCCGTGAGGGAGCTGTTGTGGGGGAATATTCCCTGAAGAGCTTTCTTTGGGGCCTGCTCTGCCCTTGTGTCTTGGAGAAACTTCTGAGGGTAAAACTAGGCATTGTGAATTTACAGCTCAGAGTAGGTGAACATTGTTAAGTTCGTTACACATCATGTAGGTATTATAATAACATGTTCTGAAATTAGATAATTATTCCTGTGATATCTTTGCCAAGCTTCAGTGTTTCTGTTATGGTTTGAAAGTTCAAGGCACACAGGGGCCTGAGAAACAGGCACAAATGTGCGTGCAACTCACACAGGTCCACGGAGCAGTTCGGAGCAGTAGCTCACACACAGGAACAAAGGCATCTCAGTGGCCTCGCTCTCATACTTACTGTCTCCCTCACCAGCTCTGAGACACACAGACATACACAATCTGAGATGGAAATGGGTTTTTGGCTTCTAAGAAAGAGACTGAACTTTTTGAGCAGATTAGAGTTTCTGAATTGGCAGTTCTTGAGTTCTTAACTATATTTTGCTTGTTTGCCTTTTTTTTTTTCTGCCACCCAGGGAGAGGAATCATTTCAAAGAACTGAAATACATGAAATGCTGCTGCAGGCCCCTGATCTGCAGTCTGCCCACCCACTCAAAGACCACGTGGAGCCCATAGCCTGAGCCTCACAGGCCAGAGTCTGCAGGCCAGTGTCCAGCTCAGAGCCCTCAGTGCCATCTTCATACAGGAGCCATCAGATGGCAGTCCTCCCTGTCTCCCCAAGGACTTCTGGCAGCCCTCAGGCCACAGTGTCTGTGCGAGGTCTAGAAGGCTCAGTACATCCAATGCTGTATGCTTTCTTGCTCCCTCTATCTTTCTGCCTTGCTCCTACCCCACTCAGAACACTTACTTGGATATTAATCCTTGGGAGGAGGGCAGATGGCCCAGACTCCAAAATGCTAAATTTTCTTTAAGATGTCTTTTAAATACCTTCTTTCTGCATGTTTCTGTCACATCATCCTAGACTGTCTGAAGGGTTACTCCAGCCTCCCATCTGCCTTCTTTATTGTCCATCTTTTTCCCTGCAGGCCAAGACTCAGACACCTCTTTTGGAGTATCACTGTCCTACTCAAAAACCTGGAGGATAAGCTGAACTGGCCTTCAGGCCTCCATGAGCTGGCCTCAGCCCCCCACCTAGGCCTGTGTTCCCCTTTCCATTCCTCCACACAAAGTCAGACTCCTCCTGCACCAGCTCCTGCCCCAGCCATCATCTGCATTTTCCCATCAGTGCCCTCTCTCCCAGTTCCTTTTCCTGAAATACCGTCTTCTAGCCTTTCCACTTAATCTTTGCCAAGTGGTCCTTCAAGGCCTCCCAGAAAGTGTTGAGGTAGAGATAATGCTTCTGCAACTGGGGTCATGTTGCAGAAGGTCCTTGGGATATTGAGTGTCTATTCTTAGAGTTTTGTGGAGAAAGGAAATGTTCATAATACATTTCTCAGGTCTTGGAAAACTTGATGTAAAGCGCTTGGATTCAGAATCAGGGATTAAATCTCATTAACTGAGTGACCTAGTATTTACACAAATTTCAAACAAATAAACATCTCTGACAACATCTTACACAACTTGGTTGGGTATAACTCTGCCAGGGGGCAGAAATAACTTGAACCTCTTTTCTTCTTTCTTTCTTCCCCTTCCTTCCTTCCTTTCTCTTTCTTTCTTTTTCTTTTTTTCTTCCCTCCCTCCCTCCTTCCTTCCTTCTTTTCTTTTCTTTTCTTTTCTTTTCTGATAGGGTCTTGGGTCTTGCTCTGTTGCCCGGGCTGGAATGCAGTGGCCCGATCTCGGCTCACTGCAACCTCCACCTCCCAGGCTCAAGTGATTCTCCCACCTCAGCCTCCCAAGTAGCTAGGACTGTAGGTGTGAGCTACCATGCCCAGCTAATTTTTGTATTTTTTTGTAGAGACAGGATCTCACTATGTTGCCCAGGCTGTTCTTGAACTCCTGGGCTCAAGCAATCCTCCTACCTCAGCCTCCCAAAATGTTGGAATTACAGGGTTGAACTACTTTCTTTTGCTTTTCTTTTCTTTTTCTTTTTTTTTTTTTTGAGATGGAGTCTCACTCTGTCACCCGGGGCAATGGCGCGATCTTGGCTCACTGCAACCTCCATCTCCTGGGTTCAAGTGATTCTTGTGCTTCAGCCTCCTGAGTAGCTGGGATTATAGGCGCCGGCCACCACGTGTGGCTAATTTTTGTATTTTTAGTAGAGACAGCGTTTCACCATGTTGGCCAGGCTGGTCTCAAACTCCTGACCTCAAGTGATCCACCCACTTTGGCCTCCCAAAGTGCTGGAATTACAGGTGTGAGCCACCGCTCCCGGCCTGAACCACTTTCTATCCTGGTTCCCATAGGTGAAATCTCTTAACCTCCTGGGCTCTTTTGTGCCTGGAATTTCCCCTTTTTCCCAAATCAGCAAACCAGTAGTCCATCACAGGAGGCCTCACCACTTCCCCTAAACTGTGGTAAGCTTCAGAGGGAAGACCATGAATCAGGACCTGGGCTGAGCCTCCTGATGCCAGAGTCTGAGAGCAGGAGCAGCCGCAGCTCGTCCTCCCTGGTGCAAGGCTGTAGGGGAGGGGACTGATTCTGAAAAGAGATGGGGAAAGGGTGGAGCCAGGCAGCCCGCTCCTCCACCCCCACCTCCCTCAGGTAGGAAGTGAAGCTGAGGTTTCCAAAATATACAAAACAGATGATGAAGGTCAGGTTTCCCGCACGCTGGAGAGCGGGAGCCCCAAGGCAGAGTCCCCCAAAAATCGGAGGCAGAGACAGAGGAGAGACAGCGAGTGTGCAAGCGTGAGTGCAGAGATAGATAAATATGAAGAAACAGAGATAGACAAAAAATTCTGAATCCTGAGAAAAGTAGTCAAACAAAGACAGAAGAAGCCATGGCTCAGGAGAGATGCTTCCACCCGTTTCTGGAAAAGAGCTTAGTTCCCCTCCATGGGTTTCAGGATGGGAATATGAGCCATTTTAGCTCCACGACCCTGTCAGAAGGGGAGGCCCTCCTGGAACCCAGAAACCAAAAGGCTCTGTGGGCTCTCAGAGCCCTCGCCGCCTGGGCTGGCCTCTCTATCTCTGCCTCGGAGTCTGTGGCCCCCAGTGTCCCTCTCAGACCCCTTCCTGCGCCTGGCTTTTTCTTCCTCCTGCCTCCCTCCTACTCAGCCTCACCCACCAGCCAGAGAGATGCTCTGTGACACTTTGTCTTTCTGTCTCTTTTCTGGCTTTCTGAGCTGTGTCCCCCTCCTTCACTGTTTCTTGAGATTGGAGGAGCTGGGGGTGGGTGGGGCTGAGGACTGGAGAGGGGGTTGGTGATCCCAGAGAAGGCTTAGAGGTACCTGTTTAGACCTCTCACGGGAGAGAAGGGGTGAGGGGGCTGCCTTGGGGTGGGGACCCTGTGGTGAATGGGGAGTGTGTTCTGGAGACTCTTTAGGGGAGTGAGAAAGGTGGGGGCTGGTCCCCTGGGCCTCTGTAGTCCCTGCCAGATGGAGCAGCAGGTAGAGGGATGGAGAGTTGGCCATCGATCAGTGAGTGACAGATGGACTCAGGTGGCTAAGGTTGATGGAGCAGAGGCCTTTGTCTTTGTCCAGAAGTGATGGGGATGGACGCATAGGGGCTGGGTGGTTAGGAGCGAATGTATCACACCTTTTCTGACAAAGCCAAATGTACCCCGAGTCAATGGGGCCATGTTTATAGGCCATGGTCAAGTAGAAAGAAGCAGTTTATTTCAGGTGGCCTGAGGGCTGCAGTTTGGGAAATGGAGAGAAAAGAAGAAGAAAAGAGGGACTGTTGAGTTTGTACATTTGGTTCTGAACCTCTAGGGGGCTGACAATTTTCTCCTTCTTCCCTGCCTCCCCCAGGAGCCCAGCCTAGACCCAAACCCAGAAGAAAGACTGCTCCTTACAGTTAAGAAGGCCTTGCCCCTGCTTCTGCCCTCAGGAGCTTACAATGTAATTGGAAAGATTCTCCCCAAACCATCAGGGGCTAATACAAAGGAGAATGTGGAAGATGGGGTAGGTCGGGGGGCGGGAGTAGACAGGCAGGAAAGAACTCAGAAAGTGCTGGTCCCTTCCTGGAACCCTGATGGAGAACTATGGTGTCCTGAAAGCCTGCTGTGCACCAGGAGCTGTCTAACCTCTTGACACATACTGTGAGGGCAGAATGATTATACCCATTTTATAGATGAAGAAATTGAGGCTCAACTGTCATACTAATCCTAAGAGGCAGAGAAATGAAGAAGCAGTGACTCAGGCCCTGATTCAGGGTCTTTTTTCAGCTTTTTGTTGGTTTGAGAAAATAGAAAATTCCAGTCAAAGGGTGAGGCAGAGAAGCAAATACATGTCACCAGTGGGAACCAACATGGAAGTTCATTAAGGGCATTTTTGCCTCCAAGCAACAACGTTTGGTCATAAAGATTTATTATTTTATTGTTCTTGTTAATACTAATAAAAAGCACACTTATTAAATGCCTTTCATTTTCACTTAATCCACTTACCACCTCTAGGAGATAAATACTGTTATTATCTTCAATTTTCGAGATGAAAAAATTGACACAAGAGAGGTTAGTTAGGTAAGAAAGCCAAAGAGACTGTTAGGAGGCAGAGCCCAAATTTGGATGCAGATGCCTCTGACCGCAGAGCTTGTGCTCTTCCTGGTTCTGTCCTGCATTTTAGTTCATGGTGTGAGCTGGGTTGGGCTTCATTCAGCTACAAAAATCCCAAGGTCAGTCTTTCCAAGCCCAGCGCTGCAATCGTGGTTCAAAGATAAGTGTCTGATGATGTGTAAGCCTTTAAAGGATAGAGGCAGGCCCTCCTGGGGCAGTAGGAGAAAAAAGAGGGAGACAGGAAGAGGCACATTGAAGAGAATCCTCTCCTGCCCCCCCATAAAGAAAACCACAGACTCAGGAGCTAGGACCAGACACCTATGAAGTGTTTCTCGGAGACTCCAGAGGGCCTTGGGGGGAGAGAGAAGAAATCAGGAGTGATGGTTTATAAAGGGTTAACAACACCCTGGGAGTCTTTGTGGAATTAAAATAATTATTTGAAAAATTCCAAAAAGCACAAAAAAGGAATAAAAATTACACAAAATCCCTCCATTAGAAGAGATTATGTATAGTAAAATGTGCGAACTACCTCGTCTGCCCCTCCAACCCCAACCCCAGAGGTAACCTCTGTTAATCACGTGGTGTGTAAAGGCTCTCTTAGATCCCACACACACTCATCATCCCCTTCCCTCCACCACCGTCCCGTGGTGACTGTTTTTTCTGTACCACCAGCTTCAAGCTTAGACATCTTGGAGTCTCTTTGATGTTTCCAAACTCAAATTCAAGTCCTGTGCTTTAAAAAAATATCTCTTAGATTTCCTCCCTTTTTCCTCATTGCCGTCCTCCCAAGTCTTGGCTCTTCCTCTCACATCTGCTCTGTTGATTGGGTTTCCTAAATGTTCTCTTCCCACCTCAAAGCATGTATGGGTACCAGATTCATCTGCCAATGACATCACTTCCAACACATCATTTTCCTGTTCTAAAATCTTTGATGATTCCCCATCATTTGGAGGATAATTTAGCCTGGCATTTAAAGTCCGTTGCAAGCTACCTCTTCACTTCTTGTATTCACAAGTGCTTCCTGACTCTGTTTTGAAGCCTGGCTGGTTGCCTCACTAATCTTAGAGCAAACTCTGCAACTCTTGCCTGACAATGACCTTTCTCCACCTAGCCAAAGCTTGTCCATCCTTCAAGGCCCATCTCAAGCCTTTCTTTCTTTCCTTCTTCTTCTTCTTTTTTTTTTTTTTTGAAATGGAGTCTTGCTCTGTTGCCCAGGCTGGAGTGCAGTGGCATAATCTTAGCTTACTGCAACCTTTGCCTCCCAGGTTCAAGTGATTCTCCTGCCTCAGCCTCCTGAGTAGCTGGGATTACAGGCGCCCACCACCACACCTGGCTAATTTTCGTATTTTTAGTAGAGACGGGGTTTCACCATGTTGGCCAGGCTGGTCTCGAACTCCTGACCTCAGGTCATCCACCTGCCTTGGCCTCCCAAAGTGCTAGGATTACAGGTGTGAGCCATTGTGCCCAGCCTCAAGTCTTTCTTTTTCCTGAAAGCCATCCATGACCTCTCTAGTCCACATCCATTGCTTCTTTCCAAAATGCCTGAACACAAGAAGGCTATGCTTCGTGGTTCAGAAAGGCCCCTTATTGAAAGGGATCTTGGGAATGACTATAGAATAGTAGTTCCCAGCTTAGGTCCCAAAGGTTTCCAGGAGTCTACAAATGTGTTGGGAGGAGGGTGGCTATCAGCTATTGTCAATATTCCAGAAAGCCTATAGGAAATTGTATGTATTTCGCAATAAGCCGGCCCAGTCAAGAGAAACGCCAGTCAAGAGAAACGTTAACTTTCTTCACCTATGGCCAGAATTATATCATGCATTGGGCATCTCATCTTGACAAATGACATTGGTTTTTCCTTAAGAAAAATTTGGAAATAGACTGGGCATGGTGGCTCACACCTATAATCCTAGCATTTTGGGAGGCCAAGGTGAAAGGATTGAGCCCGGGCAACATAATAAGACCCCATCTCTGTAAAAAATTTAAAAAGTAGCCTAGCCTGGTGGTGCATACCTATAGTCCAAGCTACATGGGAGGCTGAGGTGGGAGGATCACTTGAGCCCAAAAGTTTGAGTTTGAGGCTGCAGTGAACCATCATAGTGCCATTGCGCTGCAGCTCCAGCCTGGGCAGTAGAGCAAGATCTTCATTTCTTGAAAAAAAGAAAAAGAAAAATGGGAAAATAAGTTTGTTGTTATGTAAATGTACCCAGGTAGGTGGGCTCTTTCAAAATCTGGGGTTTGTGGGCCAGGAGGATGAATAAAAGGGACCCTTTAAAATTATGTTTAAAAATGTTTTTTAGAGATGGGGTCTTGCTCTATTGCCCAGGCTGGAGTTCACTGACATGATCACAGATCACTGCAGCCTTGAACTCCTCAAGCAGTCCTCAAGAGATTCTCCTGCCTTGGCCTTCCAAAGCATTGGGAATAGAGGTGTGAGCCACTGTACTCAGCATAAAAGGGATTATTGGTGGTGAAAAAGTTGGAGTCACTGGTCTCAACCAACCTTCTTACCAAAGCAGGACTCTTCCCTAATGCACAGACAGCTCAATCACTCCTTGTGATGGGCAGCCCTATGTACCTCTCCATTGCAACACTCATTGTGGTTGTGATTTCTCTCATTTATGGGTTGTTTGATTAAAGTTAGTCTACTCTATAAACTTCATGAGGGCAGGGCCCTGTTTGATTTCTTCTCTACATACATTCCCCATCGTCTGGCACAGGGTCAAGGCCCATAGGCAATTAGTCAATATTTGTTATCTTCTGTTTCACAAGGCTGTCAGAAAAGGTAAATATATGTAAAAGTGTTTTGTAAACTATAAATCAGGGCCTATAACAATCTCAGGAGCAGTTGATATTACTGTTTCTTCAGTTAAATGTTGATCTTCTGAATGGACCCAGATAAGTACCCCCCATCCCCTCCCCTTCACTCTACCTCCTTAGCTTGGTAACAAATGACTTAGTATGTAGACTGAGCTTTTATTCGTTTGTTTTTCTCTTCTCTTTTAATCTCTTGTCAAGATAAACAATAATCTGACTAAGGCTGGGCACGATGGTGCACATCTGTAATCTCAAAGTGGGAGCATCACTGGAACCCAGGAGTTCGAGACCAGGCTGGGCAACATAATGAGACCCTGTCTCTACAAAAAATAAAAAAAATAATAACTGGGTATGGTGGTGAGCCTGTAGTCCCTGCTACTTAGGAGGCTGAGGCAGGAGTCCAGGAGTTTGAGGCTGCAGTGAGCCGTGATGGAGCCCCTGTACTCCAGCCTGGGTGACAGAGTGAGACCCCTCTCTAAAAACAAAACAAAACAAACAAAAACAAAAAACCTGACAAAATGTAGTTCTCCCAAATGTTGACCTTTCCCTTCCCTCTCATTCCCTTCCCCACATTCCATCCTACCTTATTGATCATTTACTCTGTGCTAGACACCAAGCGAATAACCAAAAACACAAAGATGAATGATGCAGTCTTAGTCCTGAGGCATTTCTTGAAACATTCTTGCTGAAAGGTCTTTGAGGCCCCTCCCTCTACCACGCTCCTCTGATTACTTAGTAGTTTGGGGATGCTCCTCTCCAAATGCAGCCCCAGGATCTCTTCACTTGATGCTCCCTCTGCCTGGAAATGTCTTCTGAGGCCTTAGACCTTCCTGTGTCTGGCTTCTCCGTATTCAGGCTCAAATGTCATCTCATCAGACAGGACTGATGGCCTATAGGCAATTAGTCGATATTTTTTATTTTGTGTTTCTGGTCACTACACCACATTGCTCTGTTTTATGTTCTCAGAGCACTTAGCATTCTCGGAAATTATCTTACTACATCTGTCGTATTTTTACTTTTTTGTTGTTAGTCTTTCTTCATCAGAATGTAAGCACCACGAGAGGAGGGTCTTTGTTTTGTTCACCGATGTATGCTCCAAGATCCAAGCAGTGGAAGCATATAGTAGGTGCTCAGTAATAAATGTAGGAGGACTGAACATAACATTCCAGAGATTTTCTGCCAACTCAAGCTGAGCCCTTCCCCTCCTGTGTTTTGGACATCATGCATCTAGTGATGCACTCATCCTCTGATTTTTTTTCAGGGATATCATTCTTGTGTCAGAGGCTAAATGACAAGTGTCTCTTCACCAGCAGAAGAAAATCCTCTCCTCTGTCTTTTTTTTCTTTTCGAGATGGCGTCTCACTCAGTCGCCCAGGCTGGAGTGCAGTGGTGCGATCTCGATCTCAGCTCCCAGCAAGCTCCACCTCCTGGGTTCACGCCATTCTCCTGCCTCAGCCTCCTGAGTAGCTGGGACTACAGGCGCCCACCACCACGCCACGCTAATTTTATATATATATATTTTTTAATAGAGATGGGGTTTCACTGTGTTAGCCAGGATGGTCTTGATCTCCTGACCTCGTGATCCGCCCGCCTCAGCCTCCCAAAGTGCTGGGATTGCAGGTATGAGCCACCGCGCCCGGCCCCTCTCCTCTGGATTAACCAAACCCAGCCTCTTTGTCGGGACCTGGGTTTCCTGTTTCCTGCAACTGTGGCCTGCCTTGCTCTTCAGAATTTACCTGCCTTGTGTCGTATTTGCACAGGGCTCTCCTTTGTGACGTTGAAGGTGACAATCAGTTAATCCAATAACAGAATCCTGCTAATGTGCTAATGGGAAAGGGTGAAGAAAAGGCACCCAGATCCCTGCCTTCTGACTCAGGTAACATCTGTGCATTTAACAGGGCCCTTCTGGAGACAATTAAATAAATGCTTTATTGAAACAATAAAATTAATAGGGGTCTCATGGAACTCAATGAAAGGTTTTAAAAAATTAACTTCATTGTTTTTTAAGCTTCCAATCAAGCTTTGCTAGGCTAGGGGGTTGGGCAGGGCCAGATTCTCATTAAAGCAGGTCTCTGCGCAAAGGGCTGCACATCAGGGGTTGGGAGCCCAGGCCTGAGCTTTCCATGGGGAAGAGCCACTGCCGCTGTTCTGGGGCCCTGGCTCTAACAGGCTCCCCCAGGAACAGGTAAGGTTTTTCTAAATCATAGGTCTGGTTCTGTTCCTGGGACACTGTGACCTTGTACGTTTATAAATCCCAGACCGCATGGGATTTGGGTGCCCTAGATTAGGTGTCCCATCAAAAGAAATGTCATGATGACATTTGTGATGTTAAGTGAATAAAATGATGAATGCTGGGGACACTAACTCTGCCAGGAAGTGGGCAGGACATCGGTCTGGTCTGCGTTTGTCTGGATCCAGGCTTATTGACCCCACCACATTGCTCCACACCCCCTTCCCAGCCTATAACCCCCGGCTAGTCATTTCTCCCTAGCAATCCCTTTCAGCCTCAAGAAAGGCCTAAGAAGTCAGAGCTTGTCAAATCAGAAGGCCAGGGATTTTGGAAAACCTGTGGGTGGTTCTGCTGGTGGAGGCCAGGGAGCAGGTGTTGATGTGGGACCAGGGACTTCCTCATGAAGCATTTGCCAGGCTTAGGGGGTGATGGGACCCTGGACAGGGAAACTCTCGTGGAAGAAGTGGTTCTGTGTCCAGATGGATGGAGCTGGCATAAGACTGTCTTCGGGACTCCTCATTATTCCTATCAAGGTAACATGTTGATTCAAACCATCTGTGGGCTTGTGAGGTCTGATTAGACTTGGCGTATCCAACCCTGGGCTCCCGACTTACGCCCTACGTGAGTGTGAGGAGTAGGCTGAGGGTGTGGTTGAACTTGGGGGTGGACCCTCTCTCCAAGCCCCAGACTCCTGGCCCTCAGTGACTCAGGCCACAGGCAGCTCCAGGCCCCTCCCCTCCCCTGGTCTGGTCGGCCAATAGGCACTGGGAGGGGTTCTGAGCTGAAAGTCAGAAGGCTTCTGCTCTCAACTGCTGCCTAAACTACTTATGTGACTTTGAGCAAGTTATTTAGCTTTTCTGGGTCTCAGTTTTTTCATCTGCAAGATAGGGATAATGACACCTGTGGTGGTTGTTTTGAGGATCAAATGAGGCATAGGTGTGAATCACTTTGAAGTGCCTGAAGAACAAATTATACAAAGGTTGTTTTTGTTAATGGTGTTCCCAGTCTCAAGGAACAGGGCCTTCCTACCCTGGAGTTACTGTTCCCTGAGTACTGGGTTCAGGATATCTTTTGACTCTGGAAGAGAAAATGAAGCTTTTGGGGGATTTGCTTATTAACTCCTCTGGCTCCCCACTTTCCCTCAAGGGCAGCTTCCATTCCCCTTCCCCTCTCCCCCACCCTTCTGTCCTCCCAGACGAGAGATTTTGGAGGTGTCTTTGACTCCCTCCTATATTATCTCATATATATTCTGTCAACACATCTTGTTTCTTCCTTTAAAATCTATCCCAGACTTACCTTCTCTTTCCTAGTCCCACTGCCATCATCTTAGTCTAAGCCATCATTATCTGAGTTTCTACTGGAGCTCCTCAGCTGGTCTTTCCACCTTTGCTTTTTCTCCCCTCCATGCCTTCCTGCATGGGGCTACCACATTAATCTGGCCAAGGGCCACCTTTTATTCGGTCACTTCCTGGCTCAAGTAGGCCTAGTGGCTCCTTAATGATCTCATCAGGGCCATTTTCCCTATGTGCTTTTGTCAGAGGTGTTTGAACCAGATCAACTCCATCTGGAATAGGGACTGGGTTAAATAAGGCTGAGATCTACTGGCTTGCATTCCCAGGAGGTTAGGCATTCTAAGTCACGGGATGAGATACGAGGTCGGCACAAGATACACGTCATAAAGACCTTGCTGATAAAACAGTTTGCAGTGAAGAAGCTGGCCAAATCCCACCAAAACCAAGATGGTGACGAGAGTGTCCTCTGGTCATCCTCATGGCTCATTATATGCTAGTTATAATACATTAGTATGCTAAGAGACACTCCCACCAGAGCCATGACAGTTTACAAATGCCGTGGCAACCTCAGGAAGTTACCCTATATGGTCTAAAAAAGGGAGAAACCCTCAGCTCCGGGAATTGCCCACCCCTTTCCCAGAAAACTCATGAATAATCCACCCCTTGTTTAGCATCTAATCAAGAAATAACTGTAAGTATCCTCAGTCCAGCATCCCAAGCTGCTGCTCTGCCTATGGAGTAGCCATTCTTTATTCCTTTACTTTTTTTTTTTTTTGAGATAGAGTCTGGCTCTGTTGCCTAGGCTGGAGTGCAGTGGCATGATCTTGGCTCACTGCAATCTATGCATCCTGGGTTCAAGTGATTTTCCTGCCTCAGCCTCCCAAGTAGCTGGGACTACAGGCACGCGCTACCATGCCCCGCTAATTTTTTGTATTTTTAGTGGAGATGGCGATTTACCATGTTGGCCAGGCTGGTCCCAAACTCCTGACCTCAAATGATTCGCCTGTCTCTGCCTCCCAAAATGCTGGGATTACAGGCATTAGCCACCGTGCCCGGCCTGCTCCTTTACTTTCTTAATAAACTTGCTTTCACTTTACAATATGGACTCGCCCCAAATAACTTCTTGTGCGAGATCCAAGAACCCCCTCTTGGGGTCAGAATCAGGACATTTTTCCGGTAACACTTTCAAAGTCTCACTCCTCTGTTCCATCTGCTCTACGCAACCTGATTTCCCTTAGTTCGCCTACACGCACCCTCCTCCGTAACCAGACCTGCTTCCTCCAAAGAAGCTGTGTCCATTCCTTCTGTGCCTTTGCACATTCCATTTACCCTGCTTGGCGTGGGAATACCCTCCCCTAGTCTTTCTGCCAGTCTCCCCAGTCTGCAGCATCCAGCTCAGGTCCCAGGCAGCCACCCCTAGAATTTTCTTAGAAGATTGTCTTATGGACCTATCCCCCCACTCTATTTATCCTAAGTTCTTATTGCTTGTATTGCAGGACTGATTTGTGTGTGTGTGTGTGTGTGTGTGTGTGATGGAGTTTCACTCTTTTGCCCAGGCTGGCGTGAAGTGGTGCGATCTGGGCTCACTGCAACTTCTGCCCCCGCCCCCGCCCCCACCCCTGGGTTCAAGCGATTCTCCTGCCTCGATCCACCCACCTCATCCTCCCAAAGTGCTAGGATTACAGGCGTGAGCTACCGAACCCAGCCTGCAGGACTGATTTAATGTTAATTATCTTTCATTCTTCTCCCCCTGCCCTGTTTTACCTAGATTATGAACTGGTTGAGGGCTGAGACTCTTTCTGTCTTTCCTATAACATCGAATAGAAGGCCAAATGTCCAGTAAAATCTTTGTGGACTAGGTGCTGAAAGAGGTCTGGTTTGCACATGGAGACCAAGTGTGGAGAATCTATTCCAGATAGAGAATTTTTTTGCCCCCTCCACTCCTTTCTTAGCTCCCCTCCCCCTTTCTTGAGAATCTGCACCCGCTGCTGTGTCTTCATCCATCAGTAATAAAGCGGGAACAATAGGGGGTTTCTTTCTAATTAAAGGGAGCAGTTAGTGTTTCCACTTCAAAGCCCTGAGAGAGAAGACTTTTGTTTCTTGGGCCTGGGAGCTCTGGGAGCCCCGATTGGGCTGGGAAGTGGAGCTCCAGACCCAACCAAGCATTAAGCTCGTGAACCTGAGAGCCCCCCATTTGCAGGCAGAGAAGCTCAAATTTAAAACAACAACGTAATTTGGTAACTTCGGCTCTGATAAAACAGTTCGGGGAATTTCTTCTCTCCTAGCGTCTGAAGCCAATGTTATTACAGGTGTGTGCTTGTCTCTCTCACACCCTTCCCGGCCTCTGTCACCCCAACACACACGGCACACACATGTGCCACACCATGCACTCTCATGTATGTGGCACTCAAAATCACATGGTGCACACTTAGTGGGTCTGTCCCCACACTCTCGTTCCTGGGGTCCTCTGGTCCACACTCACCCACACACCCACACCCAGTTATTCTCACACATGTCATCTCTCCACCCTGAGTGCCCAGGAACAAGGGTGTCTGGCTTGAGAACTTTCCATTCTCTATTCAGTTCCAAGTCAGCTTGGCAGAGATGTGTTCTCTTCCTCCAACTTACACCAGCTACAGACTGATCCTCTAACCTAGCCCCACACTGATTCCCACCCTGATGATCAACTGGTATCTCTGACCACACCCTGAGACCTAAAGTGGACACAGATGTTGCCCTACCAGTAGTCATAATCTGAGACTCAACAAAGAGCATAGCATTTGTCTTTGGTCTAACAAATCCTTTCACAAATTTGACTCATTGATCATAAAGGAGATGGGCAGAGTTTTTGGCTCAGCTCCACTGCTGGAACTCTTCAGAGCACACATCATCCATCTATCCAGCCAGCCAGCCATCTCATATATTGAGCACCTGTTCTTTGCCATGCCGTGGTAAGCAAGGCTAAGGTGCTGTCCTCAGGTACCTTAGTGTCAGAATAATAGCATGTGCTTTGGCATTTTACGATCCTGTGTTCAAGGTCCCCTTCTTTGATTTACTAGCTGGGTCACTGTGGACAAGTTACTTGACCTTTCTCAGTCTCAACTTCCTCATGGGTAAATTGGGTATAAAAATATGAATGACCTCTAGGATGTTAAAAGGATTAAATGAGGTCATCTCTCAAGGGCTAACACAGTGCCTGGCACTTAGAACATGCTCAGTAAATAATAATGATCATTCATTTAGTTATTCATTCTGGTGGGGATAAAGATATAAACACCTACAATTATAGAACACTATGATAAAAATGATAAAAGCTGCGCTGGTTACATGTACCAGATGAAGGGGGAAACTGGAAAGAGGCTCTGGGTCTGCTGGGGACTGAAGGGGGAACCCAGAAAGAGGCTCTGGGTCTGCTGGGGACTGAAGGGGGAACCCAGAAAGAGGCTCTGGGTCTGCTGGGGACTGAAGGGGGAACCCAGAAAGAGGCTCTGAGTCTGCTGGGGACTGAAGGGGGAACCCGGAAAGAGGCTCTGGGTCTGCTTGGGGACTGGGGAAGTCTGGAAGGCTCTGGAGATGGGGAGGGAGGCAGCCCAGGGACAGAGGCTTGAGGGAGTAGGAGCTTGCTTGGCTGATCAGACTCATTGGGTCCAGGAGGAGGAAATAAGCATGTTCCACTGAGGCCAAGAATGGCATCCCCCTGCAGACTAAAGACAGTGTATTTTGAAGACCCCAGAGAGGCCCTATTCCCATGACACACTTAATCAGTACATGCCACTAACTGATGACGGTGGGTAACATTCTGAGCATCCCTGGGTCTCAAAGGGCCTTTGATGATGGTGATGGATGGTGATTGCGGTGAAGCAATGGCATGATTAGGAAACGATGGCTGAGGGCTTTGGGCTGCACATCTTCCCTTTGCTCTGACCTTGCCTTCTCCCCTCGTTTTCTTTCCTGATCTCCCCCCTGCCTGCCTTTCTTCACTCTCCTTTGTCTCTGTGGTGCGCAGAGGGGCACCGTTGTCCTCGCTGCTTGATTCCCTCGTCCCCCCAAGGCCCCTCTGGTCCGGGGTCTGCGGGGCTGTTCTGCACACGTGATCCCAACGGCGTGGGGCATGGCCGTCCTGCTGCGGCCTGCTTGCTCCCCTGATTATTTCTCCTTAATTGAGCGTAAAGAATGTGAGGAATGTGGAGTAGACTGCCTGAGGAGGGCTGCTGCAGCCGACCCCCTCGGGGATCAGGGGATCCGGATTCTGGGCCCTGGGATGGGAGAACTGCAGATGGTCCGCTGAACCCCACATCGTGTGCGTATCCATTTCTGGGGCCCAGCCCTTCCCCACGGGGGTGGCCCACTTCTCCAGACTTGATCTGGTCCCTTCTCTGCTCTGGGGCTTTCTTCTCCTTGCTTTCTGCCACAGAGAATTTCACTTCTTTGTAAAACTGGCCATGGTCTCTTCTCTTCCTGGAAGTCTTCCTTTGTTTAAACCCATCTGACATGAATAATCCTTCTAAATCTATAATTCCAGGTGGAACTCTAAAAGCGATTCCTTCTTCTCTTAAGATAAAGGAGGAAGCAATGTTTCTGGCTGTCCTTTGACCTTGCTGGGCTGCTGAAATCCTGTTCCTCAGGCTGTGAGAAGGTGTGAGAACTGGGGTGAACCCAGATGCTGGCTTGTCAGGAAGGCAGCCAGGGGAGTCTCAGCTGAGCACTGTGACTGCATGTGTGCCTTCTCTTTCCTCTGCCCACTCAGCAAATGTCAGGTCCAGCCCTCCCGTCTCCTCAGGTGGGAGTGTGACTTAGGGGAGAAAGTGCAGGTTGAGGGCTCAGACCTGAGTTGCCGTCCTGGCCCTGTCATCTATCAGCTCTGTAACCTCAGGTAAATTTTTTATTCTCTCTCAGGTGGTTTTATCACGTTCAAGATGTTGGTGGTATTTTCTCACTTGTAGGGTTGTAGAGATGAAATTAAATGTGCTAAAGTATATGAAGACTGGGCATAGTAGCTCACGCCTGTAATCCCAGCACTTTGGGAGGTTGAAGAGGGAGGATAGCTTGAGCTCAGGAGTTTGAGACTAGCCTGGGCAGCATGGCAAAACTTCATTTCTTAAAAAAAAAAAAAAAAAAAAAGCTGGATATGATGGCATGTGCTTGTGGTTCCAGCTACTCAGGAGGCTGTAGTAAGCAGTGATCATGCCACTGCACTTTAGCCTGGGTGACAACATAAGACTCTGTCTCTGTCTCTCTTTTTCTCTCTCTCTCTCTCTCTATATATATATGAAGCACCTAGCAGACAAGTATTTGTTTGGTTCATTGGAGATGACTGGAAGAAGAGGATTACTTTTTCTAAAATAAGTCATTGCAGAAAGCCTTCTCTAGGGATCCTCACTGAAGGGACAGGGTCTTGCTGAAAAACCCAGTCCTAGGCTGTCCACTCAGAGGCAGGTTGATCTGAGAGCTGCATTCTGCAAGTGAATAGGTCTGTGTAGCATGCAGACAAGGAGTGTGTTAGTTGGGGGACTTGGCAAGCTCAGCACTGTGGCTGTGGCTCCTTAGCGGAGGACAGGGACAGCTGTCTTCTTCCACCTCCCCTCTCCTGAGGCCTGACCATAGGAAATGACTGATTCTGCAATAGGAGCGGTTCAGGCTATATTTAAAGAAGAACTTCCTGCCCAGGAAAGATGTTCTATGTTGAGATAGCTAATCCTCCCAAAATAGCAGAGTGTGGGCTGCTCACCTCATTTTCACAAACAGGACCCAGGTGGGGGCTGGGTGGGATACAGGCCAAGCTCACCCAGAGACAGGGGCTGGGCCAGGCTCCCTGGCTTCTTCCCACCACAGGCTCTGTTGGCTACATTCAGCCTCCTGCCTCTTCTGCTCCCTGATAGGTGACTCTTTGGGGAAGCTCTGTCTGAGCGTGACAAATCTGAGAATGCACTGATTATATTCTACAACTTCCGGAAAGTTCCTGCTGTTAGCGATTTGCAAGCTTCTCCTGAGATGAAAATTCAAAACAAAGTGGAAAGTAAATGGGCCTCGTGTGCAATGGTGTACGGAGCTTTATCAATGGGGGTGTTTATATGCAGGAGCCGGTGAGCAGGGTTGTGGGACCCTTCATCTTTATGGTGCCTGGAATGCTGGGTATTAGCGAGGCTTAGGACAGAGGCTGACCTGCCAGGCTGAAACTGACATTTCCCTCCATTTTCCAGAGATAGAGGCAGTTGTTGCTGCCCTCCCTTCTGTGGCAGGAAGTGGCCAAAGAGGCTGCCTTGGCCACCAGTGGAGAAGGGTCCTAATGAAGTTGAGGTCAGGATGGGCAGCAGGAGTTGGAGGAGAGATTGGAACGGGGTAATGAAATTGGGGTGGATGAGGGTGGAATATCTATTTGCAGCAATCTATTTTCCCTAGGAACAGGCTGGGCATTTTTATGAAGTCAGACACAAGACCCCTCTCTTTCCCAGAGCTGTGTTCTTCCTGGAGCCCTGAAACAGCTCTGTCCCCTCCTCCAGCTCGCATCCCCACCCTCATCTGGGTTTACATTCCTGTTCATAGTCACAGCAGCCCTGGCGGCGACCGTGGCTGAGCCACGTCTGGCATGCTGATGGCCACATCTGCATCCACCCCTCTGAGAGCTGGTTATTTCTATTCTTTTATCTGCATCTGCGGAATCTGGAGGGGATCTGGGCATGGTGGGTTCCCAGCCCTAAGAACTGTCAATTTCTACGGGAGGGCTTGGGAAGACTCCATGTCATAGGCCGCTACCTCTTTGCAGACATGGATTCCTGGCTCTTAAGTTTCAGACAAAGACAACCAGGGAGCCATTCCATCAGAGCCCTTGCATCTCCCTCTTCAGACCTTCTCCCTCCTCTAGGTCTACTCTGCTTAGCCCACTCACCTCTCTCCTCCAGGAGCCAATTATACTTATTATTATTACTGACTCCACTTTATGGGTCCCAAATGACAAACGAGGATGAGGGCAGAAGAAAAGGAACACTCAGGTTGGATATGAGAGGGAGATGAATGTGGGAGGTAGGAGGAGGAATAACAAGATGGGATTGGACGCAGGTGGATTCAGGAGGTAACCCCAGGCTGTCTTGGGGTCCCCAGCCTGGTTTGGGAGAGACTGTAAGTCATGCCAACATGCAACACATGGGCCAGGGGTTGTGTGGGCAAGAAGTTCGGTGCTTGCAGGCCAGTCTTCAGTATCCATGAGGGACTTCTGTTGGCTTTTAGGCCAGAGCACTTCGGGCCATAGGCCCAGTCCCTCTGCTCGTCTCTGGATAGGTTTCTTTGCATCCAGGGTGTCCTGGCTGGATCACATTTTCCAGACTGATGGAGAGTGGTATGGGTCGGGGCTCTGAGCATGTCTTGATGTGGTCCTTCATGGTTGGACAGACATCCTGGCCATAAAAATCCTGCTGATGTCCATGGATTCTTGCAGGCCAGCGTGCCCCTGAGTGAGGTCTTCTAGGATGAAGGAGGTAGACCTGCTGTGGGCTTTCCTCACTGTACTAGAGAAACCATAAGGTTTGGGGCAGAGAAAAGACACTGGAGGGGACCCAACCAGGACAGTGTGTGAATGTATGAACAAGCCCATCTGTGCGTGTGTGCATGAGGTAAACACTGTGCTTAGAAGGTTGTCATCCTTGTCCTGATTAAGGACACTGTGTACTGGAAGGCTCGGGGAACTTGTGATTTAGAATGCCATTTTATCTGGCCGCTTTTCCGGGGAGGTTTGGGATATTAGCTGAGCCCAGTTAGATTAGAAAGAGGACCCCCAAAGTGGTGGAATGGGGACTGCAGTTGTGGGATCCTTGGTGGTTCTGTGGAGCTGGGGGCTAACTAGCTTTGGGGTGATTTTTCTGGATTTGATCCTGCCTATCTGTGCTACGATTCTTGTGTCACTCTGCAGTGTGTTTCCGGGTTCTGAATCCTCGAGGCCAACTCTCACTCGATATCTGAGCAGAGACCCCATCTGGATTTCATCTGACAGGGCTTGATGTGGCTTCTAGGGCAGCCATAATGTTCCCTATGCAGATTGAAGTCCTCCTAGCCGAGACCTCTTATTCACTCTGCAAGATACTGCTGGTGGGAGTAGATCATTCCAGCAGTTACCTCCCAGGCTAGAGGCACCTTACCTGAGTAACTAGCTTAATCATTTTGAGCCTTGGTTTTCTAATCTGTAAAATGGTGATAATAGTAACGTCTAACTCATAGGGTTGCTATTAAGTAAATATGGCAATAAATAGAAAAAGCCTTATATACTGCAAACACCTTGTAACTGTATAATACATGTTAACTTTTCCTTTTTGTTAATTCTCATTTCACAACAGATACCTATAGTAGTCAGGCTTGTGATGCAGATCAAGTTGACAGTCCGGATTTGGGGTGAGAGTAAGGTTTAGAATTTGGATGAGGATAAATGTGTGGGGTTAAATTCAGTGATTTTGAACTGTTTGGGTTGGGAGTGGTGTGGAGTTCCTGTGAGGGATGGTTTTAGGATTGAACTTGGGGTCAGGATGTGGGATGGAAGTCTGGGAGAATTAGGATTAGAGGAGGAGCTGGCTTTAAGGAAGTTCTTTCTGTTGGAAATAGAATGCCTACATCTGTCTATATCTCAGCATATACTCAGGAGACACATTGGGGCTCTAAAATTCTGGCTTCCTCAGGGGCTGACCTTGTATACCTCAGCCTGAGCTATTGCCAGGATAACTCCTCCAGGCTCTGTTCTAGGGGACAGAGCAGTGTACAAGGTCAAGGCCTCCCTTGTGGAAAAGCCCAGAAGATCAAGGCTGGAGAGAATGTAGGGAACTCACTGTGGATGTCCAGCATGTTTGAGTTCTGGTAGGTTCATTCCTCCTACACCTAAGCCCCAGGTCTCCCACCTCCAGCCGGCTCTCTCCCTAACACACTCCACATTCTCCCTGGACTGGCCTCTGATTCCAGGACTCTGTGTCCCCAGAGAGTCCGATCTGACACAACTCCGATCTGATAACTCCCTTCCATACTTTACAGGGAGCAGCAGGGAGAAGCCTTGGCCTGGCCTGGGTGCCCGCTCCAATGCCCCTGCTCCAGTCTCCAGTTCCTGGGGGAGGGTAGGACACAAAAGCCAGATCTCCCTGACAGCCCCATCCTCCTCCCTCCAGCCCCTCTCCCTCTCTCTGAGTTCCCTCCAGGGCTGGAGGAGGCCAAAGAAAACAGAGCGCTTCCCTAGCTCGCTCTCCCTCTCTCCCTCACTTCCTGCTGGGGAAGATGGTTTACTCCCTCCCCTGCCCTGGCTCAGGACCTGGCCTTGGTGTCAAGTTTCTCCAGAGCTTCCAGAATCAGAGGCCCTGCACGCACTCAAGCTAGACCCCTCACCTCTCTCAATTTCACCTTTTTCATGTATTTTCTCTCTCATTCCAAGGCTGTTCAGCCCAGTCTCCACTCCCTGTAGTAAAGTTTTGTTTTTCGGATGGCGGAAAAAATCCAATGGAAGGAAGGTTTCCTTGGGAGTGTCGGGCATGTAGGATGACGGTGGGGTGAAGGAGGACAGATAGCTGCTATGGAGAAGGGGTGTCTGTGCAGCGGATAAGAAAGAGTCATGTGGACACAGGGATCAAACACAATTCCCTTTAGGCCTGCTGATCATGTGGGAAAAAAGCTCCTTCTTGCAACCCAGCAGGAATGGCCTCCCTAGTGCTGTGCAACATGGTGACCCTGGCCAGTGGGCATCCTTAAAAGACCCTCCAGTAGCAGCAGAGGGACAAGAGGCCTCAGGTTCATTGGTGGCCAGCTAAGGAGATGCTTTGTCAAAGAGCCTGAGCTCCTGGGAATTATGGAGGCTCTGAAGCCCTGGACATTTCCTACCCCTGCTGAGAAAGCAAGAAAAAGAGAGAGGAGGAAGCAAGAACAGAGTAAGTACAAAAAGAGAAGATGAAGGACAGTCTGGGTGAGCCAGAAGAGAGGCCTGCTTATGGAGATTATTATTACTGTTACCATATCTTACGATCACCCACCTGCACCTGCAGGCAATTCCACAGAGACTGTTCAAGGATGATAGAAGAATCAGGGTTCCTTTATTTCATTTTTTATTTTTGAGACAAAGTCTCACCCCATCGCCCAGGCTGGAGTGCAGTGGCATGATCTCGGCTCACTGCAACCTCTGCCTCCTGGGTTCAAGCGATTCTCCTGCCTCCAGCCTCCTGAGTAGCTGGGATTACAGGCATGCGCCACCATGCCAGGCTAATTTTTTTTTTTTTTTTTTTTTTTTGTATTTTTAGTGGAGATAGGGTTTCACCATGTTGGTCAGGCTGGTCTCGAACTCTTGGCCTCATGATCCACCTGCCTCGGCCTCCCAAAGTGCTGGGATTACAGGCATGAACCACCGTGCCCGGCCTCAGGGTTCCTTTTTATAGGACTGAGGCAGGACTCCTGGCAGAAGTCCTGGGTTTGCAAATCTACCACCGTGTAATGTCTATCTTTGCATTTAACACAAAATTAGGGCTGCCTTCTTTGCTTGCATCTTCCCTCTTCCCTCCCTCCTTCTTTTCTTCCTCCCTCCTATCTTCATTCTTCCCTTCCATTCCTCTTTCCTTCCTCATTCTTTCTTTTCTACACTTAATACTTAGTAAGAATCTAATCTGGCCCAATACTTAGCTAGGCACCAAATAATAGATAAGAAAGAGACAAACAACCTGAAGTCTGGTCTTGGGGATGGGGAGACAAGCATGTAGGTCAGAAAATACAACGCGGTGTCCTAGCTACCTATAGTAAAAGGGCACCCAGATAGGGTGGAGCATAAAAAAGCTGAGTTAGTAAAGCTTAAAAGCTGAGGGGTTCAGGGCAGGTTTTCAGGCAGAGCAATAACAAGAAGGTGAGAAATACCATATTTTATTGGGAATATGTTTTCCAGCTTGAAGTTGAAAACTGAGCATGAACATGGGATCTGTAGAATATATTTTTCTTTTGGAGAATGCTAGAAGAGCTAAGTTTGCTTGCTCCCTCTAGAATTCATCTGGGAAAGCCCTTCTTCCAGTTACCTTATGGCTTGCTCCTCTTCTCCTTCTAGTCTTTACTCAATTGCCACTTTCCCAGTGAGGTCTTTCATGACCATCTGGGAACTGCAACTTGCCTCTCTGTATTAGTCTATTCTCACCCTGCTTATAAAGACATACCCAAGATTGGGTAATTTATAAAGAAAAAGAGGTTTAATGGACTCACAGTTCCACATGGCTGGGGAGGCCTCACAATCATGGTGGAAGGCAAAGGAGGAGCAAAGGCAAGTCTTATATGGCAGCAGGCAAGAGAGTGTGTGTAGGGAACTACCCTTTATAAAACCATCAGATCTTGTGAGACTTATTCACTATCATGAGAACAGCATGGGAAAAACCCACCCCCAAGATTCAATTACCTCCCACCAGGTCCCTCCCACAACACGTGGAGATTACAGGAACTATGACATTATTCAAGATGAGATTTGGGTGTGGACACAAAGCCAAACCATATCACTCCCTCCACAGCTCTGTTCCGTACTCCTGCTCCCTGCAAATCCTTCGACTTGCTTAATTTTTCTCCATAGCACTTATTGCCTTCTAGTGTTCCTCACATTTTATTTTTTGTTTTATTTGTCTCCTACCACTAGAATGTAAGCACCATGAAGAAAGGGATTTTTGTCTGTTTCACTCTTTGCTCCATTGCTAGTGCCTGAACAGCCTGGCACATAGTGGGGGCTCAATAATTTGTCAGATTGGTACTCACTCCTTGATTCATGTAGGAAACATGTTTGGCTATCTGTAAAATGGGCCAAGTGTGGTGCTGGTGAGCTGTAGCCAGTGATTCTCAAGTGCAAATTTCACAGACTTGCTGTATCAGAATAGGGTGTTTATTAAATATACAGATCCTGGAATCCTACTCAAGACCTAATGAATTAGAATTTCCACAGGTGAATGATGCATTTTAGCAAGGATGCCTGGTGATTTGATGTGCAAGAAGGTTAGAAACCACAGCTAGACAATCTGAACAACAGAATAAGCTTCCTTTCTCAGTAATAGTCAATAAGAGAATGGAGCCTCAGGTTGTGAGACCAGTCAGGAAGCTCTTGTTACAGTCTAGGTCAGAAAACAAGGGGGCTTGGACTAGGTAGGGTTGAGGCATTAGAGATGGAGAGAAGTGAATGGATTCAGGGGATGTTCAGGAGCTAAAATCTTGAGGATGGATTGCATATGGCAGGCAAGGGAGAGAAGGTGTCAAGAGGACCACTATATTCTAGCTTGTCCAGATGTGTAGAAGGAGGGGCATCACTCAAATGAGGCTACTCTGGAAGAAGACCTAGTTTGACAGGTAAGATATAAATTTGTTTTTAGACATATTAAGCTTAAGGTGTTTCTGGAAATCAAAAGGGGAAATGTAAAGTCAACAGATATATGCCCAGGCTAGGAGATTTTCAAAGCCAGTTCTCCAAAAATATGATGGTCAAAATGGAAGGAGACAACTTTCAGCTAAGCAAAAAAAACTGAGATCAAAGGAATTAGCATGGACTACCTCGGCATGTTTACTTGTCATGTGAAAAAATATGCAAGCATGTATAGTTTCCATTGTGAGAGACAAATAGAGCGATGAACCTAGAAATTACATGTGCTCTAAACTAAAAAAAAGAAAGAAAAAAAGCAGGAATGTTACAATTGTAAAATGCATGTGTAGCTCTTACTGCAAGATTTAAATCTTGCTGACACCAATATGAAATGATGGGTTGTGATTCACAGGGAAGGTAATGTGATTTCTGCACATGGGCTCTGACCTTGGGCGCCCCAGCCAAAGCTTGGAGAGTGAATCAACACTGAACTGGGTGGGGGTGGGGTGGAGAGAGAATGTTTACTAGGACTGTGGGAAGACGCTGCACTTTAAACAGAAAGAAAAAAATGGGTCCCCAGACAAGAGGTGGTTCACACCGAGAAAGGGCTTCAGAGGAGGAGGATATGCAGCCTGGCCTTGCGGGGAGGGGTGCATAGGACATGAAGAGCAGTCTGGTGACGAGAGGGTGTTCATTGCTGTGGGGGACGAGGGATATTTCACTGAGGTCTCCCAAGTGAAGGGAAATGATCTCCTCAAGGGCTCTTTGTTCTGATTCTGGGCTTGCCAAGCCGCCTTCTGGTGAATTTGACTTAATAATAGAGAACACTTTCTAAGCACATAGGAAACAGCAGAGAACATTCTGCTCAGTCTGGTACATGCATTATCTCATTTAATCTTCACAATAACCAATGATATAGGTTATTATGATGATCTGGATTTTACAGATGATGGAATTGAGGCACAGAGAGGTTAGTTAATTTGCCCAAGGTCACACAGACAGTAAGTGAGAGAGCTGGGATTCAGACTCGGGTAGCTGGGCCCTCAGGTCTCCTCCACTTTTTCTTTTTTTTGAAATAAGTTCTGGCTCCGTCACCCAGGCTGGAGTGCAGTGGTGCGATCTCGGCTCACTACAACGTCCACCTCCCAGGTTCAAGCCATTCTCCCACCTCAGCCTCCCGAGTAGCTGGGACTACAGGCACACACCACCATGCCCGGCTAATTTTTTTGTTATCATTATTATTTTTGTAATGGAATTTCTCCATGTTGCCCAGGCTGGTCTCGAACTCATTAACTCAAGCCATCTGCCGGTCTTGGCCTCCCAAAGTGCTGGGATTACAGGCATGAGCCACCATGCCCGGCCTAGGTCTTCACTCTTAACCACTTCCTTGCATACTCAGGTGGTGGCTTTGGCTGGTTTTTGGTGCTGGAGCGAGGAGTCAGTCAATTTAGCACATTGGAACCCTTGTTTCCGTAGCTGCTTCCATGAATTTTGATAGCCTGAGTCTGTTGCTGAGAGACTGTTAAAAGACTAACCAATTTCTGTCCTGAGAGGCGTGGGCCAGACATTAGAACGTGGTGTCTCAACCTAGTTGCCATTCCCGGCAGTTAATCCAGTGCCTAGTGTGTGAATGGCTCTGGAGGATATATATATATATGTATTTTTTTGTGTGTGTGGGTTGTGGGACTGAATGAAGTAAAGGCATAGCCCAGAGGACTTTGAAGAGTCCCTGGGCAGTATTCCACTAGTGGCCCCCAGCCAAAAAGATGATACTCTCTTTGATCATTTTTAGCAAATTTCCAATATTAAAAATTTTTTTCCTGTTTTTTTTTTTCTTGCAAACTCAGGTTGCCTAAATGTACATTTGTTAACACAACTCCATCCTTGTATTTTAAACATAGCTATGGAAGAAAAAAAAATTTACTTCCAGATATAAATAGAGCCAAAAATGTGCAGAAAATGTAGAGCACAGTGAGGCCTTTCAATGTAATCCTTTTGTGGAGAAAAATTTCCAAAAGCCATCCCCTCCTCAAGGTTTCAAATAGAAGAAAAGTAGATGTTTTGTAAACTCTTAAGCCTTGAATTGCTGCAAATGTCTATAATTTTGAATCATTTTTTGGAGGCTATATTTCTATACTGTCCTCTGGAATGATAACAAAGTTATGGAAAGTGGTGGTTTTTCAGCTTCAGTGTCTTCAAAATGCCATTCAGAGTCTTCAGATGATGCTGAAAGACAGAATGAGATGAAGGGGAACTCCAAGTCGACAGGGCCACTTGCTATTTTAGTGTTATTATTTTTGAACTTTTAAATTTTGAAATAATTATAGGGTCAAAGGAAGTTGCAGAAAAATGTACAAGGGCTCATGTACCTATCACTCAATTTCCCTCAATGGTAGTATCTTGGATATTATTATTTTTAATTGAATAGAGAAAATGTAAAAGTGGGCCAGGCCCTTCTGTGACAAGCTTTCAGAAAACTATTTTGGATATACACTTGAAAGAACACATTGATTTGAACAATGAGGGAAAATATTATTTTTGTTTAATAATCGAATTTGAAGAAGTTTAAAATCTATTTTAGAATTTTATTTCTTTTCTTAAAAAAAGTAGAAATTGGTTCATAGTCACAGGTCAGGGGACATCCCAGCCCCTTACCATGGCTTAGAAGGTTCTGTAGAATCTGAGCCAAGACCACTGGTCCAGCCTCATCTCTTCCTTCTCTTCCCCTCCCCTACCCTCTACTCCTCCATCTCCATGTTCCAGCCACACTGGTCTCCTTTCTTTTTTTCTTTCCTAAATCCTAGTCCATCTGTTTAGGACACTTTCCCTTCATTCTTTGCTTGGCTGGCTCTGCTCAACCTTCTTATTTCATCTTAAATGTCATCTGCTGAGAGCTTCCCAGCAATTTAATCTAAATATTCCCTCCATGATTATCTCTTGTTGCACTCTGATTATTTTCTTCATAGGATCTATAGAATTTACAATATTTGTAATCATATTGATTGCTTATTTTCTTGTTTATTGTCTTTCAACACAACTAGATTGGGAGGAAGGACCATTTGGGATGTTCAATAAATATTTATTGAATGAATGCTTGGATTGTGAGAAACTTAAGTGACAAACCAAAGTAGCAGTCATTTTCTTTTCTTTTCTTTTTCTTTTTTTTTTTTTTTTGAGACAGAGTCTTGCTCTGTCACCCAGGTTGGAGTGCAGTGGCTGGATATTGGCTAACCTCCACCTCCCGTGTTCAAGCACTTCTTCTGCCTCAGCCTCCTGAGTAGCTGGGATTACAGGCTTGCACACCAGGCCTGGCTAATTCTTGTATTTTTAGTAGAGACGGGGTTTTGCCATGTTGGTCAGGTTGGTCTTGAACTCTTGACCTCAAGTGATCTGCCTGCCTTGGCCTCCCAAATTGCTGGGATTACCTCACCTGGCCAAAGTAGGAGCCATTTTCTATATCAGTTTATTTCTTAATCTCTTTTCATGGAAGGATTTGTAGTACTCCCTGGGATCAAGTGTCCTTATTGAAGCTCATCAACACAGCAGATGACAAGTACAATGGCAAAGCAGTAATATTTAACTTTTTCTTAAAATATAGCTTTATAAATGGAATATTCCGTCTGCTACTACCGTCCATACTTATTATAGCATGAACATCTACTATGGGCCAAGCTTTGGACTAAAGAGCTTTTTACACAGTTTAACTCATTTAATCTGTACAAGACCCTGGGAGATGGTCATTATTGTTCCCATTTTACTGATGAGAAAACTGAGCCCAGAGAAGTGAAGTGACCTGGGTACAGATAATACAGCTAGTACATAGTGGATATAGTAACATCCACTGTCTTTTTCTCTTTCTTAAGAACTCCATAAGACGGGTGTTTTACCCAAGTGTTTCCAGTGACATTTATGACTTGTTTTAAGTGTTCTCAATATATCTCTTTAACAATTAAAAAAATGTCAGCCCCCATAGTGGAAAGTTTGTAAAAAAAAAAAAAAAAAAGAAAAAAGAAAACTAAATTAACCATGAAAGCTTCAGTGATAGTTTGGGCTCAAATGAGTTCTCAGGCATTTTCAGTAATATAAGGACTCTCATTATAACAGCTGAGAAATTCATAGCAAAATTATTGACTGTGGTTATGTATGTCATTTACTCCCACCCCTCTTCTTCTTTTTTTTTCTTTCTTTTCTTTTTTTATTATACTTTAAGTTCTGGGATACATGTGCAGAACGTGCAGGTTTGTTACATAGGTACGTAAGTGCC